>NW_006408632.1:9571640-9635848 GCF_000296735.1 Chrysochloris asiatica
GTCTGCTGCTATTCATAAGGTTTTCAGTAGCTAACCATTCCTAAGTGGTCTCCTTCTCCTTCATCCCAGTGTATGTTCGTCTGGAAGCGCTGCTGAAACTTGTCAGCCATGGATAACCCTGTTAAGTAGGATGCAGATTCTTCATCTCTCATATTTTGGATGTGTTGTCAGGAGGGACCAGTTCCTGGATAGGGACATCATGCTTGGAAAAGTAGAGGGTCAACAACAAGGAAGAGGATGGATCAATGAGATGGATCAATACAGTGGCAGCAACAATGCACTCAAACATAACAGCTGTTGTGAAAATGACACAGGGCTGGGCAGTGTTTTGTTCTATTGTGCATAGGGTTTCCATGAGTCGGAACCAACTTGACCCCACCTTACAACAACATCACAAGACTGGGTGAACCTTAGAGAAGATGAGGAATAGCGAAGGAAGCAAGAACTGGAACTTGCCTGACAATCACAGTGACCCAACTTGTGACAAGGATTAAGTACCTCAACTCTTGAAGTACCTGGATTCTAATTTTAGCTCTATCACTCACCAGCTATAATCTTGGGCAATTCACCTTATTATTCTAAATCTCGGTTTCCTCATCTATAATGGGGGAAATAATCATTTTGTTTTGTTTTTCTTCATTTGGTCACTGTGTGATTAAATGAATAATTATAATACTACCTGAAACATGGCAATTGCTACATAAGTGTTAGCTATTTGTGTAAGCAGTTCTGCCATGCATGTCTTTGACTAAGTAATCATCACTTCACTTCTCTGAGTGTCCTGGTACAAAAGGAGATGATTAATAACCTTTTCTACCCAACTTATCTCACAGAGTTGTTGAAAAGATTAAACAGCCCAATTGATGTAAAAGTTCTTTGGAATGGAAAAACATTTCACAGTAATATCTGCAACATCGTATTATTATTTAACATTACACCTTAGATTAAAACTGAGTCCCTCATTATAAAGGTATTAAATGAAAAAATCAACCCAGTTCTGGGTTGACAGACCCTCCATTGTGCGTCAGGAAAACTCCATCAAGCTGCAGGGAAGAAGAATGTATTTACTTCCAACCATACATTTCATGCCCACTCAATGGACAGAGAACATCAGGAGGGCATGATGATAAATCTGTGTCACTGGAGTTCTACAGCAAGTCATTTATGTTTGCTCTGAGCAATAATACAATGTACTTCTGACCAATGCTCTCTTATTGCAAGAGTATTCTGCAATCAGAAACATTTGGAGGTGCTGCTAATAATTACAGGGCAACAAAATTTCTGACCCCAGTCAGTGCCCTAGGGGGGTGGGGAGATTGGCAAATGCTGCTGTCAGCACTGCCCAGTTTCAATTTATCAGCCAAGCCAGATGATGATTTCTAGTTTGGACCACACAACGGTATGTAAGTCATCAGCTCTCCCGAACACTGGTTGGACTGAACTCTTGGATTGAAATGACCGGTTGTATTGATGCCAGGTGAACATGGTTGAAGCTACCAGATGCCAAATGTGTCAATTCCACTGATACTCCTAGTCAATGGCTGAGTGTGTGTTCCATTTTCCATTCTGTCATCCCAATGCTTTGCCAAAACAGCATCATTGACTATATGACTGTATGTCTGCTCTATACTGTCCTTCGATCCCTTCTTCCCTGAAATGTGGTACTGAGGGTGATTCGTCTTATTTTCACTTTCTTCTTTTGGACTATCACAATGCAGTTCATTTAGTTTTCAGTAATTGGGTGTTCTCTCCTCTGAAAACACCTCAACTTTATTTTTTTCCTGTTTTAACTCACCATGAATGCAAAGACAACTTTGCCATTACATATTATTGTAAACAGTAATAAGCTGACATTTATTGACAGTTGTAGTCTGAGCCAGGTATCGGCCTCGGTACTTTACATATATTATCTCATTTCTTGCCAAATGAAGTCTGAGATGAATAATATTATGATCTCCCTTTTATGTGAGAATACAAGCAAACCAGACACTACAAAAGTAAAATGTGCTGAAGGTCATACAGTTTTCATGCGGGACATCTAGCAAGCAATAGCCAAACCTGGATGAGCACAGAAAGTCAGACTCATAGCAAAGTACAAGACACCAGCAGTCTTCCAAAATTTTGTGAAAAAAATGGAATTTTTCCATGAACTTTTTGAAGCCCCATCATATTCCAACATACTTATATGGGAACATTTGTCTTCACAGTTGACAATATAGAGAAATTTCATTTCACATTGGCATCCCTAAGGATAGTGACTCAGGTAGATCTGTCTTAGCTCATTTCAAGTAGCATAAGAACGCAGGAAAGGACCCCTTTAAGACTTTGGGGACTTCTGGTAGGGTAGTGGTGACAAATCAGGTTGCTAGCCTCAAAGTCAGCAGCTCAAAACTACCAGCTGTCTGGTGGGAGAAAGATGCGGCTTTCTGTTCCAGTAAAGATTTACAGCCTCGGAAACCCTGTACAGGGTTGCTATGAGTGGGAATTGACTCCACTGCACATAGCCACCACCACCACCAAGACTCTCTGAAGACTCCTGGTGTGGCACTGTGGGTCAGTGCGCCAGACTGCAAAGCGGTTTGAACTCCAAGGTCAGTGGTTCAAGCTCACCAGCTGCTCCTTGTAAACCCTATACAAGGGTCACTATGGGTTGGAATCAACTCGACGGCACTTAACAACAAGACTCTTTGAAGGAACTCTGGTGGTACAGAGGTCAAAGCGCTAGACCCACCAGTTGGTCTGAGGGAGAAAATTGTACCAGTCTGCTTCCATAAAACTTGGTGGTGGTAGTTATGTGCCGAGGAGTCGGTTCCGACTCATAGTGACCCTGAACAGGGTTTCCGAGGCTGTTAATCTTTACGGGAGCAGAAAGCCTCATCTTTCTCCCGCAGAACAGCTGGTAGTTTCGAACTTCTGACCTTGAGGTTCGCAGACCGATTCGTAACCACTACGCTACCAGAGCTCCTTTCCGTAAAGATTGCAGCCTTGGGAATCCTGTGGGACACTACTGCTATGCCCTACTGGGTCATGGGCAATAGGTTTTGGAAGGCTCTTTGAGCTATTCGTACAGACTCTTGACTTGAACCTAAACCTCTAGCAGCCACCTGCAATGTATCCCCTGCTTTTCAAAAGTTTATTGTACACCACTTCACTTTTATGAAAGACCTACAATAATAACTGTTTTCCCTAATAGAAAGAAATCTGAAAACGATTTTCACTTTTACAAAGAAAAAATTTTAAGGCAAAAAGCGAAGCTAGCGTTCAGGGTTTGTTTTGCAGCAACCCACTAAAGAGGCAGCCTGTGTTCATTCCTGAGCAACGAGAGCGGCATTCCCATGCCCCTTCCCCAGGAACTACATAAAACTTCTCAGCATTAGGCCACCATAGCTTTGAACTGTATCTGTGAACACCATATGCTATTGTTAGTCCAGATTTTAGATGTTCTTTGGTATGATTTGGGTCTAGGAACACTCAAAAATGTTCCCCATACAAATGAATTGGTAATTGCTTCTTTTTTTATGCCATTTCAACTTATGAAAGGTTTCATAGAACGTTCTACTTTCAGGTAGCATGGAAAACTTGTGTGTATATATATATATATATTCTACCTTTATGTATATAAACATCCAGAATCGTAATTACACCTTCAAAATGGGATGCCATATCTTTGTCCTTCAAAATGTAGTCAATAGAAAGGGTCAAGAATGTCTTATGATGCCCCAGGGGACAGAGTGGTGAGGAAGGCACCCCTGGGCCCTGCCCTCATGGCATTATTAACAGGCTAGTAGAAATGATAGACATGACAGAACGATTGTAAATAATTAAGGCATCAGTGACAAGTAAGCAAAGTGCTCTAAAGAGAAACACAGGTGCTTTTGAAAAAATGGTGGGGGGGGGGGGGGGGGGGGGAAGGTGGCTAATTTCCCTTAAACACATGGTATCCTTCTTGGAATTTGAACTGAAAGCTTTAAAAATTACCCCAAATTCTGAAGTCACTTAATAAATATTTCTAAATTCATATCCTAGACAAGGGAAATGAGGTAATGCTTGCAAACCAGAGAAACACGTGGCATCTTCTTTCTGCTCCCAGCGCGGGGAGAAAGTTGAAATGAGCTCAAACATAGAAAGACTGGGAACACAGGGCACACTTTGCTGTGGCTGCAGCTCTAGCCACACTAGCTGATTGTTTGGGGACTCACTTTCATGAGATTTAATACAATCAGGAAGGACTTAGACGCCCAGCCAGCATAAATACCCCACCAGGAGCCTGATCAAGGAGAAAACCAAAAACCCACCAGCCTGGGCTCCCTTGCGGTGCCCAGACACACATGTGGGCGGCTCCGCCAGCCAATAATACTGGCCCCCTCTGGGGGCTCCCCACTCCCCACCAATCAACACATTCTTGAAGTAGCCCGGGGCTGCTGAAGCTCATAATCAGACCTGGGTTGGATTGCAAACATCTCTATACTGCCAGTGCTGGCTAACATGATTAGGCACAGAGCATTAGCCAAATAAAAGGGATGGGGGACAAGGAGCCAGAAAGACTAAGATGGAGGGAAGAAATGGAGTATGCAATCTGCATAAAGGGGGAACGAAGGCAGAGAAAGACCTGGTGAAACAACCAATAGAGATAGTTAAAAGTCATGGGAGTGCCCGAATCCAAATCATGTATAGCTTTAGCCAATCGGTGAGTAAGGCAGTCAACCAATGCTGCCTGCCTACCACAGGGAAGGGTTCCACACTCAGGATGCTGCAGTCAGCATGCAGGCACCATCCTTGGCCTTATCGGGCTCAGAGCCTACCAGAAGGCATACTCCCTACAAATGCCACATAGTCTAAGGCACCCATCATGACTACACACACCCTGATAACAGGTTGTTTGGAGACGAGAATATAGATGATAAGACGGAAGGGAGGGAGGGAGAAAGGAAGGAAGGAAAGAAGGAATGATTGAAACCAAGAAAGACTAGATGAAATAAAACCAGTTGCCAACAAGTAAATGCTGATTCATGGCAGCCCTCTGTGTGTTGGAGTAGAACTTACTGCTCCATAGGATTGGAGGGCCTTTCTTCCCAGGTACCTCTGGGTAGACTGAAGCCTCCAGACTTTCAATTAGCAGCCAAGTATGTTAACCATTTGTGCCATTCTGGGATAGATAGGTAGAAAGATCAATGAGCATTCCATTAAATATGAGGGCACTTCAAAAAGTTTGTTTAAAAAATGGAATTAAAAGATAATGAAAAATTTTGGACTCCCCTCATATGCCCATTAATTATAAGGCGAGCACAATTTCAGGAATGCTAAATTGTGAAAGTATGTGCTTCTTGGAATTGAGGACATATGCTCATAATAATTAATTGAACAATTGCCAGGGATACAATAGAGAATGAGAAGATGCCATGGGAGCAGTGCAGAGAGACCTCAGGGAAGTCTCAGGGAGAATCAGAGTACTGGGTCAGCAGGAACATGAAGCATAGCGAGGTATCTCAGCCAGAAGAAAAGCTGGGCTCCAGAGGCAGAAGATACAGGAGACTGGGTAACCTTCCACAGGCTCAACCCCACCCTCCACCCAATGCAAGGCAGTCACCTCATCAGCTCACCCTGCCCTGCAGCCAAGTCCCCAGATATGTCCCACCAATCTCTTCTCCAACTCTCAGGAGAGCAGCCCGAGAAGTGAACATTTCTTCAGTGGATGAAGGCCCCAGTTTTCCCATCCTGAGAAGGAAAGCCAGCAATTGAGAGTCCAGACCCCACTGCAAAATCCCAGAAGGGTTAATTCCCCATCTTCCCCTCCCCCCACCCACAGCAAATAGTGGCAATCTTTCCTAATCATTTCCATTTTTATTCCTCTTTAATTCTCCCATTCCCCTCTTTGTTTTCATGACCTGTGGGAACCTGAACTCCAGCTGGAGGTAGAGGCCGCCTTTATACTTAAAGCAGATATTTAAGCAATTATCCTGTCACTGGGGCCTTGCCTTGCCTCCTCCATATGGGCTGCTCCCAAGCAAGGCATTTGGTTTCTCCTTTGTTCCCAGTGCACTGAGCAAAATTGTTCCAGAAAGTCCTTGCCCTTGAGCAATGGGGCTGGAGAGATGGGGGGAAACTCGGCTGGGGGGTTCTCAATGTGGAAAAGGCAGGAATGGTGGTTTGAGCTGCTGTCAGCCTCTGGCTCAGCCTGTCCCATGCTGAACATGCTGTCTCCCTCCAGCAGCAAAGAGTTTATGACAGGACACATGCCTGCTCCCAGACACAGAAGCTCAGGTGGTGGGAAAGGACAAGGAGGTGTTGATGCAGTGAGTTCTGCTAGCAGCTCTGGGTCTCAAGGTGCGGACTCTTCGCTAGGGATCTGCCAGCACTGGTCTAACAAGAAAGAAAGACCTTCATTGCTGAGCAAAGACAGTTCTCAGTGTGCAGTTCATTTATTTTACTCATTCACTGAATGAAAGTGATCTCCAGGCTGCTTTATTTCCAGCATGGAGTGGTAGAATAGTACCTGCCACGTAATATATGTTCAGTAAATATCATCATTTCATTCAGTATCTATAGTAGGTTAAGCAGTTATAAAGGTTTCTTTGTTATACACCCCTTAGATATATTTTCTTGCCCATTTTGTCTAATTTTCTCTGGCTCATTAGGACCCACTAAACCAAAACTACTGCCATCAAATCGATTCTAACTCACAGCACCCCTGCATAGGGTTTCTAAGACTGCAAATCATTACAGGAGTGGACAGTCTCATCTTTCTCCCATGGGGCAGCTGGCGAGTTTTGAAGGTCCTTGAAGTTAGCAGCCCAACAGCTAGTCCCAATGGACAGGTCTCCCTGATTCCTGCGACCTGGGCTCTAGGTAAGCCCCTTTGTAGACCTGTCTCCCACTCTCCCTATTTTCCTGCCTTGCTACTTGTAAGACAGTGCATAAACTAGTACTGAGGAGTGGAATTACAAAGAAGTAAGCTTGGAACACAAAACAAACTTGGAAACTAAACCGAAAAAAGTCCCATTCACTTCTAAATACTTGGAACATGTGTTAGCTGGTTTGGAATAAAGAGTCTGCATATGTGATTAAGTTAAAAATCCTAAAATGAAGACTATTACAGACTGAATTGGGTGCCCCAAAAATGTGTGTTGGAATCTTAACCCCTCTCTCCAC
The DNA here is from genome assembly GCF_000296735.1 of Chrysochloris asiatica. Classification (NCBI taxonomy): domain Eukaryota; kingdom Metazoa; phylum Chordata; class Mammalia; order Afrosoricida; family Chrysochloridae; genus Chrysochloris; species Chrysochloris asiatica. Next base: position 9,578,790 of record NW_006408632.1, read on the forward strand.
CTATGGTTGTAATCTAATGCAATCTAATCACCTTTCCTATACAGGGTCACAATGAGTCAGAACCAACTCGATGGCATATAACAACAGCAACAATGCAATCTAATGTAACATAATCAATCAGTTGAGGTAGGATGGATCTTAAACCAAATAAGTGATGTAAAGAACAGAATACACAGAGATAGCAAGCAAGGACATAGAAGGGAAGGTAGATATCGTTGGAAGAATGCCAAAGGATCAAGGAACTCCCAAGAACGCCTACAAAGAAAGGAAGAAGGCATTGACAGAACTTGAGGAAAACAAATTTCTGTTCCCTAAGCAGCTCTGGTAGCGTAGTGGTTACGAATCGGGCTGTGAACCGCAAGGTCAGCAGTTCGAAACTACTAGCTGCTCCACGGGAGAAAGATGAGGCTGTAAAGATTTACAGCCTCGGAAACCCTGTACAGGGTCGCTATGGGTCGGAACCAACTCGACAGCACTTAACAACAACAACAAAGTCACCCATGCATAGTGGTTATGAATAGGGCTGCTAACCTCAAGGTCAGCAGTTGGTAACTACCAGCCGTTCTGCAGGAGAAAGATGAGGCTTTCTGCTCCCGTAAAGATTTACAGCTTCGGAAACCCTGTGCAGGGTCACTATGAGTCGGAACCAACTCCGACTCCATGGTACTTAACAACAACAACAACAAAGTCACCCATGTGTGGCATTTCAGTTACAGCATAACTAGCTAAATCAAGGAGATTGTGTGGATCCCCTTATAATAAAACCAAATCCACTGCCATCCAGTCCATTCGGACTCATAGCAACCCTATGTAGGATTTCCAAGACTGTAAATCTTCATAGGAGCAGAAAGCCTCATCTTTCTCCTGAGATGAGACTGATGAGTTTGAACAGTCGATTTTGAGGTTAGCTGTACAATGCCTAACCCACAGCATCATCAGGCCTTCTTTGCTGGGTTACCTTGTTGTTGTTGTGTGCTTGCGAGTTGGTTTCGACTCACAGCAACCGTATATAGGGTTTCTGAGGCTGTAAATCATTACCGGAGTGTAAAGCCTCATCTTTCTCCCATGGAGCTACTGGTATTTAAACTATTAACCATGTGGTTAGCAGCCCAGCTCATAATTCACTATACTACTAGGAGTCCTGCTGTGGCACTGTGGATTAATGTGCGGGATGCAAAGTCGCTTTGAGCCTCAAGGTCGGCGGTTCAAACTCACCAGCTGCTCCTTGGAAACTCTATACAAGGTAGCTATGGGTCAGAATTGACTCAACAGCACTAAACAACTTAACAACAACAACAACCAGGGCTCCTGGATTATCTGGTGGGTTTTAAATGCCATTACAAGCATACTTATTAGAAGGAGGCAGAGAAAAAGACAAAGACAGAAGAGAAGAAGGCAATGTGGCCACTAAGGCAGAGATTGGAGTGATGTGACCACAAGTCAAGGAATGTCTGCAGTCACCAGAACCTGGAAGAGCCAAGGAACAGATTCCTGCTTGGAACCTCCAGAGTGTATGTAGCCCTGATGGCATCTTGATTTCTGCTCAATGAAACTGATTTCAGACTTCTGGCCTCCAGAACTGGTAGAGAATCAATGTTACTGCTTTAAGCTAAGTTTGTGGTAATGGTTACAGCGTCCCTAGGAAAGACATATACCATTTATCCTGACTTGTACCTTGTACAGGAGCTCTGGTGGCACAGTGGATTAGGCGCTGGGCTCCTAAACAATCAGTGTTTCAAACCCACTAACCTCTTCATGAAAGAAAGATGTGGCCGTCTGCTATTTTACAGATTTATCCTTTTGGAAACCCTGTAGAGTATTTATACGCTGCCCAACAGGATAGCTGTGACTCAGAAAAGACTCAGAAAAAAAGAGAGCAGTGGAATGCTTGGGTTTGTGCCTTGTACCCACTGGCTACTCATATCCAGCCTGACCCACCACACCTAGTTCACCCCATGCCAGTTTATTGTCCCATGCCATCACTCACAGGGCCTTTACTCCTCCTATTGACCCCTCAGTGGAAGGGCCTAAAAATGTTTTGTTACACCAAATACATATATGCACTGGCAAGTCTCTTTTGCGAGATACCAAGTTGGAAGTCTCCAGCATAGACCATCGGGGAAGGAATGGAAACAAGACTAACCCTAAGGGACTATCAAAGCAAACCAAGCTTAGTCCCTTCTATAGACTGGATAGCACAGGAAAATAGTACTTACACTAGAAAATGTTTGAGGAGTAGAGTCACACAGAAACAGAACAAGCTCAGCTTGGTACTAAAACAAAAAAAGTCAGACCTTCATGACCCACTCTCCCCCAGGCTCTCCATTCCTTCCTTCCATCAATCACCTTTGGTGACAGGCCTTCACGTTCAGATAGAATTTAGCGATATGGCAAAAGATGTCCACATCTGTCACTCAGCTAGAGACGTACCAAGTAATGCAGATGGGAATGTTACTGCCCTGTTTTACAGGATAGGACAGTTTTAGAAATTAACATAACAATCAATCTCCAAGACTATTGCTCTGGGATAATCTTGGATAGAACTCCTGGTGCTGTACTGTAGAATCAGCACTGGACTTCAAACCACAAGGTCCTCAGTTCAAATCCACCATCTGTTCCTTGGAAACCCTAAACAGGATCACTATGAGTGGGAACTGACTTAATGGCACTTAACAACAACGACAACAGTCTTGAATAGGGATGTCCCCAGGGTCTGGCTAGCCTAATTAGTGGAAGGTATCTGCTATGAACCCTGTGCTCTTTAGAAGTATCTACAATATTGAGTCAACAAGTCAACAGCAGTGGCTTAAAGGGCAGGAAAGGAAAATTGGAGGGAAGTTTGTGCCTGTGTTGTTGTTGTTAAGTGCTGTTAAGTCAGTTGTGACCCATAGTGACCCAGTATAAGGTTTCCAAGGAGCAGCTAATGAGCTTGAACCACTGACCTTGTGGTTCAAACAGACTTTGCAGTCCAGCACATTAACCCACAGCACCACACTAGGATTCCTTGTGATGTTGTTGTTGTTGTTAAGTACCATGGAGTCAGTTCTGACTCATAGTGACCCTGCACAGGGTTTCTGAGGCTGTAAATCTTTACGGGAGCAAAGCGCCTCATCTTTCTCCCATGGAACCATTGGTAGTTTCGAACTGATGACCTTGAGATTGGCAGCATGACTCGTAACCACTATGCTACCAGAGCTCCTTCCTTGTGATGGTAGGGGAGGGATAAATTGAAGGGGAGCGAGAGACAGTAACTGCAGAAATACAAGTGTGACCAGTGTGCATGTGCAGATATTTGAATCCGTGTATGTTTTACTTTGTACACTTTCAATGACAATAAATATATATATAGCAATGGATAGAACACAACAGCAGGTCTCCTGACTCAGAATCCAATGATCTTTCCACGTCACAACACCTCTTTCTGTGTAAGCCTTCATACTCAGATGTAAGGAGAGAGGGTTAGCAGTTCACTGTTCTAAACATTTCACATGTATTAACTCACTTAATCCTCACAACAACCCTAGGAGGCAGGCATCCTCCTATGTAAATGTAGGAACAACGAGGGAATGAAGACACAAGAAAACAACAATTTGCCTGAGTTCTCTAGAGAAGCCAGGATTTAAACTCAGGAAATTTGACCCCAGAGCCTGTGTTAAGGAAGCTAGGGAGGTACTGTAGGAACAACAGAGTATTTTCTCCAAGCTAGAGTAGTAAGTGTACAGAAGTACATTAAATACCAAGAGTACCAAGCACTCTTCAAACTACTGAACTACATATAAAATGTAACTAAATTAGCCCTTTAGATCAAAAGTGATAGTGCTGTAAAATTCCTATTGGAAACTCTTTCCACCAGATGTGTCCATTTGTAATGTGTTCACCATTAGCCACACATGTTTGTGTGTGTGTGTGTGTGTTAGCTCATGTAGTGTGAGATGACAGGCAGACCTTCCAGATGGTTCACCAGAAACCTCAGTTCAGGGTTCTCCCAATGCCCTTCCTCCATCAAAGGAACTTTCGAGTTTGGAGTTTGAGTAAATTAACAACATCCCTGTTCTCTATTTATCTCCCTCCGACTATGATAAATAGCCCTAGGGAATCCTTCCTATTTCTAGGTTGAGAGAAAAGTGAAGCATCCCTTCCTATATTTTATACTAATAGAGATTGTTGTGGTTGCTAAGTGTCATTGTTGCGACCCTGTGTAGGGTTTCTGAGGAGTGCCTGGTGAGTTTGAACCACTGACTTCGCAGTTCAAACTGGCCTCACAGTTAAGTGCTTATCCTACAGCGCCACGCCTGGAGAGTAGGGTATTTATTAAAAACTAGCTGGATTCTAGCATTGTGGTACATGTTTTCAGTCTCCCAAAATTAGCAAATGTGCTCAGTGCCATCATTCTAAAACTTTACTAGGTAGTAGGTAGCTTAATTAGTTGGTTCAGGATGGTAGCACTGTGTAGGAAGATTTGAGTTTTCCCTGCAAGAACGAACTGTCAAGTCCAGATGTCTGATGCATGCTGTTGCTGTTATTAAGCACTGTCAATTTGGTTCTGCCTCACAGCGATCCTGTTATAGTTTCCAAGGATTAGCTGGTGGATTTGAACCACCAACCTTGTGTTTAGCAGTCCAGTGCTTATCCTACAGTGTCACACATTTGATGCATACAGCCAACAAATCAAGAGTATTCTAGCACTAGCTGAAACAAAGGGTTTTTTCAGACCAAAAGACCCATTCAAACTCTATTCGGCAGACTGGGGCCCAGGAATGAAGAGCGACTTGTAAAAGTGCTTGCTAGCAATTTCAAATTACATAACTTGGATGAATTTTCAAGCTGAGAACAACCGAAAAAGCTGGGTAATACATAAAATGATTTTCAAGAAAAAGAAAAATTACAGGTCCAAAATTGAGGAGATGAAAAGGCATCCCAAAGAAGTCAAGTAGACATTTGAGGTTACTTTTTTTCTCAGATTCTAGTGACTCAGCAAACTTTTGTAGAGGTGTAAAATTTAACAGAGCTTTTGTCAGATTGTCTCATGGATACTGGGGTTGGGGGACTGGAGTTCAGGACTCACATAATTTTGGTGAAACTGAATTTTTTTATTGTGACACAAGGAACATATACCCAAAAGTGGTAGTGATAGTGTGCCTTCAAATGAGTTCTGACTTACAGAAACCCTGCATAGGGTTTCCAAGGCTATAAATCTTTATGTTGTTGTTGTTGTTGTTAAGTGCTGTCGAGTCGGTTCCGACCCATAGCGACCCTGTATAGGGTTTCCAAGGGTGTAAATCTTTACAGGAACAGAAAGAATCAACCATCTCCCATGGAGCACCTGGTGGACTTGAACTGCTGACCTTTCAGTTAGCAGGCCAACGTGTAATCCACTACACTACCAGAACGCCTTACATCTAGAAGTAGGTTCTAATAAAAAATAGACCAGTTCTCACAGAGACTAAAATCCAGGCTTGAACCATTCATTCCTGATGGTATTAAGTTGACATGTACTTCTCAGACGCCTACCTTCCAGTCAGATTATTAAATATTCTCTGAAGGAAACTTTATGCTAAGTTACAAATTATCTAAACTCTTACATATATAAACAATATCTATACGATATACATATGCATACAATATCTAGTGTGCAATCAAAAATAACAAGGCATATAGTTATTATTAGGTGCCATTGAGTCAACTCTGACTTATAGGGACCACAGGCACAACAGAAAAAACTCACTGCCCAAACCTGTGCCATCCTCACAACTGGTGTTAGAGTCCATTGTTGCTCCCACTGTCCATTTCATTGGGTCTTTCTCTTTTCCACGGACCGTCTACTTTCCCAAGCGTGATGTCTTTTACGAGGTACTAGTCCCTCATGACAATATGCCCAAAGTACTTAAGACAAAGTACTTAAGACAAAGCTTAAGTACTTTGGGCACATCCTTGCTTCTAAACAGTATTCTGGTTGAAATTCTTCCAAGACAGATTTGTTCATTCTTCTGGCAGTCCATGGGACTTTCAGTATATTTTGCCAACACCCTAATGCCAATGCATCAATTCTTCTCCAGGTCACTGTCCTACTTTCATATGCATGTGAGGTCACTGATAATACCATGAATTGAATCAGGCACACTTTAATCCTCAAAGCGACATCCTTGCTCTTTAACACTTTAAAGAGGTCTTTTGCAATAGATTTGCACAATGCAACAACTCCTTTGATTTCTTGGCTGTTCCCATTAGCATTGATTGTGAATCCAAGCAAAATGACATCCTCGACTTCAATCATTTCTTTCATTATGATGATGTTGTTTATTGATCCAATTGTCAGGATTTTCATTTTCTTCACAATAAGTTATAATCCATACTGAAGACGATATTCTTTCACCTTATCAGTAAGCAGATACTTCAAGTACACATTCAGCAATGAAGGTATGCTGAATATTGCAGGTTGTTAAAGAGCCTTCTTTCAATCCTGGTGTCTATCTGTTATTCTTATAATCCAGCTTCTGAGACTATTTGCTCAGCATACAGATTGAATAAATTTGATGAAAGGATACAATTCTCACACATCTTTCCTGAGTTTAAATCATTCGGTATCCCTTTGTTCTGTTTGAACTACTACCTTTTGGTCTATGTACAAATTACACAAAATACAATAAGCATTATAGAATTCCCATTCTTCACAATGTTATCCGTAGTTTGTTATAATTCTCACAGTCGAATGCCTTTACATAGTCAATATAGCAGAAGTAGGCATCTTTCTAGTATCATCTGTTTATCATAGGACCCAGAAACAGTTATCAGATATAGATTTTAAAATCACTTTACCTAATATGGAGTCCCAGGATGGTGCAGTAGGAAAATTACTGGACTGCTAGTCACAAGGTCAGCAGTTCAAACCCACCAGTCACGCCTTGAAAACCTTATATGAGGTCAGAACCTATGAGTCAGAACCAACTCGACAACGCTTAACCACCCCACAACAACAACATATCTAATATATTCAAGGAATTAAAAGTCAATATGGAAAATTCTAACAACAAACATTAAAACACGAGATAAATAGAATTCTAAAGCTAAAAAATAAAATAGCTAAAATAGAAAGATCGATTTATGGATTTAGCAATACAACACAACTAAAAAATTGATTGGTAAAACAGAAGATAGGGCGGAAAAGAAAGTCCAGAACAAATCACAGATAAAAGCATGGAAAATACAGAAGACAGTATGAGATAAATCAAGACTTATTGTATATGAAGAAAAAAGTCTAAAGAATATCTAAGTAACATCGTGGAAGAAAAGGAAAAATAATTCTCATTTCTCACGAGGAAGAATTTTTCAAAACTTCTGAAAAACATGAAAGTATAGATTAAAGAAGCATTTATTAATTTAAAGCAGGGTAAATATCAGTTTAATAAAACCAAAAAAAGTCTTACCTACTCATTATAGAAGCACCAATAGACTTGACACCTGTCTTACCATCACAAACAGCAGAAACCTAATAACAATGAAATAACATTTTTAAAGTGCTGAGAAAATAATTGTTGTTGTTAAGCGCTGTTGAGATGGTTCCAACACATAACAACCCTATCTCGGCTTTCCAAGAAGCAGCTGGTGAGTTTGAACTGCCAGCCTTCCAGTTCAAACCAACCTTGCAATCGAGTTCTTATCCTACAGCATTACAGCAGAACTCTGGGAAAATAATTACCATTCTAAAATTCTATTGTTGTTGTTGTTGTTAAGTGCCACCAAGTCGGTTCCGACCCATAGTGACCCTGAACAGGATTTCTGAGGCTGTAAATCTCTACAGGAGCAGAAAGCCTCATCTTTCTCCCACAGAGCAGCTGGTAGTTTCCAACTGCTGACCTTGTTGTTCACAGTCCAGTTCATAACCACTACACTACCAGAGCTCCTTATTGTTGTTGGTAGGTGTCATCAAATTGGCTTTAATTCATAGTAACTTCATGTATAACAGAACAAAATAAAATGTCAGATCTTGCGCCATCTTCATGATTATTGTTGTTTTTGTGACGTGCCGTCAAGTTTGGTCTGACTCACAGAAACCCTATGCACATAGAACACTGCGCAGCCCTGAGTCATCCTCACAATTGTTACTCTGGAGCGCATTGCCTCTGCTAATCCATATCATGAAGGTCTTGCTCTTTTTCAGTGACCCTCCACTTTACCAAACATGATGTCTTTCTCCAATCCTGATGTCATCTTCTTCTTCATAAAATCCAGCTTCTCAGATTATTTGCTTAGTGTACAGATTGAGTAAATATGGTGAAGGATTATTAGTACTCTAAGATTCTATACCCAGCTAAAATACCCCTTTAAAATTATCAGTGTATTTAAGATATTTTTCACACACTAAAAAGTAAGAGGATTTTAAATAATGTCATAAGTAAAGTCTACTTCAGTAGACCTTAAGTAATGACTTTAGTATCATAGGTATTTTATACACAAAAGGGAAATGATCCAATCCCAGAGGGAAGCTCAGAGATGTAGGAAGAGATAAAGAGTAACAATGAGGGGGAAAAAACAAAAACAGAGGAAATGAAAGCAAATACTGTTGAATAATGATGCACGGAGGAGATTGTAGTTATTGCAATGAAATGATGAGTGTAAAACTAATGTTCTCCCATGTAAACTATCACTCAATTCACAATAAACACTTCAAAAAAAAAAAAGGAGTAACAATGAGGGTAAATATGTGGGTAATTAAATGAATATTGATAATGTAAAGAAATCAGATTATTGTCTTATGACATTTCAAATATAAATAAATTTGAAATATATGATCACAGTAGCATACAAACTGAAAATAGAAAATATTTTAGGATCCTTACTTTATCCAGTAAGTGATAAAAGTTCTTATTTAGGTTACACTTTATTTTACAGTGTCGAGGATGACTATATACATTTTTGGTAGCCACTATATTAACCACAAGAGTCCTGGTGTGGTGCTGTAGGAAAAGCACTGGACTGCTAACTGCAAGGTTTGGTGGTTCAAAATCACCAACCACCCCTCAGAAATTCTATACAGGATCACTATGAGTCAGGACCAACTTGACAACACTTAACAACAACAAATACTAACCACAAAAAGTATAATTAAAAAGGTAATAAACATATAAAATTAAGTTATAAATAATATTTACAAATCCAAAAGAAAGGAAGAAAATGGAGTACTGCAGGTGGGGCAGACAGCAAGAAAGTAGATTTATAGATGTAAACCCAAATATATTCATAAATACATTAGTAGGAAAATGGACAAAATGTTCCAATGAAAAGAAAAGGATTATCAGACTGAGTAAAAAAGCCAAAAATATGTACTGTTTATAAGTAATAAATATTGAGTATAAGCATATTAAAACAAGTTGAAAGAATAGGTAGAAAAACACATATGCAAACATTAACCAAAATAACACTGATAGAGTGAAATTAATGTCAAATAGAGTTGAATTTAAGTCAGTAATAATTAATTGAGATAAATAGAGACACAACACAATGATATCAATATTCAATTGACCAGAAAGTAGATTGTCTGATTCAAGATGATCAATACCAGTCAATTTCAGCTCACTAATGCCTAGAGTATTTATCTTCAAGTACTCCATTTCATTTTTGACAGCTTCCAATTATCCTTGCAACATACTTCCTATATCCAATACTCTGATTATTAATGAGTGTTTACAGCTGTTTCTTTTCATTTTGAGTTGCACCATATTTGCAAATGAAGATCCCTTAAGCTTTATTCCAGCCACATCATTAAAGTCAGATCTACTCTGAGGAGGCAGCTCTTCCCCAGTCATTTTCTGAGTACCTTTCAACTGAGGGATTCATTTTCTAGCACTATATCCATCAATCTTCTGCTCTATCTTTAAAGTTTCTTCTAGAGAAAAGAACAGAATTTCTCCAAAGGGTTCTCATGGCTGTAAGCTTTACAGACGCAGACCAGCAGGCTTTTCTTCCACAGAGTTACAGGGTGGGTTTGAACCACACGTCTTTTAAGTTATGGACAATTGCAGGTTTGCCACCCAGGCTCCTGTTTAGTATGATCTATGAATGTCATTTAGAAGACTTCTATATCCTTATGGATTTCCTGTATGCTTGCTCTGATGATAATTGTGTATTTGTCCATCTCTTCTTACCCCTCTATCAGTTTTTGCTTCACAGACATTGAAGAAATATAGTTGTTAGGTACATGAAAATTTAGGATTATAATAAAGTAGTGGTTACGAATCGGATGGCTAATCTCATGGTTAGCAGTTTGAAACTACCAGCTGTTCCGCAGTCGAAAGATGAGGCTTTCTGCTCGCGTACTGATTTACAGCATCAGAAACCCTGTACAGGGTCACTATGAGTCGGAACCAACTCCACAGCACATAACAACAACAACAACAACAATTAAGTAATTGGAGTCCTGGTGTGGCGCTATGGGTTAATGTGCCAGACTGCAAAGTTGTTTCAACTGCAAGATGGGTGGTTCAAGTTCACCAGCTGCTCCTTGGAAACCCTACACAGGATCGCTATGGGTCCGAACCAACTCAATGGCACTTAACAACAACAACATTAAGTAATCGATCCTTTTATCATTACAAATAAAATGCTTCCTTCTGAGTAATATTCTTTGCTGTAAATCTACTTTGTCTAATATTAAAATAGTCGTACCTACTTTCTTTTAATTAGTGTCAGCAAGATAAACTTTTCCCAATCTTTTACCTTTGGCTTATTTGTATCTTTGCACTTAAAGTTGGTTTATTATGGGCAGCATAGAGTTGGGAATTAATTTCTTTTTTTATTCAATCTATTAGTTTCTATCTTCTATTGGGATTTTTAGACTATTTATATTTACTGTGATTAATAATATGATCGGGCTTAAATATACCATATTGTTATTGGTTTTCTATTTCTCCCATACATTCTCAGTTCCCTTTTCTTTCTTTTACATTATGGATTAATTGCATTTTAAAAAAATTTTCCATTTTATTTGTTTTATGGGCTTATTCTCTATGAATATTGATTATGCTATGCTAGTAGCTTCCTTAGGATTTAGTATCAGTCTCCCTTTGAATGATAGTATACTACTTCATAAATATAAGAACATTACAACTATATATTTATATTTCTCATTATCATTACGTTTCTAAATTCTAATAGAAAATGTGGGCTCTGATATGGCACTGTAGGATAAGCACTGTACTGCTAACCACAAAGTCAGAAGTTCAAATCTACCAGCTTCTCTCAGAAACACTGTATAGGGTTGCTATGAGTCAGAACAGACTCAGTGTCATACAATGACAGCGCCATCCCACAGCTCACTGATGCTCTGACCTTTTTTCTTTTCTTCTCAGTCGGTTTTCCTCTTTGTATTTTATTTTGGGTATATTCTACTGTTGGCTTCAAGTTCGCTGATGCTTTCTTCTACAATGCCTGATCTGCTGTTAAATTCATCCGTTGTATTTTTTCATCTCAGACATTATAGTTTTTATATCATCCATGTTGCTATTTAATAAGTTCAATCCTACCATTCGTTTTTTGACCTTATGAATGTAAAACAGCAATGGTACCTATTTTAATACCCTTATTTTTAATTTTATCTTCTTATAATTTCTCAGTTGGTTTCTATTTTTAAATCTTCTCTCTATTATATGTCATATTTTCCTGCTGTTTCTCTCTTTTGATTAGATGCCAGACATTGTGAAATTTGCCTTGCTGAGTATGCATATTTTGCTAGTCTGATAAATATGTTGAGCTTTCTTCTGTGGTACTGCTAACCATGTGATCCTTACAAGTATTTTTTTTTTAAGTTTCATTAGCTAGAATCAACACTTAGTCTAGAGTTAATTTCTTCCACTACTGAGACAAAATCTTCTGATTATTCCACCACCATTAATGCTTTCTACAGTATGAAGTTCTCCACTCAGGAGGATGGGAACAGGAACTATTTCTAGTCCTATGTGGTCTTTAGAGATTTTTTTCCTCCTTTAGCCTTGAGTAGCTTCCTTAAACACGTGTGTTCATTAGTCCTACTCAAATGAAAATATAAGTGGGACCCTCTATAGACCCTGATGCTCTTTCCGTATCAAGTTTTCAACCCTCTGCTACTCCAACCTGAACACTAGCTATGTCTTCTAACCTCTAGGCAATCCTGGGCTCCACTGGGTTTCCCTTTCTTGTGTCATGGCTTAGAAACATCCTGCAGACAATAACCCTGGACAATCATAGGGTTCACCTTATTGGTTTTCCATATTTCAGGGAGAAAGCACTGTCAGCTGTCATCTGTTATCTAATGTCTTGAAAAATCTTACTCCATACATTTTGGGCACTTTTCTAGCTGTTTTGAGTGGAAGAGGGTGCATGGACCGATGAACCTTATCTCTGTTACTCTGTCTTGGTTAGAAGAGGAGGCCCAGACAATACTTTGTCATTGTATTTCCTACGTCTGTTTATGAAACGGACTCTCACAGACCATACCTTCTTTGAAACCACTCTCTGACTCGAAGGCATTTAACAACAACAACAAGAACACACATATAAAGGACTCCTGGTGTGGCACTGTAGGATAAGCACTGCACTGCTAACCACAAAGTTGGTAGTTCAAACCCACCAGCCATTCCTTGGAAACCCTACACTGGGTTGCTATACTGACACTTAATTATGACAACAGCCTATAAAGATGTTCGATTAGTGTTGGTGGAATTGAGTCAGTGTGGTCCAGTATGTGTCAAGAATCCCCATTCTAATTATAACATAGGCAAGGCAAGTCCTTCTTGTCTAATACAAGGTAGGTTGTTGTTGTTGGGTGCTATCAAATCAATTTCAACTCACAATGACTTCACATGACAGAGTAGAACTTCCCCATAGGATTTTCTTGGATGTAGTTTTTATAAAAGTAGAGTGCCAGGCAGGTCATTCTTTCATGGAGCTGTTGTGTGGGTTCAAACCACCAACCTTTCAGTTAGTAGTCAAATGTTCAACTTTGCAACACCAAAACTCCTTAATATAGGATATGGGAATCAGGATTTGGGGGTTCTGGTCCCACCTTCACTGTTGAAGAGCCATTATAATCTAGGAAAGATGCATACTCTCAATACTCTGTTCTCTCCATTGTAAAATGGACTTAACTGCCTTTGCCAATTTCACAAGGTTGCTTGTATGAATTCATGAACTAATAAATCGAAAACAACTTTCTAAAGAATTAAAATTAGCTTGATCAAAAGGTTATCAAAGGCAATGACAAACATCCTCTAGAGAGCCTATGAAATGATCACATCTGAAAACACATTTTTTATTTAATATTCATTAAATTGGCCAAGTGGCAGCACTGATGGACTCAAGCATGGAAACAGTAGTGAGGTTGGCCCAGGATTGGGCAGTGTTTCATTCTGCTGTGCATAAGATCACTATGGGTCGGTACCAACTCAATGTTCAATTGTTGTTGTTGTTGTTGTTAAGTGCCGTTGAGTCGGGTCCGACCCATAGTGACACTGTACAGGGTTTCCGAGGGTGTAACTCTTTACAGGAGTAGAAAGCCTCATCTTTCTCCCACGGAGCGGCTGGTAGTTTCGAACCGCTGACCTTAAGGTTTGCAGACCGATTCGTAACCACTACACTACCAGAGCTAGTGCAGTCCAGTATGTGTCAAGAATCCCCATTCTAATAATAACTTAGGCAAGGCAAGTCTTTCTTGTCTAATACAAGGTAGGTTGTATTATATACAAGGTATGGCACCTAACAACAACAACAATGTTATATTCCAGAATAGAATATTAGATCTGGATAGTTCACATTTCACAAACTCTGGCCCAGAGAGTTCAAATAATCTGTGCAAGACCACACAGCCAGTCCAGTCAGTGGCAGGGCTGGAATTTGGAGTTCCTTAAGTTCAAGCCATTACTCTCTTATTGCTTTCACTGAGGATTTTTTTTTTTTTTTTCACTTATTCTTTGGCATCCCTAGTGAGTTCATAGGATCAATGTGGTAGATTTCCATGGATGGAATAGATTACAATATAATAATTTTTTTTTTAATTGTGAAATCCAAAGATTACTTGCATAACTGTCATGTTGGGCAATGGGAGGACGAATTACAAATACAGGAAATAGCAGCAAGGGATTCTTCCAGTAATTAATAACATTAATTCTATGCTACATGCTGGGGTTTTTAGGCGGAGCACTCTAGGAGAAGAAAAGCCAAGGCCAATGTATAACTGGACATTTCACTGTTTAATCAATGCTCACCAGGATTAACACAAATACTACTATGGTTTAGGGCAGATCCCTGACCAATCAAAACCAGCCACTTGACAGATCAAAGCAATCCAAGGCAGGAACTAAAAGGAGAAGAGTCCAGAAGGAAAGGTTGCTAAGTGAAATCTACTGAGCTCCCCCTGTTGGACAAACCTAAAAGGCAGAGTCCACAAAAGGAAAATGAGAAAACGCTGTCCTCCAAAACAAAATGTAGCACAAGTCCATAGGGACCTCCCTGGAGCTGAGATCAAGGAGGAATATGAGACTACCAGGAAGCCAGTAGGTTATTACTGATTGAATTGTATCAAAGTTGTGATATGGTAAGGAATTCTCCCTTTTTGGTTTCCTGGAGGACCTCAATCAGCAAAGTCCAGGACATCATTTTTTAATTGGTAGATTTTTGTTGATAACAGAATGTACAGTTGGTCCCTGACCCCTGAAAAGTTCTGATAAGCAAATCATCTGTTAAAGGAAACCAGAGAAAGGTTGTACATAGCTATCCACATTGTGGTCTTTAAGAATGCCCTGACCCTTATTTAGTTATCTGGTATGCAGTCTCACAACTGCATAGGTATTCTGAGGCAAGATACACAAAAGTTATTTAGTATTCCACATAATTTAGTAGGAAGCCAGTGATAATGTAAGACCTACCTTTCTGTCTAGTTCAAGCATCTAAGCAAAAACATCATTTCTCTTTCCCTTTGGCTAGAATATGGGTTTCAGATATCTGTTTTGCAAAACTGAAAAAAGCAAGAGGCCAGCTAATTAGAAAAGAATCTTTATTTAGAGATAGGTAAAAATATATATTGAAAAGCTGGGAATATGAAACCATATATGGATATACTTGTGTATCGGTCAGGATAAGTAAGATTATGCTATAGTAATAAAAAAAAAAGTTAATTCTTGAAAAATACAAAAAACAATGACACAAAACAACAAAGATTTATTTCTCATTCACAACCTCCATCCATGATAAATCAACTGGGGTTCTCACCCCAAAAATTTGCCAGCAAATATGAAGGTAGAACAAGAGAGTAGTTGCTTCTCATAGTTTCCACCTGCAAGTGACAGACACTCACCTTGGTTACCACCGAGTGACCAAAACAAGTCTATGACCATGTCTGATAGGGGACAGGAAGTTAACATTTTCCCCACAAATGAAGAGGGGAAAATCAGTACTTGGTAAACAATGATTCAATCAGGCCCAGCATGTTAAAAAAAAAGGTTTCAGAGAAGTCAGTCCAAGAAGTTGCTCTAATATCTGGGGACAAAAGTTCTATTTTGTTTTAATTTTACTCAACCCTTTCTCTTTTCCACATATTGAGTTCAGAGTCTGTGCTATGTGTTCTTTGGCCCATGCAAGTCGTCGTGTACTCATCTCATCAGAAAGGCGGGCTGAAGCAGTGAAGCAGATGGAATCAAGAGGGAAACAAGAGCAAAGGAGAAGTTTGCTTCACACAGGGCATACAAAATTCTGGAGGAATAAGCTAGATATGGATCGGCAAGAAAGTATGGGTCTCAACGAGCAAGGCTAGAAAGAATATGGAAGGAAATAGCAGAGATTGGAGTTGGAAGTAGAACCCAGTGAGCTACCAAAAGTCCATCGCTGAAGAACATTTGAGGGGTACACAAGATGTCAGGGAAGACAACGAGTTGAAACAGAGGCCTGTCCCCAGACACCAGCCATCGACTGCCCTCAGGTAAGAGTCTATGTGTGCAAATCCCTGGGTCCAGAAGGCATTCACACACTCTCACATAGACCAGTGGGCTTCCTAGCAAAGCTGCAGACCACTCCGCGGCCCAGCCACCCTCCTGGGACAGCCACCATCTTCCTCTCCCTTTTCCATCTTGAATGGCAATTAGGAGAAGGTTAACTGAGTGTCTTTCTCCCAGGAATCCTCTTCCACTTTTCAAAATCACAGCGTTAGCAAAAGAAAATCCCAGCTTAGGCTAACAGGTAGGAGTGTGGTGCAGCCCTGGGAGCTGCTGTTGGAAGTGGGGAGATTGGGCGAATCTTCCCAGCGGGAGGTTAATACTCATCATTCGGAGTTGCAGCTGAGGCCCATTTGAGTGACAGGCAGCCGGGAGCTGAAAGAGCCGCTCGGATCCCAGAACTGCTGGCATGCAGGCTTGAAAGAGATTTATTTCAGGATAATTAGCTGGGAGTATTAAAGGTGGCCAGGAAGATCCGCAATTACTGTTTAGCAAACAGAAAGGAGACACACACATACAAAAAACAAAAAACAAAAAAAAACAACCAAAAATGAAATTAAAAGACCCAAATTTTTCTCCACTTGAAAGTTGTTGAATAATTGAAAAAAGTTCAAAGCAACTTTATTGTATTGAGACACACATGCAAAATTCTGAGGAGGAGAGGAGGGAAAGAATGGAGTCTTGGGTGACAAGGCTGATGGCAAGATATTTGGTTTATAGAATTAGACAACAAAATGTTCCCATATCAAAAGGAAACTTTTTGCACCTCTCAACTTTGTTACTTCCTTTTAACCAAAAAGACCTGAACCAACACTAGTATTCCTTCAGCTAAAATAAAGTAACATTAAAGTTCACAAAGGAGCCTGCATGGCACAAGCAGTTTGCATTCAGCTGCTAACCTAAATTGGCAATTCTAATTCACCCAGTGGTTCCACGAAAGAAAGGTCTAGTGGTCTGCTTCCGTAAAGGTGGTGGTGGTTGTTGTTAAGTGTCATCCAGTCAGTTCTGACTCATAATGACCCTGTATAGGGTTTCCAAGGAGTGGCTGGTGAATTTGAACCACCAGCTTTGTGGTTCAAATTGACCTTGTGGGCCAGTGTTTATCCTGCAGGGCACAGTCAAGAAAACCTTATGAGACAATCCTACTCTGTAACAAGTCGGGTCACATGAATTGGTGGCTGACTTAAAGACAGCTAGCAACAATTAAGTGCAAGATCTGAATAAAGAGGTTTAACATTAGTTGGAAATATAATAAAGGAAAAAGGGAGGAAGGGGAAAATGGAAGGAAGAAGAGGCGCTGCTACTTGATCTTTTGTGTCCTAGAGGAAATTAGCACCTTCATCTGGAGCTGAGGAACTAATAGCCTTGTCACCACTGAAGAACCAGAGGGCCAAGATATTTCCCTGTTTCCATTCTGTCTGGGGACAAGGCAGTTCACAAATGAGGATAGCACCTGTGTAGCACATTTTATCATGAAAGGAACAAGTATGGGGTTTTCTAAACAGGCCAATCAGTGAGAGCATCCTACTTTGGGGAGAAGGATGGAGGTGGAAGGATATATCCCCATATATCCCCACAGTGATTACTTTGGGAAGAAGTGGAAATGTTTCGTAATGGTTGAACTCTTTACCATGAGAATTTACTGGTATGATAGTAGTGAGTCTGTGCTCATTTTTTTAAAAAGTAGTAAAGATCCTAGGCAGCAAAAAGGAAAAAGAATGCCATTTATGTCCTCAAACTACTGGGGGGAGGAGGGGGGAGAACAACAATTCAGCTATCTTCATCGTCTTAGAGGGAGGTCCCCATACCAGATGATAGGCAAGGTGCTAGGTTTGGGGGCTAAAGAACTGAACAAAACAGAGAAGCCTTAAACATATGGATTTTACATATGTATATTTAATCCTAAAACAGCTCTGTGAAGAAGGTCCTAATTGACCCATTTTTGTGATGAGAAAATATACCTGAAAACCCTTATCTATCAAACCCCCAATGTCATGTTCCTCTTGGGATCAACAAAGACTCCCTCTGAAAAGGCAGCAGTCTCTTAGAAACAAGTACAACAAGCATGTTGCAGCTTTTTCAGAGAGAATTGCCTTTCTCTCCAGCAGTTCAGATAAACTTTCCATTGCCCACAGACCTTGGCCGGGCTGGAAGCCCACTCCATCGCAGGCGTGCCAAACACAAAGTTCGAAGGACAAATGCAGCCAGAACGTATCAGAGTTTTCTACGCAGCTTTCAGACTTATTTCTTATTATTTCTCAAGAGCATCCACTGCTTTTTCAAAAACAAGGGGCCTGTTTTGTAAGCTGCTCAATGACTTATTTTGAACTCATAGGCTGTGTTTATTTATGTTCAATCCCAGGCCTTGCCCTTTGCAGTAAACTGCCACTGGCATCGCACAGAAAGCCAGTGGAGATTGCCATAGCCCTGCTTACAGATTTCTCACTCGGCAAAAGGGAAGGAAAGGAAACCAAGTATTTGCAATTGATTAGATTCTGAGAGAACCGTAGAGAAGAAAGGTAGTGCCAAGCCGGCAAGTCTCTGAATTCTTGAGATAGTAATGAGCAGACTATAGGGCAGACATGGAAAAGAACAAGTCTTCATACATCAAGGGGAAAAAATGAAAATGTTGTTTATTCAACAAATGTGTGTCAGGCATTGTTCTAGGCACTTGCAATACATCAATGAACAAATGAAAGAAACCTGGCTTTAGGGTACTCAGACTCTCATGATGAGAAACAGACAATAAACAGTTCAGTGAATACATACACTGGAGACACTACTGGTGCTTCACATAGAAACTCAAGATCTTTCCTGAAGAGATGCCCAATGTCATACCACCAATCATTTAGGAATGATGACTTCTGAACTCTGAACACCGTTGATTTGATTTGATCACTTACTCAGGCCTCCTCACCAACTTGACTCAAATCTCTCCTCACCAAGGCTGGGCTCCTGCCTACCTGGGAAGCGGGCCAAGCTGAGCTTCCATGCCCTCCAGCCCCTCTGCAGCCTTTCCCCCACTCCATGTCCTCACTTTCCTGGTGGCAAGAAAGCTGAAATCTCCACACTGACAACCCACCAAGACATTCGCTGTTCTGTTCTCAGGTCAGAGGGAGGTTGGTACAAACATACGTTTCCAACAGCATGGGCTCTGGTTTGGCTCTTATAAGAATTTGCTTTTTAAAATGAAAGCCCCTCTTCCTCCCAAGGATAATGCTTAACCCAAAAACCTACCCCCTGGAGAAATTTTCACTGCTCTGAAACCCAAATAAGCAAGATGTTTTTAGGCCAAGAGACCTTCTGGACATTCTCTGGGGACCATATAGATCGCTGTCTCTGCCCCCAGGGCTGCACCTCGCTCTTCCCTTTACCCTTAACTTGCCACACTTCAGAAGAAAGTCATTTTCCCCAAAATCAGAAGTCATCATATAAAATGTGAGTGATGAGAGGAGGTGACAGATACAGACACACATACACAAGTAGGAAAGCCTGCATGTTTGGAAAATACATTTATGAAGGCCTGTGGACTCTTTGGGAAGCAGGCCTCCACTGTAGGTCTGATCTACCGTCTATGTAAAGCATCCCTTCCAGCAGTAAGATTTTTGACAAGATCCATGATTGATCTGCTGGTTCATTAAATGAATGGACCTGGAAATGCACATGGCTTTGGTTCCAGAGAAAGCATATGATTACAGCATATGTGGTGGCAAATGCTATAATTAAAGATGCAAAGCAGGGTTCATTACACCCCCATTTTCAGTGCTTAGAACTTTCTGAAACAATCTCCTTTCCAGAAGCACCATTTGCAGGTGATGAGTCTCAAGAGGTTTTCCTCTACCCAAGGATATACAAAAAAATTAAAGGAATAGTAGGGTCTGGGCAGGGGGAGGGCTTCCAAATCTTTATAATGAAAAAAAAAAAAGAAAGAAAAGAAAGAGGAATCATTGCTGCACCTCTCAGAATGGATCTCACATCAATGGATGAGAGAGGGCTGGGGTGCATTCAGAAGGCAGCGCTTAGAACTTCTACCATAGCTCGGAAAGATGCAACTCCAACAGTATATCATTGTAATATAGCATTAGTCCTCAGATACTGATTTCACAGTGGTTCCTTCAGCACTGTTCAAAAAAACTAAAGTAGTTGTAATTATAACAAAGACAAAAACAACAACATGATTGTATAGCGTTCCTTCTCCACCAACTGCGCCAAGTCAGTCGCCTGTGTTCACCTGACATCTCTGAGTTAGGGCAGGTAGAAGAGATGGCCCTTCTTTTCCAGATGGGGAAGAAAGGTAATGAGGCACAGAGAGGTTAGGCGAGCTGCCGGAGAGAAGAAGCAGGTCAGCAGCTACATCAGGACAAAACCTAGGCTTCCTGATTCCCTATTCAGCGCTCATTCTCCTCAGACTGCTCTGTCTCAGAAATGTCAAACATATTATGCGAGATCGAGAGTCTTTGGAGCAGCAGAAAAGACCTGGATTCCAGTTAATAAAATTATCAGTACACACACAGCACAAAAACACTCTCCCCAGCAGAGTATGCCCCTCAGGCAAGGCCCTGTGAGCCCAGGCACCCCCCCAATGCAGCACACCCTTTTAAATACTGGTTAACAGTGAAGCTGCTCTTTTTATTCACCGCACCCCTCCCTTTGCAGGGCTCATGATTAATTGTGTGCTTGAAGGAGCATCCACATCTGCAGGGGCCCACTGCTGACTGGAGGAAGTGGGAGCAGGGGAGCTAGAAGCATCTACCTGACTCGTCTGTATTGTGCCCTTTGCTTGAGCCTAAAAATATAAAAGAATTGGCATTGGGGGGTGAGGGAAAAAGAATTTCTCATTTTAACTGCAAATACATTGACACAGACAATAAGACTGTAAATTCCAACCTAGTCTCTTACTAAACATCCACACCCATTGGCCCTCCTCAGGAAAGCATTTGAAAGGACACTTGAATTTGGGCCATGTGTGTGCAAATTGCACTCATGCATGCGGACACATCATGCAGATGATTATTTTCTGGAAGTTTTTTTGAAGACATTAACAACTCTGAACCACCAAGAGAAGCTGATCGCATGAAATTATAGAATCCCTCTGCCCTAAGCGGAAACCTCAGCATCTGTCGGCACCTCGGGCTCCAGTCAGCCTGGAGAATCCCCTCTGAATGCCTCCAAGGAGAGATGAGCTAGAACCATTCCCAGTCACCTCTTGGAGAGCTAACAATTCCTGTTGCTGGAAAGTTCTTCCTTACAAAGCACTTCTACCCTTGAAGCTGTGTCTTAAACCAGTGTTCTCTATCCTATCATTAAAGGAAGCACGTTTTCTTACTCTTGCCAATTTCAATTTCAAATGTAACTTTTCTCCTCAATCCTGGCAGCAACCAAGACTGCTAGGCAATAAGAGGACCGTATTCAAATGTTCATGAAAACCCAATAAAACTTGCAGGTAAGGATCTTTGTACTACAGCCTAGATTTGTGTTGATACCACCAGTTTGAATTTGTGTTGATACCAACAGTATGAATGACCAGGCCCATACATGAGCAATTTCTGCCTGGAAATAATGATATCACACTCAAACTTTGAAGCATAAGAGTCATCACAAAGAATGCCCATAATTCGATCTCAGCACTAGCTGGAATTTTTGGTGTACTTCTGGGCTAAACTGATGATATTAAAATTGAAAGTTCAGTTTAACACTTGGCCACTGACATGTCTCAAGTACCTTCCCCATTTTCCCATTGGCCTCACATCCTTGGTGTAGGGAGAAGTCCAGCTTTGGATCCTAACATAACTGTTAATTTGTTATGTAGTCAGGGGGATGTACTTTACTTCTCTGGACTCCAGCTTTTTCACTTGTGAAGTGAAGGGAGCAGACGAGATCATCACAAAGAGGACTAACACGTCTAAGAGTCTGTCTGATAAGGTTGTCATGATAATGAATTGAGATAAAGCTTGCAAACTGCTTACACCAATGGCTGGCATATAGTAACTACTCAATAAATGTTTGCCATCATCAATTAGTGATATAAATGGGTGAGGCTCACCAATTTGAAACAGAACTTTCAGTTTTATTCCATCACCCTTAAGCCCTAAGATCATTTAATATTAAGAAGTAACGGGTATTAAGAGGTAATAGGTAAACGCTACTGTTCGAACTTGCTGTCAAGTCAGTGCCAACTCACGTGATTCTATGCACAAAAGAAGGAAATACTGCCCAGTCTTGTGCAGTCTTAAGCTTCAATCTACCTTGTTAGGGACTTCCTCTTCTTCACTGACCCTCTACCAAATACAAATGATGTCCTTTTCCAGGGACTTATCCACTCTAATAGCATATCCAAAGTCTCACCATCCTCAATTCTAAGGAATATGTTAGCTATACTTCTTCCAAGACAAATTTGTGTTGCTTTTCTGGTAGTCCACGATACTTTCATTATCCTTTACCAGCACCATAATTCAAATGCATCAATTCTTTTCTGGTTTTCCTTATTCTAGTTTCACATGCATATGAGGTCATTGGAAATACCATGTCTTGGGTCAAGCTCACCTTGGTTCTCAAAGCAGCATCTTTCTTTTTAACCCTTCAAAGAGGTTTTTTGCAGTAGATTTGCCCAATGTAACATGTCATTTGATTTCTTAACTGATGCTTCCGTGGGTGTTGATTGTGGATCCATGCAAAATGAAATCCGTGACATCTTGAAGCTTTTCTCTGTTTATCATGACAGTGTTTATTGGACCTCACAACTGTGTGTATATATATATATATATATCGCATAGTCAGCAGTTCAAAACTACCAGCAGTTTCGAGTGAGAAAGAGGCTTTAAAACAGAAAACCTCATCTTCCTCCTACAGAGCTCCAACAGTAGACCTTACTGTTCCCAGTACAGCACTTATTGTATGACGCATACTTCCCAATATATATACATGTTGGTTTTGTGCCGTGGAGTTGGTTCCAACTCATAGAAACATGAGAAAACCTCATCTTTCTCCCGCAAAACAGCTGGTAGTTTCAAATATATATATAGATATGTTGTTGCTGTTGTTAAGTGCCATTGAGTCGATTCTGATTCATAGGTACCCTGAATAGGGTTTCTGAAGAGTGGCAGTGAACTTGAACTACCAACCTTTTGGTTCAAATTGACCTTGCAGTCCAGTGTATTAACCCACAGTGTCACACCAGGACTCTATATATGTGGTGGTTATGTGACGTTGAGTCGGTTCCAACTCATAGTGATGATGAATAGGGTTTCTGACGTTGTAAATCTTTATGGGAACATAAAGCTTTATCTTTCTCTCATGGAACAGCTGGTAGTTTCCAACTGCTGAACTTGAGATCAGCAGCCTGACTCGTTATGACTACGCTACCAGAGTTCCTATTATAACATATATATTTGATATATATATATATAATTCTGTTGGGTCAACGTTCTTTGGAATGGATATAAATATGGATGTCTTCCAATCAGCTGGCCAGTTATCTTCCAGATTTCTTGGCATAGACAAGTGAGGGCTTTGAGTGCTTCCATTTGTTTAAACATTTCAATTGGTATTCTGTCCATCCTGGAGTGTTGTTTTTAACTAATGTCTTCAGTGCCACTTGAACTGCTTCCTTCAATACCATGGATTCTTGATCCTATGCTATCTCTTGAATTGTTTGAGCGTCAACTAAATACAGTGACCCTGAGTATTTCTTCCATCTTTTTTTGATGCTTTCAGAATCATTCAATATTTTGCCCATGTTGTTGTTATTGTTAAGTGCCATCAAGTCCATTTTGATTCACAGCAACCCGATAAAGAGTTTCAGAGACGCGGCTGGTAGGTTTGAACCTCAAACGTTGTGAGGTTCAAACGTTGTGCCCTCAGTATTGCAAGTCAAAGCTTGCATTTTTTTTTTCAACTCTTTCAGCATGGGAAATGCTGAACATGTTCTTCACCTTTGTTTTCTAACTCCAAGCATTTGCACATATCATTTACCTTGTCTTCTAGAACTCTTCTTTGAAACTTTCTGTTCACCTCTTTTACTTTATCATTCCTTCCATTTGCTTAAGCTACTTTATGCTTAAGAATAAGTTCCTGACATTCACTTTGGTCCTTTCTTTCCTTCTTGCATTTTCAATGACCTTTTGCTTTCTTCATGTATGTTGTTCAGCGCTGACTTGACAGCACCTTACAACAGTATGAATTTACCTGTTTGTTACCTGATATTAGGGCTTAAGGTTGATGGAATGAAACGGAAACTTCTGTTTCAAATTGGTGACCCTCGTGTTTGTATGTCACTAGTTGATGATGACAAACAATTATTGAATGCTTACTGCCATCCTCAACTCCTCTAGTCTTCAGTCATTTGCATTCAGTGCTTTGAATTTTAGTTGGTCTCTAAACTTAGGTGGGATACACTGAAGGTCTTATTTTGGCTCTCATGGACTTGTTTTAATCTTCTCCAGCATCAGCCTGAACTTGCATAGGAACAATTAAAGGACTGTTCCACAGTCGGCCCCTGGCCTTGTTTTGGCTGATGGTTTTTCGAGCTCTTCTATCATCTCTTCCCACAAGTTTACTCAGTTTGATTCCTATGTACTCCAACTGACAAGGTCCACGTATATCGTCTCTGGTTATGTTGTTGAAAAGGGGTATTTGCAATGGCAAAGGCACTGGTCTTGCAAATTTTTTCATGAGATCTCTAACATCATTTGTATCACCAATACTCTACTTTCAACTACCAATCCATTCTCTTTGTTTCCAACTTCCTCATTCCAATCACCAGTAAGTATCAATTCATCTTGATTGCACTTTTGGTCAATTTCAGACTGAAGAAGTTGATAGAATTCTTCAGTGTCTTCATTATTGGTTTTGGTGACTGGTGCATGAATTTGAATAATGAACTGGTCTTCCTTGTAAGCATATAGATATTATCCTATCACAGACAGCATTATACTTGAAGCTAGATCTTGATATGTTCTCTTTGGTGATGTGATGAATGTGAGGCCAATGCCATTCATCTTCAATGTGCCATCCTAGCATAATAAGCCATATGGTTGTCCAATTCAAAGTGGTCATTACCTTTCATTTCTGCTCACCAATGCCTAGGGCATGGATCTTTACGTCATTTTTGGTGACTTCTGATTTTCCTAGATTCACACATTGTACATTCCACAATGATTACTAATGGATATTTGCACCTATTTTGAGACATTCCACATCAACAGATAAAGGCCCCCAAAGCTTTACTCTACATATGTTAGTAAGGTTAACTCTACTTTGAGGAGATAACACTTCTTCAATCATACTATTAGTGTCTTCAAACCTGAGGGGCTCATCTTCCAGCACTGTATCAGACAATGTTTACCTGCCATTCATAAAGTTTACAGGGGCTAATCCCTCAGAAGCGGATGGACTCTTAGTCTTTCTTCCTAGTCTATTCTTTGTCTGGAAGCTCCATTGAAACTTGTCCACTCATGGCTTAGTTTACAATAACACAGCAACACACAAGCCACTGCAGTATAACAAACTGACAATTCATACTTGTTACAAGCCATTGAGTTGGTTCTGACCCATAGTGACCCTGCATAGGATTTCCAAGGAGCAACTGGCGAGCTCAAACCACTGACTTTGTGGTTCAAACCAACTTAAAACAGGGCTCAAGCATAGCAGCAGTTGTGAGGATGGCGCAGAGCCAAACAGTGTTTTGTTCTGTTGTACCAAGAGTCGCTATGAATTGGAACTGGCTTGACAGCACTTACCAACAGCAATACAATAAAAACGAATCTGTGAAACGTTAGAATCACTTGTTGTTGTTAAGTGGCAGCCAGTTGGTTCCAACTCTTAGTGAGCCTGTACAGGATTTCCAAAGAGCAACTGGTGAGTTTGAACCCCTGACCTTGTGATTAGCAGTCCAGTGCTCACCCTACAGTGTCACACCAGGAGTCCACCTAAATATTACCTTCTATAGTTTATGTCATTGACTTTGTTCACCCATGGTTCCTTCATGCTGTGCACCTAGGAGATAGGAAGACTGCACATCCCAGCCTCCCTTGCAACTGTGTTGGCGCCATGTGGTTGTGTTCTGGCCATTAAAATGTTAGTGATAGCGATGTACCTACACTCAGAGCCAACCCTTAAAGGCATCTGTGAGTTATTCCAGCCCTCTTTTTCCTTCCAAGGCAACCATAGAGACCACATGTTGAGATGGCATAGGGGTAAGATGGAGACTACCTGGGTCCCACATAGAAGAGAGCTGCCTTGAAAAGCTACCCACCAACACTGGACCTCAAGAAAGCACAAAATAAACTTTCATAGTGTGAGGTTATTTTAGGTCAGGGTTTCTTTTGTTATTGTTTCATAGCTTGTCCTATCCTGATTAAAAAGGATTCTGGACTTTTAACATATGAAGGGAATGAGTATTTATTAGGTACCCTCAGGGTTTGACAAAAGCTAGTCATGAAATCAATTAGTGGGTTGCAACTGACCTGCAAGTGCAGGGGCTCTGGTAGCGTAGTGGTTACGAGTCTGGCTGCCAACCTCCAGGTCAGCAGTTTGAAACTACCAGCGGTTCTGCGGCAGCATGATGAGGCATTCTACTCCCGTAAAGATTTACAGCCTCGGAAACCCTGTGCAGGGTCACTATGAGTCGGAACCGACTCCACAGTACTTAACAACAACAACAATTGACCTTTTTAATAAAAGAATAAAACAAGAAATATCAGAGGGTATGTTGTTGCATAAAATGTTCGTTTCATTTTTTAAACTATATGTATATATGTGGTGAGTTGGGATGCAAATTTTATTTCTTAATGTCACTCAGGGTCCAGAAAATTGAAGCCTCATATCAGTAATAGCCCCATTTCACAACTGAGAACACAGTTCAAGAGACTTTAGCAATTTATTCAAAGTCACACAACTATAAATCGTAGAACTAGAGTTTGGGACCCTTCTTGGTGTGACTCTAACCTCTCATGCAGTGTTGGTTTTCATCAGAGCTTTGCTTCTGGTCTCCACCAGATCACAACCATGTCAGCCAGGCTGATTCTGGGGCTCTTGAACACATAATCCCCAACCTCACCTACCCTTCCCCACATTTGTAGGAGGTGTGTGTGTTTCAGTATCTTCTATTTCAGATATTTTATTTTAATTTTATTTATTTATTTTCTATTTCAGATATTTTAAACAAACATGCATAACACACACTTTTCTCAGCATGTAGGATAAGCACCCGACTGCAAGGCTGGCTTGAACCACAAGGTCGGCAGTTCAAACTTACCAGCTGCTCCTTGGAAACCCTAAATAGGGTCGCTTTGGGTCAGGATCGACTTCACAGTATTTAACAACAACATCTGTAAATCAGATTCGTTTGTATTTGTACTTGATTTCTCCTAAGTCATACCTAGCATACCGTGGAGAAAAACCAGGAAAGAAAAGTTAGCTTACGCTAGGCTAACAACAACAAAGGTGGATCTGATACGATAAATGATAAGTATCAGATGGAGGACAAAAAAAGAAAACAAAGTTCATTTGTATCAAGCTAGATGAAGTAAAACAGAAAAATTTAAACTCTGACAAGACGTATTCATTGAACTCATTTTCACTGATTTCTTAAATGCATCTGTCGGCAATTCTAAATGGAAATCTGAATACTGAATACCTTGAAAATCAGTTCTAAATATTACTGGAATTTTGCCCTTTTAAATATGAATCCATATGCTTATCAACTTGGAGACTGAAGTTTGGGCCTTGACTTTTGGAGTCTAGGAATATGTGTGACTCAGAAGCTGGAACACAACATTCTTGGCTGAGTAGAACTATTGACAACATGCAGGCTATGTACCATGGCCACCCCAGTGAAGAAAGGCAGGGCCCAGTCAACAAATATACAGGTAACTAAACCAAAAACAGACAGACAACTTCAGCTTTTACTCAGAATGCGCTTGAGAGCATGGGTTCGACAAGTTCATATCCAACTCTTAGTAACCAGTTTCAATGGAGTAGATTCTGACACGTGTGACCCCAGGCACAAGGGAGCCTCAAAAAGTTCATGGAAAAATTCCATTATCTTTTCATTTTATTTTTCCACGAATTTTTGGAAGCCCCCTCGAGTAGAACTGTGCTCCTTGGGATTGCCAATGACTGATTTTTCCAAAGGTTTTTATTCTAAGGAACGTCTTTGCTGACTTGAACCACCAGTCTTTCATTCAACCGACTGCATTAATCATTTGGACCATCTGACTCTTAATGAAGGTCCAAAACTCAAAAGAGCTGAGTCTTTCCTACCTGCATCCTTGAGAGGGGATATGGCTAGTAGGATCTCCTTTAGCTCTTTGTCCCAGAGAGGAGCTTCATACATCCTAGTGACCAACCCCAATGCCCACAAGGCCAGGCAGGTAACAGAATAAACATGATTCTAAGCATTCCTCACCCCGTTAAACTGGGGTCTATTCTGTTCCATCACAGCCCCACCAGGAGAGCTATCAGAGGCAGACCTTTTGCTCCTTCTGGGGTTCCTGGGAAGCCACAGCCAGAAAAGACTAGAAAGGCAGACTTTGTAACCCTCAAACCCTGCCCAGGCAAATCTACCCTCAAATCAACATGGTGGCATGCACGACTCACGAGGTCTCCCAGTTCATTTCCAGTCAACAAGTACTCCTTGAGACAGGATTTTTCACATCAAATATTTCCAGCTCAAATATTCCATCAGAAACATCCGGGCCCCATCTGGACTCACAAATTCTGGTGTGGCTTTACCCACGCACCTCCCCACCCACCCTCAAGAAATACCAGTTGGATTTTTTTCCTCCCTTTTCTCTAGCTCTGTGGGAAGAGAAGATGTTTTCCACTAACCTAACTCATGTATTTAAAAATTGCAGCTGACTGCCATAGTAAATCCATGTCATGTTTTTTATGATACATACTATTTCAGAGACACGGTCCTGAATGGAACCAAGTAAATAAATAAATAAATCTCTTTATGAAGACAATTCCTGTTTGGAAATTCAGCTGCCCGACGTTCAGCTGTTCCCTCTATAGAGAAAACACGTTCTGAATTCTGGCAGACATGTGACAGAGTCATGCGTACCAAAGGACTTCATGTGTAACTTGCACCTATTGTGGGAAACCCTAACCATGGCGTTGCAGCTTTAAATCTCGTTAAGCCCCCTTCTAGGTATCAAAGGTGGGCCAGTCGCTCCATTTCCTGAGTCCTGTCAAGTACAGGTTACAGGAAATTGACAAAAGAGCTTCCATTAGCCCAGCCAAAATTCACATGGCCCTATTATTAAGATGCTGCCTAGTTTGATCGCCTTCTTAATCTATCAAAACTCCAAAGGGATAATCTTTTTAAAAGCTTCCCCCTTTCCCACCCCTCCAACCCCCAAGTCCTTTTCTTTGCTGCTTAAATCAAGGTAAGTTGATTTTTGTGCAAAGTTTGGAGGAGGAACTTAATGTTTGGTAGCTGCTAGCTGACAAAAAAACAAACATGAGACTCTTTTACCTAGAAACTGTTCCCTTTGATTCAAGACTGAATGTCACCACTTTGTAAACAAAGAAGATGATTAAAAAATGCTGCTTTCCTTTTTTTTAAACCCAGAGTCTTCTCACGGTACCTGGTGCGCTCAAAAACCCCACCAGAAGAATACTCGAAGGGATTACGTGTTCTTGGCTGGTTTTGTTTTATAAGCCAGGGGCCATTGAAAGAAAATAGAGCCTCCTATCCAGGTGTCCCTGCTTGGCAAAATAATGGATGCAGATTGATGTGATCAGGAGGGAAAAGACGTTCGCATCTCTAGATCTCCAGCAGGCAAAACACCAGGCCACTGCAAAAGGCCTTGAAGGGCAGTGAGAGGCTCTTTGCACTCCTGGACACCTCTTGATAAGGGATTTTATCCTGGGACCAGGCTGGCAGAAAGGTGCTCCACCATCCCCCCATGCTCCCATCCCGCTCCTTGAAGCAGAATAAACTAGGAACTGAATGGGCACCCAAGATGGACTGACTGCTCAGTTGATTTAAAGCGACCAGCTGAGGATACATTGTGCCTCGTTTTATTTATTTCCACAAGGTACGTCTTTCTCTAAACTGAAATTTTCTTTGATTTAAAAGCTGGGGTATCTCCCCCTGCACAGCCCTTCCCCTCCCACAAAGAAACTGAATCCCAGCTCCACACAGCTGTTCAAAGACAGCCTGGTGGCTGCTACCTACTGAGGCGAGCTTTTGTGCTCCCGAGAGGAAGACAAGGAGCGCGCTGTGAACATAATTTTTGTTCATCCCTGTTTAAATGTGCTGCATGTCAATCAGAGAAGTTTGAAGAACATTATAATTACAAAATATATCCTTGCGCTATAATCAGTATTGTTTGTTATAGTGGACTGAATGGTGAAAACGATTTCAATATGTAATCCGTGCAATTTACAGATACCTTTTTCTACATGTATATTCAGGAAAGACTGGGAGATGGAGAACAAATCCTAGGGGGCTGGACTGGTCAGTGGCATGTTTTGATGCTGAACAATGCTCCCTGCAATGGCAATGTTAATGATACAAAGTTAATGAAATGCCCCCCCCCCATCTTGGAGGACATACTGCAGCCAGAACTCACTGGGCTGGTCAGGACAGTAGATCCATTAGGCTCATTAAGTGGTTCATGATTCCCTCAATGTTACTTTCACTTTGAGTAGGATCTTGCAAGACTCCGTCTGAGCCGAGCATGTTCCCCACAGTCACATTCAAGCTGTTTGCATGTGTGTGTTCTTAAAAAAGAAGAGAGAGTGCTCTCAGGAGACCAGGATGGAAGAGGGAAAACTGACTAAGCCTTGATAGCTGGTGACTGTCCTTTTCAAGTTTAAAGCCTTTCACCCTCTAACAGACAGCCCAAATCTGAATTTTAAAAGGGACCCTGATATCCCTCCGACTTCTCATCACTTTGAAAACTGACTGACAAACTTATCCATTCAGCTTCTCCCCACCCCCCACACCTTCCTTCACACCCACAACCCACAGGGCCCCAAGCTTTGAAAGCAGGATCACATGCCAGCACTCCAGGGCTCCGAGAACTGTCTGGGCAGAGTTGGCCGCCTTCCTAGGAGTCCACTGCATGAGCTATCACAGAGAGGCAAGCCCCAGGCAAGAGGTGGAGTTGGCCTTCACCGATTTCCTTTCACCCACAAGGTCAAGTTCACTCTTTTTAGGCTGCTACTCCATGCTGTCCACCATCTGTCCCCAACCTTCCAACTCAGCCTCCCCACAGAAGCCCTTTCTCTCTCAGTCTCTCAAATCCTGTTGGGAACACCTGTCACCCACCTTTGATCATGCCCCTTTTTCTGCTTGGGAAGAAGCCCCGCCCTCCCACTCTGGCAGCTTAGATCCTCCTGTGTTCTCTCCATAGTCCACCCATTTTCCTGAATTCCAACACCTGGTCTTACTCTCTGACTCTCTCATTAGACACTTAATACATGCACTTTTCATGGGGACCATGGTGGTACCGTGGCAGAATTCTCACGTGCCATGCAGGAGGAACCTGAGGTTCATCTCCCAGCCAACGCCTCTCATGTCCGCTCACCACCAGCCTGCCAAGGGGCCTTGCATATTGCTATGATGCTAAACAGACTTCAGTGGAGCTTCCAGACTAAGGTGAACTAAAAAGAAAGGCCTAGTGCTCTACTTCTCTATGGATCACAATGATTTGATCTGCAACGGATAGCGGCTTGCAGGCCTGGTCAATGATTCATTCCATGGCACACGGGGTTGCCATGAGTCGGGAGCCAACTCAACAGCAGCTAACAAATAGGCAATCTTCAGTGGAGATACAAAATCTGAGAGTGAGAAAGAACTTTACACATCATCTAATGCACACTCAGTCTTCAGTTGAAGGATCGAATGTGTAGACTCAAGTTTCCCAATCCCTAGAGCAATGACCTTGCCCATAGGCCATGAAGCTTCATCAGCTTCTGAAGGATAAGTGCCAGGTCAGCTGCATCTCCTTGTTCTCGCCAGAGCTCCCCATGATGTTCCTTTCAGTCCGAGGACCCAATTCTAGATCCCGTGCCAAGGACAGACCCCAGTGTGGACAAATCCAAATGTCAGGTGAGGAATTGCAGAGGGGAAAGAAGGAGTCCTGCCTCTCATCAGAACTCACCAGACTGATCAGAACTCTAGCACAAACTGCAATCTGGGGGGTTCACAGCAGCCTCCCACATCAACACTAGCTTTCTCATCTAGCCTTGCTAGCCTTCTCATCTAGCATTACCTTTGCTAGGTTTTGCCTGCTTTATTCTCAGAGTTTGGAATCTCATTGTTCCTTTGGAACAAGACCATGAAGTGTCCACTCTAACTTGTTATCATTTCATTTGCCATTGAGTCAATTCTGATGCATAGTGAGTCCGTTCATTTCAAATAACACTGTGTGGACTCAAACCTCCAACATTTCAGTTAACAGTCAAGCGTGCTAACCATTTGCACCACCCAGCAACTGCAACTTGTTCAGGAGGTTATGTAAGAGCACATGTGCAGGTATGCAATAGATGCTAAATTCAGGGGGAACAACAGTATGGGGTAGACATGAAAGAAAAGGATTTGAAATGGACCTGAAAGGATGAGTTGGATTTAGACAAAAAATGTTTTGACTAAGGGGACCATAAGGAGACAAAGTCACAACATAAGATCCAATATGGCAGGAGGCAATTAACCCAGGACTGAATATGATCCACAGATGTTACTCAAACAATGCGCCTAGAGATACTCACTAGCCACCCAGTCAAACGTTCCCTGCCATCACTTGCATGGGTAGAGAAAGAGGAAGAGAATTGGAAGGTAGGAGACCTCAGGGAGGACAAAGCAAATGAAAGTTACTCCTGGGGCACCCAGCCAAAGGCAGGCCTATCGAAAAACTGGCGATGAGTGTTGGGAAGAGCCCTGGGGACATTTCCCCTGCCTGTGTCCCTCTTTCTGCCAGCACCTGCCACAGAAGGGATAATGAAATATTAATTCTATCTGATCTGGGGCCACCCAAGCAGGATCATGTCACATGATACTTTAATGACCACAATGCCTGGCTGTGAAGGAGGAGCTCCTTTCCCAGCCCAAATCCAAAGGGGGCTCATGTTACAGGTAGGAGCAGGAAGTGGGGCTCAGCAACTGGGCCTGGGACCCCATAGATGCACCAGACCCCCTGGGAGCCTGTTGTGACCATACAGGAGACAGGAGAGAAAGGCATCCAGCACTTCTCACTGGTTCTTCATCCCCACTAAAGTGAGCTGTTCTTCAGTGTGTGGTGTCACTCCAGGACTAATAAAACGTGAAAGTCTAATTGTATTAGCAATTTCCCATCATATTCTATTAATATGTATCATA
Organism: Chrysochloris asiatica; assembly: GCF_000296735.1. NCBI lineage: Eukaryota > Metazoa > Chordata > Mammalia > Afrosoricida > Chrysochloridae > Chrysochloris > Chrysochloris asiatica. The sequence goes on from NW_006408632.1 coordinate 9,612,075, forward strand.
TTGGTATCCATTTTCACTAATGTGACATGAAAGGCAGTAATGTGATTACTTTTGTAGTGAAAACAAATGCTAATGTAATTAAGTGTTGACCACATATGCTAGGAGATACCGTCAGGTACTGGGGACTCTCTTCCTCTAAGAGGACAAAAGAATGTGGAGGGGGAGGGATGTGTCCATCATAACTGAGCAAAATCATCTCCAGTATATCATGGAACTCCATGTCAAAGTATACCCACTGAAGAGCTCTGGGACAGAGCCTAGCACCTAGTAGGTGCTGCTTTAGTGTTACAGGAGCATAGTGAGAGGTAGTAGAGTATGGAGAATAAGAGCAAGAGTGTGGGTGTGACATCAGAGAGAGCGGCCTTCAGAACCTGGAACGTTCTAGCTCAGAACTTTCTATTCTGTTTTGGAATTTCTTTCTGTGTTGATTTTTTCATATGAATAATGAAGATGACAATCGCAGTGCCTCATTCAGAGGGTTCTTAATAGAATTAAATGAGATGATACTTTTTAAGCACTTAGCACAGTACTGGTGCTTAGTAAACACTCACTAAATATTAGTAGGGATTGTTGTAGTAAACACAAGAGCACAATTACCTCAAGCTTTTTGCTCACTGGTTTTACTTAGCTAGCTCATGTTTGGCATACTGCGCTTTGGACTATGCCTTTGGTTGTCATTGAATCAGATTCTATCTTGGGAAGACTTAGCAGGAAACACTATCTTCAAACTATCAGGCAAAAAAGGATGTGAAACAGAAAGTAAATGTAAACACAATTCCTTCTGAATTCTGTTCACTGCTGAGGTGAGAATCAGTGAGATTTTAAAAGTAGGTTCACATTTTCAAACAGACCAAGAATCATTTTGGGATGTAAAACGTTGTTGTTGTTGTTTTCAATCAGGTCTTTGTCCTTTCCTCATAGTCTTGGAGACTTACATCATTTTGAATTACATTGGACTGGTCTTTTCATAAATTAATTCTATGTGCTAAGCACTACTGTTGTTGTTGTTGTTGTCAGGTGCCATCGAGTTGGAACTGACTCATAGCGACCCCATGCACAGCAGAACGAAACAATGTCCGATCCTGGGCCAACCTCACTACCACTGCCACACTTGACGCCATCAATGATGTCACCTGGCTGATCCATCTCGTTGGGGGTCTTCATCTTTTTCTCTGACCCTCCACCCTACCCAGCATGACATCCCTCTCCAACGATTGTTTCCTCTGGACAATATGTCCAAAAGCACTATTAAAAGCACTATTAAAAGCACTTTATTTAAATCCATGTCAATTCGGAGAGAAACACTATCAACCCATTTAACAGATGAAGAAGCTGAGACTTGGAGAAATAGTGACTTACAACAGGCCAACAACCACTAAGAAGCAGAGAAGTAAGAATTGAATCCAGATTTGTCTGAGTCCCCCAAACCAGTATTCTATTCGAGACAACCACTTGTCTTTGTGGGACATGCTTTGTTTTGTTTTGTTTTGTTTGCCAGGATTACTGGAAGGTCATTGAGGGCAGATATTTTTCCACCAAATTCAATAAAACCAGGAGCTCAGGGCTTGATCCCTGCCTCTGTCTTCTCATTAGCTCTGTGAACTGAGCTGTTATTTGACCTCTCTGAGCAGGGTAGCCATGTAATTCATCATCCAGACCAGGACACCACCAGGGCTGAAAGGAAGAACCAATCAGATAGGATGCTGGGAAACACACAAACCAGGACTTCCCCAGGGAAATGGAGACATGCGTTCACTCAGAGCCTCAAACACTTCAGGACTGAAAACTTGGTTTCTGTGGGCCCAGCAAGTAGAAACTCTGAGTAGTGCAAATAGCTAAAGCTCAACTGCTACTGAAAGGTTAAGGTTCAAGTCTACCTAGAGGTACCTGAGAAGACATGTGTGGTGATCTACTGATAAAAAAAAATCCCTCCATGGGCAGGGGAAGGTAGGGGGTGCGGGTGGAAATGCTATATGGAACACAGTTCTACTCTGGCGCACAGGGACACCATGTTGTTGTTGTTGTTGTTAGGTGCCATCGAGTCGGAACCAACTCATAGCGACCCCATGCACAGCAGAACGAAACAATGTCCGATCCTGGGCCAACCTCACTAACGCCGCCACACTTAACGCCATCAATGATGTCACCTGGCTGATCCATCTTGTTGGGGTCTTCCTCTTTTTCTCTGACCCTCCACCTTACCCAGCATGACATCCTTCTCCAGTAGTGACTGTTCTCTCTGGATAATGTGTCCAAAGTATGAGAGATGAAGCTTAGCCATCTTGGCCTCCAAGGAGCCCTCTGGTTGCACTTTTTCCAAAACAGATCTATTGGTTCTTTTGGCAGTCCATGGCACTTTCAGTATTCTTCTCCAACACCACAACTCAAAGGCATCAATTCTTCTACGATCTTCCTTATTCACTGTCCAGCTTTCGCATCCATATGAGGTTATTGAAAATATCATGGCTTGGGTCAGGCGCACCTTAGTCCTCAAGGTGACATCTCTGCTGTTCAACACTTTAAAAAGTTCCTGTGCAGCAGATTTGCCCAATGCAATACGTCGTCTGATCTCTTGACTGCTGCTTCCGCGAGTGTTGATAGTTGCTCCAAGAAGAATGAAGTCCTTGACAACCTCAATCTCTTCTCCATTGATAAGAATGCTGTTTATTGGTCCAGTGATGAGGATTTTTGTTTTCTTTACATTGAATTGTAATCCATACATAAGGCTGTGCTCTTTGATCTTCATCAATAAATATTTTAAGTCCTGACATCATGAGTCAGGGTCAATTCAACAGTAACTGTTTTGTTGTTGTTGCTACTGCTGTTCTGTTTTCTTTTAGTAAGGGGTAATGCACTCATCTGTACAGCTAACCAGGAATGCAAAAAAGGTCAATACTGAAGGCCGAAGGCATCACAAAAACTAAGTGCTATAACAGGAGTGTGTTTGTTCAAATACAGTTTTATCCTTTAAATTTTAGAAAATGCCACAAAACACACCAAAGAAACATCATCACTAGACTCACTGACTATGGCCATCTTTGGAGGAACATTTTTTTTTTTTTTTTTTTTCTGAAATCTACCTAAAGCTCTGTAGGATAAGTGCTGGACTGCCAACCATAAGGTCAGTGGTTCGAGTTCACCAGCCACTCCATGGGAGAAAGAAGAATTTTCTGCTTCGTCAATGATTTAAAGCTTTGGAAATCCTGTAAAGGGTTGCTATGAGTCAGAACTGACTCAATGACACTTAAGAACAACAACAAAGACATCATAGCTATATGTAAATATACATCTTTAAAAAAAAAAAAAAAGAAGAAGAAGAAGAATCAGGTTCTGCCTGTTAACCTGCCCTATGCTTTGTCTCTCAGCACATATGTAAATCATAAAGATTTACCTAATAAGATAATGTTGTTGCTATTATTGTTGTTAGGTGCCGTCAAGTCAATTTTGATTTATGGTAACTCCGTGTGACAGAGCAGAACTACATTACAGGGTTTTCTTGAATGTAATCTTTACAGAAGCAGATTATCACGTCTTTTTTCCCAAGGAGCTGATGGGTAGGTTCAATCCACCAACCATTTAGTTAGCAGCTGAGCACTTATTCACAGGCCAACAGAGCTCCTTAAGGTAATAAAACCAAAAGACCAAACCCACTGCCATAGCGACTCTGTACAGGGTTTCTGAGACTGTAAATCTTTATGGGAGCCGACAGCCTCATCTTCTCTGAGGAGTGACCGGCGGGTTTGAACCCAGACCTTGTGGTTAACAGCTCAAGCCTAACCCACAGTACCACCAACACTCCTTCTTCAAGGTTGTTACTGTTGTTAAGTGTTCTTGAGTCAATTACAACTCATAGCAACCCTGTATAGGGTTTCTGAGAAGCAATTGGTGGATTTGAGCTACTGACCATCAGGTTCAAACTGACCCTGAAATCCTGGGCATTATCCTGCAGCACCACACCAGGACTCCTTCCTCAAGGTAGTTATTGTGAAGTGCCGTTGAGTTGATTCCGACCCATAGTGACCCTGTATAGGGTTTCCAAGGAGCAGCTGGTAAGCTTTAACCACCGACCTTGCAGTTCAAACAGCTTTGCAGCCGCATTAACCCACAGCACCACACCAGTCCTCAAGATAGTAGCTACATAATATTCCATTGTTTGGATGAAATCATTCATCTCTCCATCTCCCTTATTGCTAAATATTTAAGTTGTAACCAGCTCTTTTCTGTAACAAAGCCAGCATAAAGACTGTCATTATATTTTTGCCCTATGTACTCTTGCTATTATTTTATTCTTTAGTACTAAATAGGAGTATTTTAAGGTCTAAGAAATGTGCTCAAATTACTTACCAGAAAGACTGTACCAAACTCCTTTCTGATATGACAGGCCAATTTCACTTGAAACTGCCTATGTACAGGGTCGCTATGGGTCGAGACCAACTTGATAATACTCAACAACAACAACAACAATGTCACTACATGGAGTCCAAGTGTGGTGCTGTGGGTTAGTGCACTAGACTACAAGGTTGGTTTGAACTACAATGTCAGTGGTTCAAGCTCACCAGCCACTCCTTGGAAACGCTATACAGTGTCGCTGTGAGTCAGAACCAACTGAATGGCACTTAACAACAACAACAACAACAATGTCACTACATGGAGTCCTGGTGTATACCACTGTAGATTAAGCACTAGACTGCTAGGTCAGAAGTTCAAACCCACCAGCCATTCTCAGAAACCCTATACAGGGTCGCTATGAGTCAGAACGCACTCAACAGTACTTAACATGTCCCTACATGCTTGCCAGCACCAAGTCGCTTTCGTTGAATCTGCTATGTAAAAAAAATCTGCTATTGGTTAATTTACATTTGTTTAATAACTAATGGCTTTATTCCGGCCTGCTTTGAAGCAACAGATAACAGGCCAGCTTCAGAAAAGCCCAATCAAGCACAGGGCTTGAGCTCCTTCCCTGAAGCCCAGAAAGCGTGAAATGGTATCTTCCAGTAGGACAGGCACTGAGTGGACCTGCTCTGAATGCTCTTGGGGCATCCTGATGTGTAAAATCAGGCTAGACATATATCCTACTACATGCTTCCTGTGCCACAGTATCTGCTCACCAGAATGAGCCACACCCTGTCCCAGGAAGGGTGAGGAGGGGAGGTAGGGTGTGGCGTTAACCAACAGATATTTTAGAATCAGTAACTAGCTGGCCTGTCACATGGTACCTGCACTCTAGGCTGTTCCATAAAAGACCAGCAGGGGATCTGTGTACTGGTTTGCTATTTCTCAGCAAAAAGCTTTAGATGAGAAACAGGAACAGCCTCTGGAGACCTGATGTTCAGATGGATTTACCTGAACTACACTCAGACCTTCTCAAAGTCTTACATCTCTCCCCTTGGGTTCGTCCTAAACTGGGGCTTCCTCTTGGTTTTCACTCACTCCTTTCAGCTTTGCAATTTGCAGCTGCTGTACTGTTTTCATTGCAACTGCCCTGTGGGGTCCGATCCCCACTGCAGCCCTACCTCTTGCTAAATGACAAAAGATCAAAGCTTTCATAAAGCCACAGTAAGAGGGAAAGGGAAGCGAGGGTATCTGGGCCATTCCCAGACACTCCTCACTCCACACATACACGTGCATGTGTGCACTCACACACACACACACACACACACACACACACACACACACACACACCCCTTCTGCCAGGTTATAAATTGCAAAGCCAAACAAACCATAAACTCTTGTGAGGGATGGGGTGAGGGTGGGGGCAAGCCATTCCAGGGAGATAACAACAACAATGTCAAATTTCAGATGCGAGCAAGTTTTTGTGGGGTGGGGTAGTTCAAAACCCCGGGTTTGGGATAGGAAAGCTGACAGCCCCTTAGAACTACAGTAGCTCGACTGGGTGCCACTATAATAAATCAAAATCAGTTATGTAAAGTGTAAAATTATCATTTGGAAATCACTCTCTCTGAATAATTCAATCATTGACTTTCACATCAAACAACCATTTCAGCCACCCACACACGCAGTTCAGTCTCACACTGGTCTTAAACTCTCTTTAATTATCGACATTAACCTATCACTTTACTATTTCATTCCTATTGCATCTTGGGGGAGGGGTCAGTGATTATGATAAATCACAATGAACTGAGAAGGACTTTCAACTGTCCTTCCACATGACTTCTGAGTTCCCTTGATCTGATGGTGACAGGTCTGCCTTTGTCCCGGAAAGGGACAAGGACAGATAAGCAGCCTCCCTCTTGACAAATGCATTACAAATGCCAGTCAGGACAAAAAGGCTGGAATGCCTTCGAACCCAGGTCTGCAGCTAGACCTGGCCCTCTGCAGGCTGCCCAAGTCTCATCCACAACCCGTTTCTCATCAACTCCACTTAGCAGTCACTACACTAAAATAATAACAATAATAACAACAAATTTTAAACACACACCCAGTTCTCTAAGGCTAATTGTTTACCCCCTTAAAGAATACTTTATTGAGTCACAGGAGGTAAGCCTTCAATATTGGGGGGTAGGATGAGTGGGGAGTAGTCAGGTATTTCAGCTACTTAGTCCTGCCATGAGTCCTGGTGTGGCACTGTAGAATAAGCATTGGACTGCAAGGTCAGTTTGAACTGCAAGGATGGTGTTTCAAACCTACCAGCCACTCCTCAGAAACCCTATACAGGGTTGCTATGAGTCAGAATTGACTCGATGGCACTTAACAGCAACAACAACAACAGCGCTGCCGTAACAGAAAAAATATATATACCATGAGCGGGTAAATTTAAAGAATAGAAATTTACTTTCCCACAGTTCAGGAGACTCTAGTCTGTTTCAGCTTCAAGTAGCTGCCAGCAATCCTTGGCTATGTCTTCACAGGACATCTTTCACCTATGTGTGGGTCTTTGTCTAATCTTCTTCTAGGTAACTCAGAAGTGATTAAATTTAAGACCCATCTTACAATGATAGGACCTCATTAACAAGTCAAAGGGAAACCCTGGCTTCCAAATAGGGTATTTACAGGTCCAGGGTTGGGAATTCAACACACATGGGGGGTGGAAGAGACACAATTCAATACATGACAGAGGTTGTGGCCCTAGTTTTAGTGATCTGCATGAAAGTGAAGTTGTATAAGAATGTATATAAAGTGAAATATTTCATTTAGAGAGATAAAGCTTCATGCATTGCTGATTAGATAGCCAGCCTGTAGTTCTTTATATTTAGTGATGCTCCCTCCCCCACCTGCCAATCCCTCCCTCTCATATTTCAGACCTTCTGCCTCCCATATATTTAATCGTGAAAGGATTACCCTCAGGAAAATCCAACAAGGGGATAAAGGTATCTCCATAAAGATGTGCACTGTAACATTTTATAAGAAAAGCAATGACCTAAGTGTCTAACCAAAGTGCACAGGTTAAGTATACAGGGGCATATCCATTCAGTGCAATGCCTTTCAGCCACTGAAGACCAGGTTGTACATGTGTGTCTATAATAACTGGAAAGATCTTCATAGCATACTGTTACACGAAAACAAAATAGTAAAACCAAGTCTGGAATGTGTGAACCCATGTAAACATGTTTATGGGCACATGTCAATGTGTTTTAGACATGTAAGAGGATGAAGAAAGGGGTACTGGTGCCCTAATGGGTTAAGCATTGGACTGTTAACTGCAAGGTTAGCAGTTCACATCCACCAGCTGCTTCATGGGAGAAAGATGAGGCTGCCTACCATAGCAAAGATTTAGTCTTAGGTAGCAGTTCAAAGACAGTGGGTGGTTTGAAGAGGAGAACAAATGATTTTAGGATATATTCAAAATCCTAATAATGGTTATGTGTGCCTTTAAGAAGATAATGTTTATTTTTCCTGTTCTACTTGTGTTTCTGCAGGTGAAAGATGAGACTTTCTATTCCTACAAAGATTTACAGCTTCAGAAACAGGGTTGCTATGAGTCAGAAATGACTCAATGACTCTTGACAACACAACAACTTGTGCTTCTGTCTGTAATTTCTAATTCATCTACAATGGAAGAAATGAATAGAGTGATGAAGAGCAGGGACTTGGAATCAGCCATCTAGTTCTGTCACTTGGGCATGTGACCTTGGTAAGTTATTTAACACCTCATGCCTCAGTTTCTTTGTCTGTAATATAGGGAAATAGGATACCAATCTCATGATAATTGTGAGGATAAATTGGGTGAACTTTGTAGAATGCTTCTAACTGTAAATACCATGTACACAGTCAACACCATGCAACTGCTAGCTCTGATTATTCAAAATAATCATATCGTTCTTGAGTAATGAAAAAAACCTGGGGCATTGGTCCAGCTGTTGGATTTGAGGCACATCTGCATCTCTTGGCATCAGCTCCCTTCATAGTAAAATGAGCAGATTAGATAGCTGACCCCAAGGTCCATCCCATTCCGTGATGACATAATTCAACAGGGATGTTTCTAGTGGGCCCTCAGCATAGCACAAAGGTCAAAGGGGACACTTCAAAGCAGGCTGCAGGAGGAGCCGGTGGGAAAAGAGAACCATGGGATGGGGCCCACGAGAGAGAACAGAGCAAGTGCTGGGAGGCTGGGGGAGGGGAGACCGCCAGAAAGCCAGCCCAGGCGAGTTGCCTCCACACTCAGCTATGTGATTAAGTGACTAGCTTCCCTTTTCACAAAGCCAAAGAACCTCAGGGACTATTTTAAAGAAAAGTTATTCCTTTGTTTTTAATTGTAATTAAGTAGGTATTTTATAATTTTTAAATGGTGCAATTTACATATCACTTCCATGATGCGCTGGGTACCCTTCACCAGAGGGAGAGAATGCAAGTTTAAGAGGACTGCTGTGTATTATTTTGTGATTAGGAAAGTGCGTTTCTGCAATTCTGAGGCAAGCAGAGATACTGGGATATTTCAAGACTTCATTAAACATGCCAGAAGTTTAACAAATCTACTTGGAGCCAAAGTTTATTCATGTTAAGATTTCATTCATCCTTCCTACCATACTTTGACAAAATGTTTAAGTTAGTTTCTTATTTTATTTGTCTACTGAGTTCCCTAAGTTAGGGAAATTAGTATTGTGTGTGCGGTTTGATTTAATTAGCAATTGGGGAAATCGGCCTGGCATGTTTCATGGAAGCTTGGGGAAATTGTCAATTAGCATTGTGTTAATTGGTGTCTGCTGTCCTTGCTTTTTAGTTTTTAACCCCTTTTACCTTGCTCCCTCTTTCAGTATGTAAAATCTGGCTGTTTATTATTCTTTAAATAAAGGATTAATTGCCTGCATCCCTGCCTCCACTCTGTGTCTTTTTTCTCCAGAGCAGATGGGGAGTCAGGCAGGCCCATGGTGGCGGCCTTGTTTCTTTCAGGCCCTCATCCGCTCTGGTACAGGAGGGAACACTGTCCGATGCACGGCCCGGGGCCCACCTCAAGCTTCCACACTGTTTCCATCAGTGTCTGCTGGACTTTCTCATTCAAAATCACTGACCATGGGCCTGATCTCAGGAGACCTCCACTGCTCATTGTTCTGGACTCTGTGGATGAAGAGGCATTGGATGGCAACAGTTTGCTCTTCTGACCCAATCAGAGCCCCCCTACAAGGAAGGCAGTGTGTGTCTCTCCAAAGAATGGACAGAATTTTTTTTTATTGAGTGCCTCCTGGGAACCTGGTTTCTTTAATCCACAGCATTCCCAAAAGATAGGTGTACAGACAAAGATTTAGGGAGGCTTTCAAATCTGTGGATCATGACAAACTATGGATAACATTGCAAAGAATGGATATTCTAGAACACTTAATTGTGCTCATGAAAAACTGGTACACAGACCAAGAGAACAAGGTTTAAAATCAGGAAAGTTGTGAGCCAGGATTGTATACTTTTACCATATTTATTCAACCTGAGCAAATAATCCAAATACCTGGAATAAGGATTCAGAATTGGAAGACTCATTAACAACCTGAGATATGCAGATGATACAACTGTGTTTGCAAAAATGAAGAGGAATTAAAATACTGACGATGATCAAAGACCACAGTTTTAAGTATGAGTTATACCTCAATGTAAAGAACACAAAAATCCTACCATTGAGCCAGTAAATAACATCATGATAAATGGAGGAAACAGTGAAGTTGTCAAAGACTTCATATTGATTGTTGATCCACAATCAATGCTCATGGAAGCAGCAGTCAAGAAACTAAACAATGGCTTACATTTGGCAACCCTGCTGCACGAGATCTCTTTAAAGTGTTCGAGATCAAAGATGTCCGTTTGAGAACTAAGGTGTACCTGACTCAAGCCATGGTATTTTCAATGGACTCATACACGTGTGAAACTTAGACAATGAATGAATAAGGAAAACAGCAGAATCGGTGCATTTCGATTCTGGTGTTGCCAAAGAATAGTGAAAGTACCATGGACTGCCAGAAGAACAAACAAATCTGTCTTGGAAGAGGTATAACCAGAAAGCTTTTTAGAAGCTGGGGTTGGGCAGAGAGAACTTCGTCTCTTATACTTTGGACTTGTTATCAGTAGGAACAATCCCTGAAAGAAATACATTATGTGTAAAGCGAAGAGTTGGTGAAAAAGAGGAAGATTCCCCAACAAGATGGATGGACACAGTGGTAGCAGCAATGGACTCAGCACCATTACAATTGTGATTGTGAGGCAGTGTTTTGTTGTGTTGATCATAGGATTGCTGTGAGTCAGAACTGACTCTATGACACCTAACAACAACATCAAATGAAGGTCCTTCAGTCGCACGACGGTTTGCTCTCAACTACTAACCAAAAAGGATGGTGGTTCCAACCTACTTCCACCATGAAAGAAAGGCCTAGAAATCTATTCTGTAAAGATTACAGCCAAGAAAAACCTATGGAGCAGTTCTAATCTAGAACATGTTGCTTGCCATGAATCAAAATTCACAAAAGTAGCAGGTTTGTTTTCAGTTTTCAGGTCACATAGCTAATAAGTTAAAAAAGATAAGATTCAATTCCTAGTTTATTCATTTGTGGGCAGGGACTTTGTGCATCTTGTTCAACATTGTGTTTCCAGAATCCGGCCCCATGTGACCAATATGATCCTCAGAGTGGCCGATTTCTAAATTTTATTTCAACTACTTTTATTGGTGGGGAAGGGGTCTGTCATTCTAAGACAAATCTAATCCTGACTAATACAGAAGCCAAAGCCCATCTTCTCTAAAAAATACATGCCAAAGCTGTGTACGGCTGCTGAGCCAATTCCATAGAAAGTGTCAAGGGTTTCCTCTTACTTGGCTCTATAGTCAACACCCATGGAAGCAGCAGTCAAGAAATCAAATGATATATTGCATTAGAAAAATATACTATAAAAGACCTCTTTAAAGTATTAAAAACAAAGATGTCAATTTGAGGACTAAAATGCCCCTGACCCATGCCATGGTATTTTCAGTATTCAACCTGTATGCTGAGCAAATAATCTGAGAAACTGGGTTATATGAAGAAAAATGTGGCATCAGGATTGGAGGAAGACTCATTAACAACCTGTGATATGCAGATGATACAACCTTGCTTGCTGAAACTGAAGAGGACTTAAAACATTTACTGATGAAGATCAAAGAGCACAGCCTTCAGTATGGATTACATCTCAATGTAAAGAAAACAAAAATCCTCACCACTGAACCAATAAACAACATTCTTATCAATGGAGAAAAGATTGAAGTTGTCAAGGACTTCATTCTTCTTGGATCAACTATCAACACTCATGGAAGCAGCAGTCAAGAGATCAAACGATGTATTGCATTAAGCAAATCTGCTGCACAAGACCTTTTTAAAGTGTTAAAAAGCAAAGATGTCAGCTTGAGGACTAAGGTGCACCTGACTCAAGCCATGGTATTTTCAATAATCTCATATGTATGCAAAAGCTGGACAGTGAATAAGGAAGACTGTAGAAGAATTGATGCCTTTGAATTATGGTGTTGGAGGAGAATATTGAAAGTCCCATGGGCTGCCAAAAGAACCAATGGATCCATTTTTGAAGAAGTGCAGCCAGAGTGCTCCTTAGAGGTCAAGATGACCAAACTTCATCTCTTATACTTCAGACATATTATCAGGAGGGACCAGTCACTGGAGAAGGATATCATGTTTGGTAAGGTGGAGGGTCAGAGAAAAAGAGGAAGACCCCTAACAAGATGGATTGGGCAGGTGGCAGCATCAATGGACTCAAGCGTTGGCCCAGGATCGGGCAGTGTTTCATTCTGCTGTGGAAAAGGTTGTTATGGGTCGGTACCGACTCAATGGCACCTAACAATAACAATATATATGCCTATTTCCTCCACAACTGGTGGTGGTGGTGGTTATGTGCCGTGGAGTCAGTTCTGACTAATAGCGACCCTGCACAGGTTTCCAAGGCTGTAAATCTTTACGGGAGCAGAAAGCCTCATCTTTCTCCCGCGGAACAGCTGGTAGTTTCAAACTGCTGACCTTAAGGTTCGCAACCACTATGCTAATGGCACCTAACAATAATATATATGCAGGAGTCCTGGTGTGATGCTTTGGGTTAATGCACTGGACTGAAAAATTGTTTTGAACCACAGTGTCATTGGTTCAAGCACACCAGCTGCTCCTCAGAAACCCTGTATAGGGTCATTTTGAGTTGGAACTGACTCAGTGACACTTAAAAACAACAACAACAATAACATATATGCATGCAAATGCTAAACAATAAATATGGAAGACTGAAGAAGAATTGTTGCCTTTGAATTATTGTGTTGGTGAAGAATTATGGACTGCCAGAAGACAGAACAAACCTGTCTTGGAAGAAGTGCAGCCAGAATGCTCCAGAGAAATGAGGATGGCAAGATGTCATTTCATGTGCTGTCGCCACATTATCAGATGGGACTAACATGAGAAGGCCATCGTAACTGGTAAAATAGAAGGTCAGTGAAAAAGAGGAAGACCCCCCAGTGAGATGGAATGACATAGTGGCTGCAACATTGGGCTCAAACATGGCACCAGTTGTCACAACGAGCAGGGCTGGTCAGTGTTTCATTCTCCTGTACATAGGATCTTCTATGAGTCAGAACTCAGCGGTGCCTAACACCACCACCCCCACACCAACAATAACAACAAGACCAATCTTTACAGAAGCTATGACTATAACTGTGGGCAGAGATGGTGGCAAGTTCATTATGGTCAAACACAACAAGGTAAGTAAGGGACAGACTGTAGCAGAGACCAGCAATTGCTCAGATGCAATTTCAAGCAGAAGCTAAAATATGATCTTGACCCTATCCCACATGAGTTTAGAAACCATCTCAAGAATAGATTTGATGCATACGACACTAATGATGGAAGATCAGAAGAGTTATGGAATGATAACCAGAACATCATACAGGAAGAAAGCAAAAAGTCATTAAAAATAGAAGAAAGAAAAGGCCAAAATGGATGTCAAAAGACTCTGAAATTCACTTTCCAGTATAGAGATGGTAAAGTGAATGTAAAAATGAAGAAGTTAAAGGGTTGATCAGAAAATTTCCAAGGGCAGCTGGAGAAAACAAAGTAAAATATTATAATGAAATGTTCTCCTTAGAAGCCTGGATGGTGACACTTCATCTCTCATAGTTTGGATATGTTATCAGGAGGGACCAGGCACTGGAGAAGAAGATCCTAGTTGGTAAAGTAGAGGGTCAGCGAAAAAGAAGAAGACCCCCGATGAGATGGATTGGCACAGTGGCAGCAGCAATGGGTCCAAGCATAACGATTGTGAGGATGGCGCAGGACTGGGCAGTGTTTTCATCCTGTTGTGCATAGTGTCACTATGAGTAGGAACCAACTTGAAGGCACCAACAGCTACAACAACAATCTCCACAGAAGGAAACTGCCACATCTTTTTCCCATGCAGCGACTAGTGGGTTTGAACTGCAAACGTTTTGGTTAGAAGCTGAGTGGGTAACCACTGTACTACAAGCGTTCTTTACCACTGAGGTATGGGGACAACAAACTACACTTCACAGATTTTCTGGCAGTTTCCAGATAGGGTATGCAAAAGGGCAGCACTGGTGGGAAGTGTGAAGGTGGGAGCAAAAAGCTTCCTGACACTTCCTTCTGCATCAGAGGCAACTCTGGCACTTGGTGGCAGCTGCAGTCAAAGCAGCTGGCTGGAGTAATTCCTGAAGCCAGCCCCTGGGTGGTGGCTGCCCTTCTTCAGCAGATCCAGGGGAACAGTTGCAGGCAGGTTCGGGCTGGCAGATTCCTGTACAAGCTGCTAATAGGCAGCTTCCTAATCTCTGGATGGAGTTGCGGTGTGGCGCTGTGGGTTAATACGCTGGACTACAAAGTCAGTTTGAGCCACAAGGTCAATGGAACCAACTTGATGGTACTTCATAACAACAATCTCTGAGTAGAATAAACGCAAACAGCTAAGCACTCAGCAAATAACCAAAAGAATAGTGGTTCAAATTCACCCAGAGGCACCTGGGAAGAAAGACCTGGTAATTGGTTTATGCAAAATCAACCACCGAAAACCCCGTGGATCAGAGTTCTTCTCTGACACAAAGATTTGACATGAGTCAGAACATACTTGACGGGAATTTGGTAATGTCTGAACATTGTCTCCTCTCTTTTGCTTCTCCAGCCTTTCCCATGCCTTTCTAGACAATTTCTTGTATTAAATCTCCTCTTTGTGAAATATCTCCTAAGATTCTTCTTTCCCTGGCTAGACAAGATCACCAACCCTCATTGGTCTGTCTTCCCCCCTGAGATATCCCCAGTGCATGCCAGGAGGGGACATAGATAAAACTAATACCCAGCAACACCTATCATCAGCCCATCCTGCCTTGCCCCAGTCCCAGAGCTGCTTGTGTTTCAGACGCAGGCAAGACCAGAGGGCTGTGCAGTCTTCAACTTTACACCTAACAATCACAGCTGATGAGGCCGCACTCTGAGACAGATCTATGGCTTCAATTTCTCACCAGTATTTTAGCTCCCCAGGCTGCTTGTCATGTAGCTGGTCTCATTGAGAGGACATTAAGGGACCTATTTTTCAGGAGTTGGCTTATGTGAGTGGAACTCCATTTCAATGTGATATTTATCAACAAGAAACCCTCAAACACAGTCCCACATCCCAGTCCCTAGCAGATTTAACTAGTAGACAACACTCATTTATAAACGAACAAATGAAATCTTTCTCTTTGATAAGGAGAACAGGACAATTTTCTGCCACAGGTTTTGTTCAAGAGCCCCCTTGACAGAAAGACAGCATTTCTAGCGAGAATGTCTCTGCCTTCCTGTCACCCCCAGCCCACCCCTCCAATTGAGGTTCCTGAATGGGTTTGAGGCCTGTTCCATCAGGGCTCGAGGGTACAAAGGGACTGAGATCAAGATAAAAAAGTTTGTAGATTTTCTATTTAATTTAGCCCATTGTCCACTTCAGCAAATACACTTGCAACAAAACTGAAACCACCACATTCTTAAACCACTCAATTGGATTGTCCTCTCAGTGGGTTAGGTAGATTTAACCCCCATCCCCACAACATATTTGAGTGCTTTTCTTCTATTGCCCTGTGTGCTTAAAAGCTCTGATACAGACGTTGGAGGCCTGAGACAGGTTCCAGAGTTAAATCCTGATGCAACACCAAGACCTGAAGATCTCCAGTCCTCTGATATGACCCTTGAGAGACAACCTGGGAAGTTTAGAGAGATTGCCAAAGAAAATGGCCACACCATCATTTTACCACCAGAGAGCAGAGAGTAAAACTAAACATGCAAATTCTTGAGGCCCTCTGTTTATTTTCATGATCTGTGCTCCAGGCCTTGTCTCTCTTCTGAAATCTCCTCTGACATTTCAGCTCCCTGCTAAATATTTCCACCTAGACAGGCTACAGGCATCTCAAGTTCCACATGCTCAAATGCATCCGTTTTCTCCTTAGCCTACCTCCTCTTGCCAGATCTGTTCAACCTTCTCCCAGACCATGGAGCATGAAGTCTAGGAGCACAAGCAACTGATGTGTTTGGATTGACATCCTCCTCACATTCTGTTGCTCATAGATACCATCTCATGACTAACTTCCCCCTCCCATTACTAGCACCCCAAGTCAGGTTCTTAGGACTTCTCTCTTGGATCTTTGCTTTTTAACATTTTACTGGAATCTTCCTCCACATCCATTGGTCTCAACCTACAATCCAATGAATGGCTGCCAAGCTCCCCTGCCCACAATTGCCAGTGGCCTCAGAGGTCTCCTCTCTGGATGTGTCTATTGCATCCAAAACCCAGAACAGAATGTTAGTGCAGCTTTTTTGTTGTCTGTCTTACTAATAGTGTACTTTGTCTGCAATTCCAAACCAGAAAAAGACTATGAAAATGAAAACATTTTTGGCAGTTATTTGATGTTAAAACTTGCTATGAGGTTGTTAAAATTTGTTATCTACCCCTACTTTGGGGGAGCACGATGGAGCTGTACAATAAGACCTGGGCTGTGACCCATAAGGTCAGTGGTTCAAGCTCATCCACAGTTCCAGGGAAGAAAGCGGAGTCTTTCGATCTCCCCCAAAAATGTGCAGCTTCAGAAGCTGTATACACGGTTACCATGAGTCAGAGTGATTCAATGACACTTCACAAGAATAACAAACAAATTAAGATATTCATATATTTCATTGCAAAAATCGTACTGATCTTTGACTGTAGTACAGATACTTCCAAGACCCTGTTAGGGGTATTATAAATTATATAGGACATGCACCATAATACGTCGCTAAAATCTGAAAAATTTTGTATTGCAAAATGCTTATGACTCAAAGGTTTTTAGATAATAGATTTGGGGCTTAAACTTACATTAGAGTTGTTATTCTCTGAGTCTTTTATCCAGTTATCAATTAGTGAATCATCAAATTGAGAATGCAGTACATAGAAGACAACTTTTGAGACATACAACGCGTTAAAATATCTTCTCTCAAGCCACACATTCTAATGGCCATAGATCCAAAATAGAGACAGGATACCCCTGGCCTCTTTTGAGAGGCATCAGCAAGGGCTGGATGCTCAAAGAGCTTTGCAAAGGAGCTTGATCTTACTGTCAGCAGTATAGGAGAATAGGAAAGATGATGGAGGGCAGAGAGGGCAGTCTTGCCATGAGCAGGTAGGGGAGAAATTCAAGAGGGCTTACAATGGAATTGACAGTACTGAAGTACTCCTGCGCAGTCCTAGCAGAGCTGGCCACTGTTTATACTATTTAGAAAACTACTCCTGCTGCTGCTACCAAGTTCCCTACCATCACTGTAGCCAAAAATGTCATGTGGAGCTTCAGCAAAATTGGGTGAGAAGTCCTACTTCTGTTACAAGTATTGTTTATGGAAAGTGCAGTGAATGCTGGGCTGGTGAAAAATGAAACTGAAGAAATGGTCAAGGTCAGATCATTAAGGGCCTATTTAGCAGGTGGTAGAGTCTAGTTGCTGAGAGCATAAGCTCAACATATAACAAATCAGAAACTCTGGGCAAGTTGCTTAATCCTTCTGTGCCTCTGTTTCTTCCTCTGCACCACGGGATGCTGTTGCTGATGATGATAATAATGCCACCCAATCCACCAGGATGATAAGGATTCAGTGAGAACATGCATGTAGGAGCTTATCGACAAAAGGGCCATGATGTAGTCAGAGGGACATTTTAGAAGGATCCCTAAGGTGGATACACAGAGTCTGATCTGAGAGGATTGAGGAAGCTTGAAGGAGGCAAGAAGGTCAGGAAGAGGATTGTTTAGTGGTCCAGTAAAGAGATAAGGTAACGTTGAATTTGCAACCATGGCATTAAGATTGAAAGGTGATCTATGAGTTTGATCCAACACTCATCTGGTGTACAGACTCATAGTTTGTCGTACTGTGGTGACTTGCATGTTGCTGTGATGCTGGAAGCTATGCCACCAGTATTTTACATCCAGCAGGGTCACCCATGGTGAACAGATTTCAGATGAGCTTCTAGAATAAGAATAGGAAGAAGGAAAGATGGACTACTTCCAAATATTTAGTCACTGAAAATCTTATAAATAGCAGTGAAACACTGTCAGATAGCAACTGAATATTGAATATTGAAACATGATGAAGAGCACCCGGTATATTGTAAGATACAGTGCCAGAAGATGAGCCTGTCAGATTGGAAGACACTCAAAATATGACTGGGGAAGAGCTGTCTCCTCAAAATAGAGTTGATCATGATAATGTGAATGTAGTAAAAGCTTTCAGGGCCTTCATTTACTGATGGGGCACAACTCAAAATGAGGAGAAACAGATATAAAGATCTATTAGTAATCAGAACATGGAATGAAGTATGAATCTAGGAAAACTGGAAATTGTCAAAAATGGAATGGAATGCATAAACATCAATATCTTAGATATCAATGAATTGAAATAGATTGATATTGGCCATTTTGAATCTGATAATCACATGGTTTACTACAGCAAGAATGAGAAATGGAAGAGGAATACCACTGCATTCATCATCAAAAAGAACATTTCAAGATATATTTTATCTTTGATAGGATAATATCCAAATATCTACAAGGAAGACCACCAGTTCATCTATCAGATGGAACAGATAGAAATCAAATTGACTACATCTGTGGAAAGAGACCATGCAAAAACTCCATTCATCAACAAAATAAGGCCAGGGGAAAACTGTGGAACACACCATCAATTGCTCATACACAAGTTCAGGCTGAAGCTGAAGAAAATTAAAACAAGTCCATAAGAGTCAAACTACCTTGAACATATCCCATCTGAATTTAGAGATCATCTCAAGAATAGATTTGATGCATTAGACACTAAAGACCGAAGACCAAGAGATTTGTAGGATGACATCAATACCATCACACAGGAAGAAATCAGAAAGTCATTAAGAAGACAAGAAAGAAGGAAAAGACTAAAATGGATATCAGAAGAGAAACTGAAACTTACTCTTAACCATAGAGATGCTAAGGCAAATGGGGAAAAAAAATGAGGAGGTAAAAGAACTGAATATAAAACTTCAAAGGGCAGCTCTAGAAAACAAAGCAAAATGCTATAATGAAACGTGCAAAGACCTGGAGTAAGAAAATCAAAAGGGAAGAACAACCTTAGCATTTCCCAAACTGAGGGCCTGAAGAAAACATCCAAGTCTCAATTTAAAATATTGAAGGATTCTCTGGGCAAAATATTGAATGATGCAGAAAGCATGAAAAGAAGATGGAAGGGATACAGAGTCACTGTACCAAAAAGAAATAGTCGATGTTCAATCAATTCAAGAGGAACATATGATCAAGAGCCTATGATACTGAAGGAAGACGTTCAAGGTGTATTGAAGTCATGGGCAAAGAACAAGTTTCCAGTAACTGAAGGAATACAAATTGAAATCTTTCAAAAAAGTGATGTAGCACAAGAGGCATTCATTCATCTCTGCCAAGAAATCTGGAGACAGCTACCTGGTCAACTGATTGAAAGAGATCCATATTTGTACTCATTGCAAAGAGAGGTGGCCAATGGAATGAGTAAATCACTAGACAATACCATTAATATTGCATGTAAGTAAAATTTTGCTAAAGATAATTCAAAAGTGGCTACACCAGTGAAATAGGCTTCTTTGCAGTGTATAGGACCATAGATGGAATTCTGAGCCACTTCCAGAACCTTCTGAGGGTGGGACATTTCCACAGGAAAGGACAAGCAGACCAGCCTGGAGCAGCTAGAGGAAAAATCCAAAACAAAATGGCAATACGATGGACTACTACAAGAATAAACAAGAATAAACACTGGGGAGTCATCAAGGCAAGCAATCAAGTCCCTTCAGGACAAACCCCCCTCCAAGACTGAAACTCAAAGGAAACACACAAGCAGGCATGTAAGACTGCTGACGACCATGTTGGTCAGCTGGTGAGTGGAAGAGAGGGAAGGGCAGCAATGAAGATATGGGCTGAGTTCAACCACATTCCATAGACTCCCATCAACCTAGAGATTAGGAAGGTAAGATGAAGGGCTGGTTGGTGTGAAATGTGCTGAGACCTAGGGTTTCCTGAGTGCATGCCACAAGAATGTCCAAACTTGTAGCTAGTACTCATTCAACCTAGCCTTGATGGCTTGATGATCAGAACTCAACTTGTTGTTAACTGCCGTCGAGTCAGTTCTGAACCATAGCGACCCTGAATAGGGTTTCTGAGGAGCAGCTGGTGAGCTTGAACCACCAACCTTGTGATTCAAACCAACTTTGCAGTCTCACGCATTAACCCAGAGCACCACTCTAAGACTCCAGAAATCAACTTCTTGTTGTTGTTGTTAAGTGCCGTCAAGTCGCTTCCGACCCATAGCGACCCTGAACAGGGTTTCCGAGGCTGTAAATCTTTACAGGAGCAGAAAGCCTCATCTTTCTCCCGCGGAGCAGCTGGTAGTTTTGAACTGCTGACCTTGCAGTTCACAGCCTGATTCGTAACCACTACGCTACCAGAGCTCTGGAAGATTTAAAAAAAAAAACAATTTTTAATAAAGGAAACAAGTGTATATAGCTAAAATTTGAGGCACTTGACCTATACTTATGGATGTAGTAGCTCAAAATACCAACTGAGAGGGAAGAAATCTTCACATCAAGTATCAATCCTTGATGTGAAGTTGCCTGTCCCTGTATACAGAGGGTTGGCAGGGCCAGTCAACTTAGACACTGGCTACCTAAAATGGGGAAGCTATAAAGACATGAAGTGACTGGCTTACAAGTTTTCAAGAGGGAGTTTAGTTTCAGAGTGTGAGAGAGAAGGTAGAATCCCCACTGAATAGTTTTCATCTTGTCTAGATGGGTCTGGTTAAAGGAGATATGGATAAGATTCTTATGATTCAATAGTGAATAATTGTTATCATGACTAATTGCGACTGTCACAACTGTAAAGGTAGAAGTTCTATAACAAAAAGTGGGGAGTAGTTAATCTTACAGTCCAGGAACAGAGAACCCTACGACCATAAAGGAAGAAGAGCACAAGCAGAATGTGAGACCCTATCCAGAGAAGCAATGAGACCAGAGATAGAGGCAGAGATGAGGACATAAAGAGATAGAGCAGCTGAGGACTCTAGACTCATGGAAAGAGAAAGACTGCATGCTGGTGGCCAGGAGGCAGGCTTACAGAATGTACCCTTGGTTGTTTAAATGATTATATATTCCTGAGTGGTTTTATGTATTATACCTCCTACCCCACCAAACCTCCCCCCAAAAAACCAGGGGGAATAGAAGCAAATACTGTTGAATGATAATGCACAGAGGAGATTTTAATCATTGCAATGAAACAATGAGTGTAAAACCAATGTTCTCCCACATAAACTATCATTCAATTCACAATAAAAACTTTAAAAAAAAAAAAAATGGCTACAACAGTACATTAACAGAGAACTGCTACAGGTTCAAGCCAGATTTATATGAGGCCGTGGAATGAGAGATATTATAGCTGATGTCAGATGTATCTTGACTTAAAGCAGAAAATACCAGAAAGATGTTTACCTATACTTTATTGATTATGCAAAGACTTTTGATTGTGTGGTTCATAACAATTTATGGACAACATTGCAGAGAATGAGTATTCCAGAAAACTTAATTATGCTCATGAGGAACCTGTACATAGACCAAGAGGCAGCTGTTGAAACAGAACAGAGAACACTGAATGGTTTAAAATTAGGAAAGATGTGTACCAGGGTTGTATTCTTTCACAATACTTATTCCATCTGTATGCTAAGCAAATAATCCATGCAACTGCACTTGCTGAAGGCAAAGAGAACTTAAAATTCTTACTGATGAAAATCAAAGTCCACAGCCTTCCATATGGGTTGTACCTCAATGTAAAGAAAACAAACTGTCCTCACCACTGGACCAATAAATAACATCAACCTGATGGAGAAAAGATTGAAGTTGTCAAAGACTCCATTTTGCTTGGATCAACCATCAACACTCACCAAAGCAACAGCTAAGAAATCAAATGACCTATTACATTAGGCAAATCTGCTGACAGGACCTCTTTAAAGTGTTCAAGAGCAAAAACATAAGTCTGAGGACTAAAGTACAACTGACCCACACTGTGGTATTTTTAGTAATCTCGTATGCATGTGAAAGTTGGACAATGAATAAAGAAGACCGTAGAATAATTGATGCACTTGGATTATGGTGTTGGAGGAGAATATTAAAAGTACCACAGACTGCCAAAATAACAAACAAATCTGTATTGGAAAAAGTACAGCCAGAATGCTCCTTAGAAGTCAATATGACCAGACATTGTCTCTCATACTTTGGACATACTATCAGGAGAGACCAGTGTCTAGAGAAGGAAATCATGCTTGGTAAAGTGGAGGGTCAGAGAAAAAGGAAGAACCGCCCCCCAATGAGTTGGATTATTACAGTGGCAGCAGCAATGGGTCAAGGGTAGCAACGATTGTAAGGTTCACACAGGACTGGGGAGTGTTTTGTTCTGTTGTGCACAAGGTCACTATGAGTCGGTAATGACTCAATGGCACCTAAAAACAACAATAAAATGTGAATTTGATAAAATACATATTCATGTACCTGTACTGTTATAAATAAATAATTGGATATGGTAGAGAAGGGTATCTGTTTATTACAATAACATACCACTTAATAAATGTGGAAAAAATTATCAAAATAGAAAATCACCATTAAGAAAATACACTGTAATCACTGTAGTAGGTAGATGTCATTGATGATGCTACAGTTTCTGGGCAAATCATGATGAAAAAAAAAAAAAAAGGATACTTGCAGAGTCTCAAAACATTCCCCCACAAGACACTTGTTAATTTCAAAAAGAAAATTAGAATAACTTTATAGTGGAATCATCTGGCAGGCACCATCTTCACCTTATCATCAAAATTAGCATCATCAGTAATAAGAGACATCAGTATCATGCACCCCCTGATACTTGTACACTGAAAAGAGCATAGCATGTCTGTGGTATTCCTGCCAAAAAATGCTTAACTTCAATCTAACTATCAGAAAACAGACGAGCAACTCAAATTGTGTGATGTTCTTCAAAATAATGAGTATTCCTTAAAAAGTGTCAAAGTAATGAAAGACTAAACAAAACAAATCTGAAGAACTGTTATAGATTGAAAGAGAGTAAGGAGACATAATAATTATAAATAAAGTGGGATCCTAGTTTGGATCCTGGAGCAGAAAACAAGAGTATTACAGGGATAATTGATGAAATTCAAATAAAATCTATAGATGAGTTAGTAGTATTGAATCAATGGTGGTGCTGTAGGATAAAGTACTGGACTGCATGGTTGATATTTCAAACTCAACAGCCACTCTCAGAAACCCTAACAGGGTCGCTATGAGTCAGAACCAACTCCACGGTGCTTAACAATCATGTTAGGAGCACAGTGTCGGTGGTTTGAATCCACCAGATACTCCACAAGAGGAAGATGAGACTTTCTGTTCCTGAAAAGATTTACAACCTCTGAAATCCTATAAAGGGTTATTACGAGTCAGAACCAGCTCAGTGGTACTTAGTAAAAACAACAAGCATAATCATAGTATGGCTATGTTGTTGTTGTTGTTGTTATGTGCCGTGGAGTTGGTTCCGACCCACAGCGACCCTGTACAGGGTTTCCGAGGGTGTAAATCTTTACGGGAGTAGAAAGCCTCATCTTTCTCCCATGGAGCGGCTGGTAGTTTCAAACCGCTGACGTTAAGGTTCGCAGCCCGATTCAGTTATATAAAATGTTAGCATCAGAAATAGCTGAGTGAAAGGTATTTGAGGACCCTGTATTACTTTTTTTGTTGTTGTTTTATTTAAGGTTTTTATTGTGGATTGAGTAAAA
>NW_006408632.1:9636688-9643189 GCF_000296735.1 Chrysochloris asiatica
GTCATCAGGTCTACTTTCATGAACAGCAATGAGGGGTACTAAGCATGGCAGTGTATGAAATTAGAACCATCACAAGCTACTGTCTGGACATATACTACTTTTAAACCTCTCCCAACCACATCCCACCATAACCATATATGTGTACAGTATATACACGTCTTTCTTCTCTGTTAGCATGTGGATGCTTATCAAGCAGGGCCCATGTCTCATTCACCCTGCTGCACCTCCCAACACACGGCCCGTTGCATACAGTATACATTGTTGATGCTAAATATGTGTGTTACATTGTCCAAAGAAAATGTCCCACAAAGATGTTTCCCTCTAGTTCTTTCTTAGGTTGTTGCTGTTGTCAAGTGCCATCAAGTCAGTTTCACCTCATAGAGACCCTGCGTAGGGTTTCTGAGGAGCAGCTGGTGAGCTTGAACCACTAGCCTTGCATTTCAAATCGACCTTGCAATGCAGCTCGTAAACCAGCAGCATCACACTGTCTAGTCTTATTTGCGATTGGTGGAGTCCACAATCTCATGACATGTTCTCTTCAGAGATCGATGCACTCACATCCAATAATAATATATAAACAAGTCCTAGGGATCAAGAGTCCTGGAGTAGCACAAGGTCAGCGGTTCAAGCTCACCAGCTGCTCCATGGAAACCCTATTATTAGTTGCTATGCATCTAGTTGACAACTGACTCAACGGCACTAACAACAACAACAGGGTTAAGAAGACAAACTCAAAGCGCAAGAAGCCATAGGGTTAGATAAGGATGACTGGTGTACATTTGTTCTTTTTCCCTCCTGACATCAAAGGAAATGAATGATCATGATGGCATTCATTGGCTCACAGAAGTTGTTCTCATGCAGGGGTAATATTTCCCCTAGGGGACATTTGGCAATGTCTGAGACATTTTGGGGTATCACCACTGGAGCAGAGGTTGCTACTGGCATATAGTGAGTAGAATCTTGTGATGCTGCTAAATCCCCAACAAATCAGCCCCCTACAAGAAAAAAATGATACAGCCTCCAATGTCAATAACATTAGCATTGAGCATCTCTGCTCTATGTCCCCTTCTTATTCCAAAAGTGATTCAGAGAGATCCATAATCCTCCTAAGACAAAAATGACACAGAGTGGACAGGAAAACAAAGACACTGAGCATGGATGACTTTCCTCATTTCCAAGAGGCAGTTCCTAACATTTGAACCAAGATCAGGGAAGACCCACCCTTCACTAATTTCTATGTAGCAGACGTAGTAGAGACGAAGTACTATCCATCTACCAGCAGATCAAACAGGACAAAAATGAGAATTCCGTGTCCACACTGGAACTCATCTTGAGGAGCCAGTTTGAAGCAGGGCACAAGCCCATGTCTCCAGGCAGGTACAACATCTGCATCTTTAATTATTTTATAACCAGCACTGGTAACTGGCTCTTTGGGGCCTAGAGACAGCCTAAGGACCTTACTTGTTTTTAAAATTGGAGAGCATGTGGTTGTGAGAATAGAGAAGAGGTGAAAAGGATGCTGGGAAGAAGGTGAGGGGTTTTGTGGGTAGAATGGAATGTAGTAGGGCAAATGACTGGCCCACAGGGAACATATACAATGAAAGGCAGGGAAGGGCATGGAAGTTGCAAAGCCATACTCTTCCATCCCCCACCTCTTACCACCTGCCCCTGGAACTTTGGTGGGTCTCACTGGAAAGGGGTTCTGGTACGACCTGCCCACATAGAACAGACAAGGGATACTGTAAAAGAAAAAATCTCTTGCATATGTTTTGCTACAGCATGCATGTTGGTTTTCCTAAAGTAAGAGGGCAGGCCTACAGAGAACTCTGGCCTGCTAACCAGCCACCCAGACCAAGCAAATTCCAGATCACTTCCTTGCAAAAGAAGGTCATAGAAAGCCTTCCAGTAAGCAGAAGGAAGGTGCCTCTTTCCTTAATATCTTTCACATGATGAGAAACGGAGTGCTTGATGATCCTGAAGAAGTGATTTGTCTATCAAAACTGACCAGAAAATTTCTACCAACAGTGACTTCACTTGACCCTGTAGCAGAGTCACCACATATACAAGTCTCAAGTGCCGAGACCATAGTTGAGCAATTCCAGGAACTGCTCCCCAAGCACTAACAATTCACATGCTAGCCAGACTCTGAGTGAAACCAAGACAAACAGATCCACTGCCTCTTCAACCAATTTGTAATCAATACTCAGAGTCCCTTTTGCGCCCTCAAGCAAGCAGGGCAGGTATTTCCAGATCTCTGGAGAAAAACCTACTACTCACTTATTGGTGGTGGTGGTGGTTAGGTTGGGTTCTGACTCATAATGACCCTGTATAAGGTTTTTGAGGCTTTGAATCTTTACAGGAACAGAAAGCTTCATCTGTATCCCATGGAGTGATTGGTAGAGTCGAACAGCTGACCTTATAGTTAGCAGTCCAGTTTGTAATCCAGTATGCCGCCATAGCTCCTTCGACTACTTATTGTTGTGAATATTAAGTGCCGTCAAGTTAGTTCTGACTCATAGTGACTCTATGTAGGGTTTTCAAGGAGCAGCTGGTGGGTTTGAATTGTCAACCTTGCAATTAGATGTGCAGTGCTTATCCTACAGCACCACACCAGGACTCCCATTGATGCCTCCTTAAATGACTAACTTATTCTTTCACAACCTCACTCTTCTCCCCTGGAAAATGGTGATGATGTTGGTACCTACCCAGAAAAGTTAATCCCCATCAAGGACTTACCTGCTGCCAGTGCTTGGGAATATCAATAGTCATGTGCCTCATGACTGTGGACCTCTACCTTTTGGGAGGACCAAGAGGATGGCAGCACTAGGTGGTCTTTATCTTCACTCACACACTGACCCCCAACTCCAAAAGGCTCCCAAAACACTTCCACTACTTCCCCAGAACTTACTATAAACTTGGAAAGTGCTGATAAATCTATTTTTGTTTATTTGTAATTTATACCCTGCCAGCTTCCAGAAAGGATATGAAGCAGCATAGATAAATCTATGTGACCTCCAGTGACAGGAATCAGGGCACTGCTTTTCCACTTCCACCACATAGGTCACCCTTAAGAGTGGCTCAGGGGAAAACCAAGGAGTAAATGGAGAGGGGAGGGGGACAGCACCAGAGAGTCTAGCATTGCCTTCCACTCCTCACAACCTGTGTTTCCTACATTTCCTGTGGCCTCAGCAGCTCCGTGTTGGCCTCAGTGGTCCCTGAGGGATTATTGGAACAGAGGACATCACTAGGGGCAAACTGTCTGCTCATAGCCACCAAAAAAAAATTCTTGCATATACAGGTGAAATCTAATCAACAGGAGCTTGGCAGGGTGTTTGTTTTTGCACTGGTTTAATCAGAAACGAGCAGTCTGCCAATATTAAAAGTACTTGGCTGTTAGCTGAAAGATGGGTAGGAGAGAGAGGAGACTGCATCCATTCAGACTGACATCCTTGGAAACCCTGTGGAGCTGTTCTGCTCTGTCCTATGGGGTCACTATGACTTGGAACTGAATTGATGACAACAGGATAGGAGTATCTTGCTACCTGATCATTCAAGTACATCTCCCTGTTCCAAAGACTGTTTGCCCCAGGGACTAGCTGCCAGGAACTCCTCTTCCCAGACATGCCTCTCGCTTAGGGACCCTTTCACTATTCCTCTTCCTGTAAGGACCTCCTGTCCTAAAGACCTACCCAAGCTCTCCACTCACGGGATTCCTTCTTCCTGGGTGTCAGTGCCACTATCCTCTCTGCCTCTCTTTAGTGCTTAATCACCTACTGACTGTCCCATTTGTTAGCAGCCTCCCAGAAGAAAGATACTCATCCACAGATCTATAATACACAAGTCAGCCTCTCCCTGAGGAGAGGTCACTGCAACATCTCATAGGGCACACAAGTGGTAGGACATGTATTGGGGTTCATTGAAAAACCTGGAGATTCTGCTGACTGCTGGTCTTTTGACAAAGCTACCCAAAACCTGAGGCAGTAGTGGTTTGGTGGCAGAGATCTTGCATTCCGTGCAAGAGTTGTTGTTGTTGTTATTGTTGTTGTTAGGTGCCATCGAGTCAGTACCGACTCATAGTGACCCTATGCACAACAGAATGAAATATTGCCCGATCCTCGGCCAACCTCACAATTGTTGCCACACTTGAGCCCACTGATGCTGCCACTTTGCCAATCAATCTCTCTGGGGGTCTTGCTCTTTTTCGCTGACCCACCATCTTACCAAACATGATATCCTTTTCCAGAGACTGGTCCTGACAATATGTCTGAAGTATGGGAGATGAAGTTTGGCCATCCTGGCCTCCAAGGAGCACTCTGGCTGCACTTCTTCCAACACAGATCTGTTAGTCCTTTTGGCATTCCATAGCACTTTCAATAATCTCCTCCAACACCATAATTCAAATGCATCAATTCTTCTATTATCTTCTTTATTTACTGTTCAGCTTTCACATGCACATGAGGTTATTGAAAATACCATGGCTTGGATAAGGTGCACCTTAGTCCTCAAGCTGACATCTTTGCTCTTCAATACTTTAAAAAGGTCTTGTGCGACAGATTTGCCTAATGCAATACGTCGTTTGATTTCCTGACTGCTGCTTCCGTGAGTGTTGATAGTTGATCCAAGAAGAATGAAGTCCTTGAAAACCTCAATTTTTTCTCTCTTGATAAGAATCTAGTTTATTGGTTGAGTGGTGAGGATTTTTGTTTCTTTATACAGAGATGCAATCCATACCAAAGGCTGTGCTCTTTGATCTTCATCAATAACTATTTTCAGTCCTCTTCACTTTCAGCAAGCAAGGTTGTATCATCTGCATATCACAGGTTGTTAATGAGTCTTCCTCCAATCCTGATGCCACATTTTTCATCATATAACACAACTTCTCAGATTATTTGCTCAGCATAAATGTTGAATAAGTATGGTGAAAGAACACAACCCTGTTGCACACCTTTCTTAATTTTAAATCATTCAGTGTTCCCATGTTCTTTTCAAACAACTGCCTCATGGTCCATGTATAGATACCTCATGAGCAAAATGAAGTGTTCAGGAATACTCATATTCTCAATGTTGTCTATAGCTTGTCATGATCCACACAACCAAAAGCCTTTGCATAGTCAATAAAGCACAGGTAAACATCTTTCTGATATTCTCTGCCTTCAGCCAAGATCCATCAAATGTCAGCAATGACATCCCTCATTCCACGGCCTCTTCTGTATCATACTTGAACCTCTGGAAGTTCTCTGTCAATGTATGCTTGCAGCCATTTCTGTATTACCTTTAGTAAAACTTTACTTACATGGGATATCAAAGAGTTTGTCCGATGATTTCTGCCTTCTGTTAGGTCACTTCTCTTTGGAATGGGCACAAATACAGATCTCTTCCAATCAGTCAGTCATATAGTTGTCTTCCAAATTTCTTGGCAGAGATGAGTGAGTGCCTCCAGTGCCACATCACATTCTTGAAAGATTTCAATTATTCTATCAATTCCTCATGTCTTGTTCTTTGCAAATTCCGTCAATGCAACTTGGACTTCCTCCTTCAGTATCATTGGCTCTTGATCATATGCTACCTCTTGAAATGGATGAACATCAACCACGGCCTTTTGGTACAGTGACTGTGTATTCCTTCCATCCTCTCTTGATGCTTTCTGCATCATTCAATAATTTTCCCAGAGAATCCTTCAATAATGAAATTCAAGACTTTTTTAATTTTTTCTTCAGTTCCCCCAGCTTGAGAAATGCTGAGCGTGTTCTTCCCTTTTGGTTTTCTAACTCCAGATCTTTGCACATTTTGTTGTAATATTTGACTTTATCTAATTCTTGAGCTGACCTTTGAAATTTCCTATTCAGCTCTTAGACTTCCTCATTTCTTCCATTTGCTTTAGCATTTCTACCCTGGAAAGCAAATTTCAGTGTCTCTTTGACATCCATTTTGATCTTTTCCTTCTTTCTTGTATTCTTAATGACTTTTTGCTTTTTTCCTGTATGATGTTCTCGATGTCATCCCACAATTCTTCTGATCTTTGGTCTTTAGTTTTTAATGTATCAAATCTGTTCTTCAGATGATCTCTAAATTCAGATGGCATGTATTCAAGGTCATATTTTTGCTCTTGTGGACTTATTTTCATTTTCTTCAGCTTCGGTTTGAATTTGCATATGAGCAATTGATGGTCTGTTCTACAATCTGCCCGTGGACTTGTTTTTGTTTGCTTGTTTGTTTGTTTTTTAAGATTTTATTGTGAATTATGTGAGTTTACATGGCCCTGGCCTTGTTTTGACTGATGATATGAAGTTTTCCATTGTCTCTTTCCACACATTTAGTCAGTTTATTTCTACGTATTCCATCTGGTGAGGCTCATGTGTATAGTCGTCTCTTATTCTGTCTAAAGAAGGTATGTGAAATGAACTAATCATTGATTTTGCAGTATTTTCCAACTACTGATCTTTCTCCTTTGCTCCCAACCTTTGCATTCCAATCACCAGTAATGATCAATACATCTTGATT
>NW_006408632.1:9643976-9680954 GCF_000296735.1 Chrysochloris asiatica
AACCTGTCCACCATGGATGACCCTGCTGGTATTTAAAATACCAGTGGCATAGCTTTCAGAATCACAGCAACTCACAAGCCACCACAATATGACAAACTGACAGATGAGTGGTGGTCCATGCAGGAGACCTGGGTTCAATTCTTGGCCAATGCACCTTGTGCTCAGATACCACCCCTCTGTCAGTGGAGGCTTGGTGTTGCTATGATACTGAACAAGTTTCAGAGGCACTTCCAGACCAAAACAGACAAGGAAGAAAGTGTTGGCTATTTACTTCAAAAAATCAGCCAATGAAAAGCCTATGGCTCACAGCAGAACACTGCTCAATCTGAGCCAATCGTGGAGATGACGCAGAAACAGGCAGAATTCTGTTCTGTCATGCATGGGTATCGTGAGTTGGCAGCTCATAACAACCCAAAAGTTAAGCCTGCAGCTCTCAAGCATTACAGCACATCAGAATCAAGTGGGTGTAGAGCTGGGAGTGGCATGTCCTTGGCTAAAATGCAGATTTTCAGACACCACCCCAGAAGTTCCCCTTCAGTGGGTCTAGGCTGGGATCCAGTAATCTGTACATTTTAGAGGCTCCCCAGGCAAATCTGAGATACAGGACCTGGTGCCACACTTTGAGAAATAGATGCAGACCCAGCACCTTGGTTTGATGGAATGAGCCCTGGTGTAGGAGTCCAGGGGCACTGGGCAGTGTCCTGGCTCTGATATCAGAGAGGTGATCTGAGGCAGGTAAACATCTTCTCTGAGCTTCAGGCACCTTATCCATGAAGTGGGCTGATGGAGTTCTTAGACCTTTGATATCAATACAAACACTAATTGACATTTACTTTGGTGTTATTGTTAGGTGCCATCGAGTCAGTTCCGACGCACAGTAACTCTATGTACAACAAAATGAAACACTGCCTGATTCTGTGCCATCCTTACAATTATTGCTACACTTGCACACATAGTTGTTGACACTGTGACAATCCATCCAATTGGGGGTCTTATTCTTTTTTGCTGTCCCTTCACTTTACCAAGCATGATGTCCTTCTACAGGGACTGGTCCCTCCTGATAATATGTTCAAAGTATGGGAGACAAAGTCTGTCCCTCTTGGCTTCTAAGAAACATTCTGTCTGTGCTTCTTTCAACACAGGTTTGTTTGTTCTTCTGGCAGTCCATGACACCTTCAGTGTTCTTTTCTAACACCATAACTAAAATGCATCAGTTCTACTATGGTCTTCTTTATTCATTGTCCAACTTTCACTTGCATATGAGGCTATTAAAAACACCATAATCCTCAAATTGACATCTTTGATCCTGAACACTTTAAAGGGGTCTTGGGCAGCAGATTTGCCTAATGCAATATGTCATTTGATTTCTTGACTGCTGCTTCAATGAGTGTTGATAGTTGATCCTAACAAAATGAAGTTAATTGACAATTTCAATCTCTTTTCCATTTATCTTAGTGTTATTTATTGGTACAGTGGTGAGGATTTTTGTTTTCTTTACATTGAGGTGCAACCTGTACTGATGGCTATGGTCTTTGATCTTTATCAGTAAGTATTTTAAGTCCTCTTTGATTTCAGCAAGCAAGGTTGTATCATCTGTATATCACAGGTTGGTAATGAGTCTTCCTCCAACCCTGATGCCACATTTCTTCTTCATATAATCCAACTTCTCAGATTATTTGCTCAGCATACAGATTGAATAAATATGGTGAAAGAATACAATCCTGGTGCACACATTTCCTCATTTTAAACCATTCAGTGTTCCCTTGCACTGTTTGAACAACTTCCTCTTGGTCTATGTACAGGTTCCTCATGAGCACCATTAAGTGTTCCGGAATACTCATTCTCTACAGTGTTGTCCATAGCTTATCATGATACACACGATTGAAAGCCTTTGCATAATCAATAAAGCACAGGTAAATATCTTTCTGGTATTCTCTGCTTTAAGTCAAGATCCATCTGATGTCAACAATGATACCCCTCATTCCAAGTCCTCATCTGAATCCGACTTGAACCTCTGTCAGTTCCCAGTCAATGTACTGTTGCAGCCACTTTTGAATTATCTTTAGCAAAATTTTACTTGCATGTAATATTAATGATATTGTCCAATGATTTCCAAAATTCTGTTGGGTCACCTCTCTTTCAAATGAGCACAAATATAGATCTCTTTCAATCAGTTGGCCAGGTAGCTATCTTCTAAATTTCTTGGCATAGTTGAGTGAGTACCTCCAGTGCTGCTTCGGTTTGTTGAAAGATTTCAAGTTGCATTTCATCCACTCCTGGACCCTACTTATTTGCCAATGTCTTCAGTGCACCTTGGACTTCTTTCTTTAGCATCTTGGCTCTTGATCATTTGCTACCTCTTGAAACAGTTTTACATTGCTCATTTCTTTTTGGTACAGTGACTTTGTGTATTCCTTCCATCTTCTTTTCATGCTTTCTGTATCCTTCAGTACTTCAAGTCAAGGCTTGAATTTTTCTTCAGTTGTTTTAGCTTGAGAAATCCTGAGGGTGTTCTTCCTTTTTGGCTTTCTAACTCCAGGTCTTTGCACATTTCATTATAATATTTTCCTTCATCTTCTTGAGTTGGTCTTTGAAATTTTCCATTCAACTCTTTTACTTTCTCATTTCTTCCATTTTCTTTAGCATCTCTATGGTTGAGGGCAAGTTTCAGAGTCTCTTCTGACATCCATTTTGGTCTTTTCCTTCTTTTTTGTCTTCTTAATGACCTTTTGCTTTCTTCCTTTATGATGTTTTTGCTACCATCCACAACTCATTTGGTCTTCGGTCATTAGTGTATAATTCATCAAATTTATTCATAAGATGATCTCTAAATTTAGGTGGGCTATGTTCACGGTCTTATTTTTGCTCTCATGGACTTGTTTTAATTTTATTCAGCTTCAGCCTACACTTGCATATTGAGCAATTGATGGTGTGTTCCAGAGTTTTATCTTGGCCTTGTGTTGGCTGATGATATGGAGCCTTTATACTGTCTCTTTCCACAGATGTCATCAATTTGATTTCTGTGTAATCCAACATGTGAGGTCCATGTGTATAATAGTCTTTTATGTTGTTTAAAAAAGGTATTTGTAATAAAGAAGCTATTGGTTTTGCAAAATTCTGCCACACACCAGCCTGACAGAGCAATACAAGATACATTTTCAAAGGAAGATCACCAAGACCAAAAAAAATGGTAGTATGATTGGCTTCTACCAGAACAAGCAAGTTGTTCACTGGGGATTCATCAAGGCAAGCAATCAAGTCCCTTCAGTCCAAACCCCTCTCTAAGACTGAAACTCAAAGGGAACACCTGAGCAGGCATGTAAGCTTGCTGATAACCACATTGGTCTACTGGTGAGTAGAAGAAGGGAAACGGCAGCAATGAAGAAATGGGCTGAGTTCAACCATATTTCATAGACTCCTGTTGACCTGGAGATGAGAGAGAGAAGAAGAAGGGCTGGTTGGTCCAAAGTATGGTGAGACCTGAGGACTCCTGAGCCCATGGACAAAGACATAGCCACAGAGGGCTAGAGCTGTGAGTGAAGTATCCAGCTGATATAAGGTGTGGGGAGATGCAAACAAATGCCCAAAGTTGCAGATAGTGCACATTTGACCTAGCCTCGATGGCTTGATAATCAGAACTTGACTAGAGGAAGATTAAAAAAAAAATTTTTTTTTTATAAAGAAAACGAGTGTAAATTGTTACAATTTGATGAATTTAACCTATACTTATTGATGTAGTAGCTCAAAATACCAACTGAGAGAGAAGGAGTCTTCACATCAAGTATCAATCCTATTTCCTCTGTATACAGAGTAGATAAGGACGAGTATTGCAAGGTCGGTGGCTCAAGCTCACCAACTGCTCTTCAGAAACCCTATACAGGGTCACTATGGGTCAAAATCGATTTGATGACATTTAACAACAAGAAAATAGAAGACCAACTTAGACACTGGCTGCCTAAAATGAGGGGGTGATATAGGCATGAAATTACTGGCTTACAAGTTTTCAAGAGGGAGTTTAGTTTCAGATTATGCAGGGAAAGGTATTATCACCACTGAATAGTTTTCATCTTGTCTAGATGTGTCTGGTGAAAAGAGATGTGGATATGATTCTTATGATTCAAGAGTGAGAAATTGTTATCATGACTAATTGTGACTGTCACAACTGTAAAGGTAGAAGTTTTATAACAAAAAGGGGGGAAGTAGTTAATCTTACAGTACAGAAAGAGAGTACTCTAAGACCACCAAGAGAGAAGAACATAAGCAGAATGCAGGACCCTGTTCAGAGAAGCAGGAACATCAGAGGTGGAGGCAGACCTGAGGACGTAGAGAGAGGGAGCAGCTGAGTACTCTAGACTCATGGAAAGAGAGGGACTAGGTACTGGCGGCCAGGAGACAGGCTTGTAGAATGTGCCCTTCAGTTGTCTAAATTATATATTCCTGAATGTTTCTGTGTACATATCCTCTCCCATCCCAAAAAAACAGAGGGTATGGCAGTAAATACTGTTGAATGATGATGCATGGAGGAGATTGTAATCACTGAAATGAAACAATGGTGTAAAGCTCATGTTCTCCCATGTAAACTATCACTCAGTTCACAATAAATACCTTTGCAGGAGCAGAAAGCTTCATCTTTCTTCCACAGACTGGTTGGAGGGCTCAAACCACCAACCATGTGGTTCCCAGTCCAGTGCTTATCTTATGAAGCCACTGAGCTCATTATTTACTAAAGGATTACAAATTATAGTACATGCCGTAGAAGAGAAGTAAAAAAGAATACAAGAAATTATTAAAAGGGAGATCATTTAATGTGAGTCCCTAGGTTGTGAACTGGTTAACATGCTCAGCTGCTAGCCAAGTAGTTGGAAGTTCAAGTCCACCCAGAGTATCTTGGAAGAGAGGCCTGGAGATCTACTTGCAAAAATTCAATGCACTTTTACTCTAACACACACTGGGTTGCCACGAGTCTGCTCATCTGGTTTGAGGACCAGAGAGGCTTTGTAGAGGAAGTGAGAATTAAGCTAGCACCTAAAGCAGGGGTGGGGAGCCTTTTTTTTTTTTTTTTTTGCCAAAATGTATAACATCACCTATGGGCCACACAAAATTATCAACTTAAAAATTAGTCTGCTATGAGTGCTGGCGGCCAGGAGCCAGGCTTGCAGAGTGTGCCTTTGGTAGTTTAAATTATTATATATTCCTGAGTGATTTTGTGTGCATCCCCCCAAAAAAACCAACAACAAAAAAACAGAGGAAATAGAAGCAAATATTGTTGAGTGATGATACACAAAGGGGATTGTAATCATTGCAGTGAAACGATGAGTGTAAAATTGATGTTCCCCATGTAAACTATCACTCAATTCACAATAAAAACGTAAAAAAAAAAAAAGTCTGTCTGTAATCTCCAGCATTGTTTCTATCACCAAGGCCATAATTTCCAATGACTGATCTTTTCTCTTTGACTTTTATTTAGCACCTGTTATGATGCTGTGGGTTAATGCGCCAGACTGCAAAGCCATTTGAACTGCAAGGTTGGAAGTTCAAGCTCACCAGCTGCTTCTCGGAAACCCTATACAGGGTTGCACAACAACATGGGTCAGAAATGACTCAACGGCACTTAACAACAACAACAATATGCCAAATGCTGTTCTAAGTATGTTTCATATATTTTCCCATTACTCTTTACAAGAGCTGCATGAGAAAAGTAGAATTGTTATTTTTATTTCACAGATGAGGAAACTGAAGAACGAAATAGCTTGTAGAGAAGCACACTGTTGGTGATGGTGTTAAAATCCAGGTGAGCTGAATCAGAGCTCCTCATCATCCTGCTCTGGTTGCAGAAAGGAGGGTGTGCACAGAGCTTCCTGGGCAGCATCCTATACTGTTGTTCCCATTCCAGAGCCCCAGATATATACTAGAGCTTCTCATGGTCACCTTCTAGGCCAGCAAAAGCAAGCAGGAAGGGTGTCCCTTACTTATGCAAAACCGGAGAGAGAATTCCAAAAGCTGGAAGCAGAGTGAGGAGCTCCTACAGGAGGGCAGGACACCAGAGGGGCAGTTCCCAAGATGCCAG
Source organism: Chrysochloris asiatica (assembly GCF_000296735.1). Lineage (NCBI taxonomy): Eukaryota > Metazoa > Chordata > Mammalia > Afrosoricida > Chrysochloridae > Chrysochloris > Chrysochloris asiatica. The sequence continues at coordinate 9,650,044 of NW_006408632.1, forward strand.
ACCACACAGCTAAGCTTTTCAGGACAACAGGTCACTACAGTCCTTTGCCTGTGTCTTTCAACATACAAATAGCATAGATTAGGCCTCACACCTTGACGTAGATGTCAGAGGTCCTTGGGGGATTCCGAGAGTATGTATTATCCCCGTGAGAGCAGCCAGTTTAGGAAGGCAAGCTTAGAGATCTGGTCACACTAACGTGCAGGACACTGGTCCTGTCCCAGCCTGAAGCAGTGACCCAAACTGGGCTCAGGCAGAACCCTGAAAGGGAATGAGATGAGGAGGGGGCAATGGTGCTCACCCTGTGGGTCCTTCTATACCAGGCACCCTGGTATGATATTTTCAGCCCTGCTGACATTTCAATTCTACCATTTGTGAGCTAGTATTCTTGACTGCATGCAAGCAACCAGGCTTTGATTTCTAGCCAATGCACCTCGTGTGCAGCTGTCACCAGTTTGGCTCTGGAAGCATTCATGTTACTATAATGCTGCACAGGTTTTAGCAGAACTTCCAGGCTAAGGTGGTTTAGGAAGAAAGGCCTGGTAATCTACTTCCACAATTCAGCCAATGAAAACTCTGTGAAAAACTCTGTGAATCACAATAGTCTGATCTTCAATGGATCATGGGGATGACTCAGGACCTAGCAGTGCTTCATTCCATGTGTGTGGGGTCAACATGAGTCAATGGTTTACTCTACAAAAGGTAACAACAACATATATTTCCCCCTTCCCCACTATCCATTGCCTTCTCAAATCCCACCTGTCAGAGATCAGCTGAAGACCCAATCTCCATCAAGCTTGTTCACAAAACTCTTCTTAAGCACCACACTCCAAGTCCACAGCTCTCTTTTCCATATGGCTCTTCATATACTACCTTTGGGACCCCCTCTTGTACTGTGGGCTTGTGACAGAGATACCTGGTGCTTAGATGCCAGGCTCTTGGGTCGGCCTGCCTGAGTTAGACCTCCAGCTCAGCCGTTTATTAGCAATAAGACCTTCAGCAACTCACTGAACTTCTCAAAGCCCCAATCTATCAACCTCCCTGGGTCACTGTGAGAATTAAATAGCATCACCTTTAATGCAATGACCTTGATATATAACTACTTAGTGAATGTTACATGTCAATATTTATCTTTTTTAATATATACATATTTTATCTTTTGTCCAGCTGGTATATGTTTCCATGGGATTATGTACCTCTGCATCTTCCGACTGTAATAATAGCACCCATATATATGTGGCTTCATACGATAAGCACTGGATTATGAACCGGAAGGTCAGAGGTTTGAGCCCACCAGCTGCTCCATGGGAGAAAGATAAGGATTTCTGCTCCTGCAAAGATTTAAGGACTTAGAAACCCTATGCAGGGTCACTATGAGTCAGAACCGAATCGACAGCACTTCGCCACCACAACAACATAATACCGAGCCTTCTATTGAGGGGCTACTGTGTGCCAAGCCCTATACTAGGTCCCCAAGCTGCCCTTTAGGAGGTTATCAAGGTGGAGGTCCTTGTCACCTGGTGCACTATATAAAAAGCCATTTTGGTGGCATTTACCTGGGTGAGCCTCAGGCAGCTTCTGCAGTTCCCTCAGTTCTTCAAAGTAGCCTTCTGTATCTCATTTACAAGGGAAGGTGTTAGAAGGGAAGATGAAAGAAGACTCTGAGTGCCTCTCTGCATAAACTCCTGCACCAGGTGGGGAGGCCCACCAAGAGCACTCCAGCTGTTTTCTTGCACCTGTGACCTAGTCAAATTCCTCACTCTCTAGTTCTCAGTTTCCCTGTCTGTTAAATGAAAACTCAGATTCCTTCATAGTGCTATTATTAGAATGGTGCCCAACAAACAAACATGTGTGGACTGATCTTACCATACTCGGAAGCTGCCAATCCTGTTATACCTCAAGAATCAAAGGGGCTGGGGGAAGGCTCCTTGTGACCCGTTCACAACAGAAACTTAATTCCATGCTCTTTCTCAATATTGTCAACAGTTAGCATGGAGATTCCAGTGAGAAAATAAACTTTAGCAATGGCTAAAAGTGCTTATGAAATCCTGGTGTGGTGCTGTAGGATAAGCACTGGACTGGTAACCACCAGGTTGGTTCTTCAAACCCACCAGTCACTCCCCAGAAACCCTATACAGGGTCTCTATGAGTCGAAACCAAAACGATGGCACTTAACAACAACAAAATATCTTATCAATTTAATACCAAAACAACAACAACAAACGCAAGGCCATCAAGTCAGCTCCAACTCAGAGGCTGCAGAAAGCCTCATCTTTCTTCCTCAGAGCAACTGGTGAGTTTGAACTGTGGATGTTGTGGTTACCAATCCAGTGCTTACCCTACAGCGCCACACACAGTATCCAAAATTCAGAATTACTTCACACAGCTTTTCCCCAAAGTGCCATGTCCTAATGTGAATAAAAGCAAAGTTAAGGTGTAAGTCAAGGATATGTTCAGAAGTGAATATTAAAAATGGCAGGCAAAACTATGCTGCAGAAATGGCCAGCAGGCCTTTTTTGTCCAGACTCATCTTGAGAAAGTCATTCTCTTAGGGCATTACATGGAGAAAAAAAAGGTAGGGGGGTCCTCATTGTATAATCAATTGAACAGCAGTGAGTCCTCTCTTCTTGTATCAAATGGTGGCTATATAATGCCAACGAGCCCTCCCTGGCATAGTGCTGTAGGATAAGCACTGGACTGCTAACTGAAAGAAAGGTCAGTAGTTCAAAGCCACCAGTAGCTCTCAGAAACCTTATACAGGGTCGCTATGAGTCAGAATGCCTACTTCATAAACAGGTTAAGGGAATTCATTGAGCTGATTTCTGTAAAGCACTTAGCCCAATACCCGGCACCTAACAAGCTTTTGATAAGCATTAGCTGTTGATGTTGTAATTGCTTTTGTTGTTCTTGTTCTTAATGGTAATTTAAGGAATCAGGAACTAGGAAGATAAGGACCCTAATCAAATGTTCACTCTTAGAGTTGGAAATTGTACTCAAATATCTAAATATCCACAACTTGTCTAGTTTGGGCACATCCAACAGAAAACTTGGTCTGGTCTTCTGACATCTGAGAGGTTCCTGGGATGGGGAAAAAAGTAGAAAAGAATCAAAAACATGCAGCTGAAGAGATTGGGATTGAGGATTTAAAGAGGAGTGGCCAGAGAGAAAATGGAATTGGGCAGGAAGACACACACACAAAGGGGCTATGTCTAGCTCTGATAGCGTAGTGGTTACCTCAAGGTCGGCAATTCGAAATTACCAGCCGTTCCACAGGAGAAAGTTGAGGCTTTCTGCTCCCGTAAAAATTTACAGCCTCAGAAACCCTGTGCAGGGTCGCTATGAGTCAGACAGAACCGACTCCTTGGTACTTCATAGCAACAACAACATGGCTAGCTATTTAAAAGGCTCACATACCTTGAGAGAAACCTTCAAAGGTAGGAAGAATGAGCAAAGCCTTCAGACCCTTTGAAGCATTTACATGAAGGATGGAATCTCTTGGTCTACTCTTTCTTCCAACCTTACCAAGTTAGGGCAGGGTCCCCAACTATAAATTTCTTGTAGCGCATACCTGAAAAGCCAAATGCCCAGGTATTGCAGAGAAGTTCTCTCCAGTTTAATAAGGAATGCCTTGAGTATGCTGGCCCCGAAGTATTTCTTAATTTCCTGTGCAATCTGAAGGCATAATCCAAGGGTTATTTTTGTTTTGTGTTTTGTGTGTGTGTGTGTTTCTTTTTCCAGAAGTGGGGTTGCTAGAGCATTCCTCTTGGACATGTTCAGATTTGAATTAATTAGAATTCCTGTACAGTTTTCTTCAGTTATAATTATAGCTTAATTTGATTGCTTAATAGCTCTGGTTTTCGTAATGTTTAGCACCTGTTGTAAATTGCACAAGATAAATCACCTTCTCTCTTCCACCGTGTTTATGCCTAACTTTTGCCTTTTCCCTTTCAGCTGGTGGGCTTGCAACGACAGCCACATGCTTTGCTCATCCATGCCCTTTCCACCAAGGAATTCTTTTTTGCAAGGCTATTTAACCAGAGAAGAAGTGACTTTTACTTAAATGCCTCCTTAAGACTGTTAGATTTTTTTTTTTTTTTTTAAGGAAAAAAAATTGAGAAGAAGGAAAAGAGAGAGAGAGAGAATTTCAGATGCTATAAACTCAGAGGATTGACCTCTGGTATTATGTAGACTTCCACTTAAGGGTCACCTTTTTGATGCACAGGGTGTATGGGATTTTTTTTTCCCTCCTTCCCTTTCTAGGATTATTAGACAGCAGTGGAAGCCCGGCATCATTAATTGATTTCTCCCATGCATTGTGCTATGAAACAATTTTTCAAGGCTGTGCATAATTGTGTTCCCTGTGCCAGTGTTCTGTGTTCTGTCCTTGTCATATTGTCATTGAAGGCTGTTTCCACCCTCTGTAATTGGAGATGTTCTACTTTTGGACAAAGGTGTGGGGGCAGCTCAGGGGAACAGCGCTGACATTTACTTCATCAATTTATTTTTATTGTTCCTACATTTATTGCAGCTATAACAGCCCTTTAATAGTTATATCTCCTCCCTGTAGGGTATTCTGGTATTTGAAATTTTTTTAACTCATTTGTTCTCATAGATAACAGTAAAGTGCAGTTCAGGATAACCTTTAGGTTTCAATCTCCTCTCTTCTTTTGGCTCTGAGGCAGTCGCCGCTTTAAACTTTTACTGCATTGCTACTCTAAAGGCCAGAGCACCAAGTTCATTCTAGCACTGGGGTAACCACAAATTAGTGGTCCTGAAAATTTCAGGCAAGTTAGTCCTAAACCAAGAGTGCAGCTATTACCATAATTTAAAACAGGTCATCCTTTTAATAGGGGGGGGATTAAGGGAAGGTGGGTGGGAAGGGAAGAGAGTTAGGGGGCCATGATCATGGAGAATACCAGTAAATACTAACTGGGTCTCCCATTACAATCACTGGTCAAATAAGGATCATAATTAAATCTTTATGATGATGAAGCATCAGAGTGGACCAATTCTAGTTCTCTGCCCTTCAAGGTCAAACATACAGGGCACAGTTAAGAGGCAGCTGAACTTGGATTTGCTGTTCTTCATATTTTTGGATACTTCACCTCACCCCCACCTCCATCCCATCCCCCTTACTTAAAGCAAGTTTGTCTTAGGATCGCTTTGGAAATTGGCTCTCATCAAGAAGCCTCATTTGGTTGTTGATGTTCTGTTTTGTTTTTTTTTCTATTAACCCTGTAGAAAAAATAAATACCAATTCTGTCTACTTTTCTACCAATAGCAAAAAACTATTTGTATGAGGGAGGGGGCATTGCTATGCATATTTTTAAGGTGATGCTCCTAAGCCATTTTATAATCATTTGCACACCAATTGCTCACTTTAAAATAATGGACCTTTTCTAGGCATGAAAATATAGAATCTAGGCATATTTCAAATGGAGCTCCATTCTTGTTTCTATTCCAATCTCTCTATTATAGAATTAAGACACTATCACCAGAAACTACCAGAAGCATGGGCCACTATCAAAATTAGCCAAGAAGAATGATTCCGAATTTTGAACTGTTTGTAGCTCCAGTTTTTCTCCCCTCATTAAAACCAATTACAAACAGCAACCCTACATATGTCAGGGTAGAACTCTGCTCCACAAGGTTTTCAGTGACTGGTTTTCCAAAGCAGGTAACCAGCTCTTTTTTAAACCCAGCAGCCTCTGGATGAGCTTGAACCTACAACTTAAGGATTAGCAGTTAAGTGTGTTAACTCTTTCCACCAACCAGGAGCTCCTCTTCTCTCACTACTAAAATGAGTATCAGCTGTGAAGAACATTTCTTATGTTCCCCACTTGCCACCATTTATGGAAAGCATGGTTGTGCTTTGAAGACCTTCAAAGAAACTTTCAAGACCTCGGTTATGCTAAGACAGGACCAAGGTATAAAGACAAAGAGATTCAGTGGTCAAGATGAGTGACCCTGGTCTTGGGGCCTCTGTCAGGTTCCTTACAATAGTAGTGAAGGAGGACTCAAGACCTAGGATGTCTTGCTGAAACTTTGATAGCGAGAGATACTTCTACATCAGCAGATTCTTCCAAAAAGCTCTGTAGAATATGAATTCTCGCCCCTCTTCCATACCCATCACTCACATTTGCAAAAGGATAGTTTGGGAAAGATTGTCTTTTGCTGTTGTGATGGTCCATCAACTAAGCCTTCCAGAAAAGCAAATATAAGGCAAATAAATCAATTTTACAGACTTAAAAGGAAAAAAATACCACAGGCAACCTTCATACTGGATTCCGAGCTTGGGCAGAGAAGCTGTAGAAGTGAGCTGTTTCAAGCCTCTGCTTCCCAACAGGGCTGAAGAAAAGCCACCCCAATAAATGAGGCTGCCAAGTTTCTGATAAGGATAGGATGTTTGGAGGCTCGGTTGGGATTTTTTTTTTAATTATCGTTATTCCGGTTGGACTTTATCCCTGGATAGTTGCAGCAAGATACCACCAGCAGGGCACTAATCCAGATGAAGCTATTTTAATGTTTCCCCATTACAGTACTGGCTCAAAGTGCCAGGGTTCCTTTGATCAGATTCCTAAGTCGGTTGCTCATCTTGAAGATGCAAAAGAAAGTCACGGTAAGCATGCCTGCTATAGACTGAGATCTGGGGGACCTTCTGATTTCTTTGCCCAATGGCAAAAGTCATTCTGCACCAGTCACTCTGTGATTCACCAACGTAATTAGAGAAAGTAGCCAATTAACTGAAACGGTCACTACCCACAGGCAACTTATTGTCAAGGATGCAGGAGACTAATTGAGATCAGTGTTGTCACAGTCTAAATGACTAACATTGCTTGAAGTTCATTTTGATCAATTCTGCTTTTAAATATGCATGTTGTTGTTGTTAAGGGCCGTAGAGTCGGTGCCAACCCATAGCGACCCTGTATAGGGTTTCTGAGGAGCAGCTGGTGAGCTTGAACCACTGACCTTGCAGTTCAAACGGCTTTGCAGTCTGGCGCATTAACCCACAGCACCACACCACACAGTACGTCTCCATTAATCCAGTGAAGATTCAGGCCATAGAAATGTAGTGTACACTTGGCAACCATGGCATTCTCACAAGGATGAACCTTTCCAGGAAGGGTGTCTTCAGACTCAGGGATTAGTCCTGAAGGTCATAGGTACCTTCTGGAGCAGCAGACCAAAGACTGTATGAAAAAGATGAAGGAACATGGGGAGGGAGCTCAGCACCATGCCTTCAGAAATGAAGGTATGACACCAGTCTAGGATGAGTAACAAATCTAGTGACTGGAATTCAGGGCTGAGTTATACTTGTGTGGCAAAATCATTTCTGGTCCAAGCAAGGCCCTCTCACTTAACCTCTTCATTTGCCCTCCCCACTCATTTCATTTTCTTTCCATACTCTCCACCCGGACCCACTACAATAGGTGCCCTGTCTACTGAGTTCCAAGCTGCATCTAGTATCTGTGGATTCTCCAGGATCGATTCAGGAGGAACACCATGTTCATTTGCTGTATGGTTGTTCAGACTGATTTCAAGCTTTGCTTTTCATTTTGATTAGGCCTGTCCGAATAGAGAGTCTTCCAGGAATCAAAGACTTTATAGATGTTGATCTAGCAAAGAAAATGCAGTGGAAGACTTCAGAGCTTATTTTAAAGCACATATGTCCAGCCATGTATGCAGTACAGATTATTTGTGCTAGTGGTGGCCTCTGAGTTGGTAGAATACACAACATGGGCAATTGGTCATGGTGTGTCAGGTAGATGATGACCCTACTAAAATACTTTCTGAAATCCACATTGTTCTTCTTGTCATTGCTGTAATCATTGCTGTCTTGATATCAATAAGACTTTTTAATTTTAGGGTTGTTTTATTACAAAGGTAATATATATTTGTTATAAACAAAGTAAGAGTACAGAGGGCATAAAGTTAAGTTACCTCTCTTCCTTCACCCCTCCAGTTCCACTCCTTAGGGTAAACATGATTAACTCTTCCTTATGTGTCCTTTCAAAATTGTGTTATACACATACAAAAATATATTACTTACAAATATCTTTATGCAAAGGAACTAGTGCCATATATATGATTTGACTGCTCATTTCTTTCTCTTGACAACATATTTTGAACATGTTTCTACAAAAATGTATGAAGAGCTATTTCACTCTTTTTGGTGCAACTATACAGAATCTAACTATACAGATTGGAAGAGATCTGTATTTGTACCCATTCCAAAGAGAGATGACTCAACGGAATGCAGAAATCATCGGACAATCTCTTTGATATCCCATGTGAGTAAAGTTTTACTAAAGGTAATCCAGAAACAGCTACGATCACACATTGACAGAAAAGTTCCAGAGGTTCAAGCTGGATTCAGAAGAGGCGGTGCAATGAGGGATATCATTGCTGATGTCCAATGGATCTTGGCTGAAAGCAGAGAATATCAGAAAGATGTTTACCTGTGTTTTATTGACTACACAAAGGCTTTCGATTGTATGGATCATGACAAGCTATGCACAACATTGTGAAGTATGAGTATTCCAGAACACTTCATTGTACTCATGAGGAATCTGTATATGAACCAAGAGGCAGTTGCTCGAACAGAACATGAGAAGACTGAATGGTGTAAAACTAAGAAAGGTGTGCAACAGAGTTGTATTCTTTCACCATACTTATTCAACCTGTATGCTGAGCAAATAATCTGAGAAGCTAGGTTATATGAAGAAAAATGTGGCATCATGATTGGAGGAAGACTCATTAACAACCTGCGATATACAGATGATACAACCTTGCTTGCTGAAAGTGAAGAGGACTTAAAATAATTATTGATGAAGATCAAAGAGCACAGCCTTCAGTATGGTTACATCTCAATGTAAAGAAAGCAAAAATCCTCACCACTGGACCAATAAACAACATTCTTATCAACAGAGAAAAGATTGAAATTGTCAAAGATTTCATTCTTCTTGGATCAACACTCACAGAAGCAGCAGTCAAGAAATCAAACAAAATATTGCATTAGGCATGTCTGCTGTACAAGACTTTTTAAAGTGTTGAAAAGCAAAGATGTCAGCTTGAGGACTAAGGTGCACCTGACCCAAGCCATGGTATTTTCAATAACCTCATATGCATGTGAAAGCTGGACAGTGAATAAGGAAGACTGTAGAAGAATTGACACATTTGAGTTCTGATGTTGGAGGAGAATAATGAAAGTGCCATGGGTTTCCAAAAGAACCAATAGATCCATTTTGGAAGAAGTGCAGCCAGCGTGCTCCTTGGAGGCCAGGATGGCCAAACTTCGTCTCCCATACTTTGGACATATTGTCAGGAGGGACCAGTTGCTGGAGAAGGATATCATGTTTGGTAGGGTAGAGGGTCAGAGAAAAAGAGGAAGACCCCCAATGAGATGGATTGGTCAAGTGGCAGCATCGATGGACTCAAGTGTGGCAACAATACTGAGGCTGGCCCAGGATCAGGCAGTTGTTTTATTCTGCTGTACATAAGGTCACTATGAGTCAGTTCTGATTCGATGGCACCTAACAACAACATACAGAATTCTATTGTATCAAAGTATCATTATTTATTAAGCATCTTACTGAATTCTGGTGTGGTGCTGTAAGATCAGTACTAGACTGCAAACCACAAAGCCGGCGGTTCAAGCTCACCAGCTGCTCCTCGGAAACCCTATATAGGGTCACTATGAGCTGGAGTCAACTTGACGCCACTCAAAAATAACTGATGGGTATTTAGGTTGTTTACATTTTTTGCTATTATAAGTTATGCTACAATAAGGTTTAATTTATATATGTTTGCTTGTTACTGTTGTTAAGTGTCATTGAGTCAGTTCTGACTCATAGTGACCCTATATAGGGTTTCTAAAGAGTAGCTGATGGGTTTGAACCACTGACCTTATGGTTAGCAGTCCAGTGTTTACCCTTCAGTGTTGCGCCAGGACTCCAATTTATACACATATTGTTGTTGTTATGTTGGTTCCGACTCATAGGGTTTCTGAGGAGCAGCTATTGAGGGGGACCTGCAGACCTTGGGACTCAAACCAACCTTGTGGTTCAGTGCTTATCCTATAACACCATACCAGGACTTCAATTTATGCATGTAGGGGGTTATATATGTAGATACATACAAGTGCATATAGGATAAATTATTACAAATGACATTTCTATGTCAACAAGAGCACAAATCTTGAATTTTGATAAATATTACCTAATGGTCCTTTTTAAAAATAGTATTGGTTTACATACCCATCGATACTATTTGAGGGTATTTTACCTAACACCCTAGTAACAATAGGAACCATAAGACTCCTATAACTGACAATTTGATCAATAAAAAGTTATTGTTTTCATTTACTTTTTTTTTTAAGTTTTTATTGTGAATTGAGTGATATTTTACATGGGAGAACATCCATTTTATACCCATTGTTTCACAACAATGATTAAAATTGCTTCCGTGCATCATCATTCAACATTATTTGCTTTCTATTCCCTCTGAGGAATATATAAACATTTAAACAACCAAAGGGCACAATCTATAAGTCTGCCTCTGGCTGCCAGCACACACTCTTTCTCTTTCCATGAGTCTAGAGTCCTCAGCTGCTCTATCTCTCCATGTCATCATGAATCTGTTTCTTTTTAAACTATTAATAATCTCTTGCATATTTGTTGCCCACTTACATGTTTTCCCCTGTGAAACATCGACTCGTAATATTTGCCTATTTTTCTGTTGGCATATTTGTCCTTTTATTGATTTGTAAGAACTCTTTGCATATTAAAGAAATAGGTGTTACAAAGATTTCCCCCTTAGTCTTCTTTAAACAAAAACTTTGTTTATATAAGATCAGTTAGCTACATTTTACTTTTTTTTTTTTATACTTTTATAAAGATACTTTGGCATACAGACATTTCAGATTTTATATAATCAAACATCAATTTTCTTTTATATTTTCTATGATTTCATGCCAAGGAGACCTGGTAGCATTGTGGATTTCAAGCTGGGCTACTAACCAAAAGGTCAGCAGTTCAAATCTACCAGTTGCTCTGCAGGAGAAAGATGAGGCTTTCTGTTTCCATAAAGGTTTACAGCCTCAGAAACCTCAAACAGAATGGCTGTAAGTAAGGGCCAACTAACTCCATAGTACAAAGCCACCACTGCTTTGGTTTCATGCCATGCTTAAAAATGTCTGCTCTATTGGAGAATCATTTAAAATTTCCTTTTTTTATTGTGCTTTTATAGTTTGCTTTCTCTTTTTATATTTAGAGATCGAAATTTATTAATTTTTCCAAACGACTTTTTAGATGAATCAGTTCCACATTGATTGTCTTGCCACCTTTATTATTTAATAAAATCTTACATCTGTCTGTATGTATTTCTGAAGTTTTATTTTGTCCCATTGCTTTATCTTTTTCCTGATCTATTGGTGGGTGGTTCAAACCCACTAGCGGATCAGATGGTAGCTATGAGTCAGAACCAATTCAAGGCAGTGGGCAGTGCCATAATGTCTTATTACTACAGTCTTACAATGTATCTTTGGTCTGGTAGGGTGCTTTTCTGGACTACACACCACAAGTTTGGTGGTTCAAGCCTAGCAGCCACTCCTCAAAAGAAAGATGAGGCTTTCTGCTCCTTCAAAGATACAACCTTGGAAACCCTCTATAGCATTGCTCTGAGTCAGACTGATTTGACAGCACTTAACAACACGGTGCTTTTCTAGAAAATGGAGTTTATAAAAAGTACTTAACAGCCAGAGCCTTATCCTAGAAATTTTCCTTTCATTAAAGAGATTCACAGATTTTGAGTTTACTTAAACATAAACACACACAGTGAGCAATCGATCAAACCAAAAATATTTATTACAAATTTACCATATTGACATCTGGGAGAGTTAACTGAAAAGACATAAAGCAGAGTCCCCAACCTCAAAGAATGTCTTAGATAAGAAGGTAAAAATACATAGATGGTCATATACAGAGGCACTAGACCACAAGAACCAGGATATTTAAGAGGAAAGGCAAGCCCTGGAGGTTTGAGTGATCCAGGAAGACTTCTCAGAGGTGGTGATGGATGAACATAAATACGATTCACAGAGCCCATGAATTGTTAGGAGTGAAAAGGGTCCCTTGCCCCTGGAAATCTGCTAGCAGGCTGTGTATTTATTGCTAATAATAAAAGCTGACATTTATTGAGTGTTTTCTGTTTACCAGGCAGTGCTCTAAGCGTGTTACATGTGTTATCGCATTCAAACTCACAAGCGCCCTATGAAGTAAGCACATGCTCTCAGTTGGCCCGTTTTATGAGTGAACAAGTAGAGACAGTTGCCCAAAGTTGCCGAGCTAGTCAGTGGCGGAGTGGAAGTGGAACCCAGGCATCTGGATCCAGCATGCTCACCAAAGCCAGCCTGTTCTGCTGCACTGCATCTCTCCGTGGGTCGGCCCCTCCTGAGGCCCCCCCCCTCCCCGAGCCAGAAGTGAAACTTCAGTAAAACTGAAGTGCTGTACGGAACATCTGGGGGGTAGGTGTAGGGTTGCAGGGGACAGTGTTCATCTAGTCACATATTCAATGTTGCACACACAATCTCAAGAGTCTGAATGTTCACTGTCGCTTTCACGGATATACACAGTGGCAGGCTGCCCCACCAGCATAGTCCAGACACCCTGCTTAATGGGGAGCATGAACTTCCTGAGAGGCTGGAGGCAATCGGGAAGCTGGACGCCTGACCAGAGTTTACAGTTCATTCCCATCAGTACTTGCAGCTCCTTGTCCAAAGGGGAGGGCAGCAGTTCATACTCCTGTACTCTCTTTGGGCTTCCGGTGCAGTCTGGTCACCTGAGTGACCCCTGCCCACCTGGGACCCGGGTAGCCTCTGTCTGACCTCATCCCAGGCTGACAGCTGGCGTCACATTCACCCAGACAGCCCTGGGCCGGACAGAGCATTGTCTCCTGCCCTGCCACACAAATGGGAGGGCGAAAGAGACACAGGTCACTCTGTCTGTCCATCCAGGGCCATGAGGGGGAGGGGGCATCCCTAGAATTAAGGAACCAGCATAAAAACAAAATCGCAGACAGATGCAAAGATTTCTGATTTTAAGAAAGAAACAGGGCCAATGACCTCCTGATGTCCAGTGCCAGGAATTGTTGGAAACAAAAGGCCCTCAAGTCGGCAGGGACAGGCCAGAGCACAAAGCCTTATTGTGAGGCTACACCAGCGGTTTTCCAACTTTTCTTTTTAAGCCATAGAGCCATTTGTAACCCTTCAGCCATGCCCTCAACGTCTGGACAGGCTTTCAGGTAAAGCCCATTACCAGAAAGAAAACAATGTCTCTTCTGAGCCAGGCGCAAGCAGACATGGCATTGAGACAATGTGCAAAATGTCAATTTTCCCACTGAGTTGCTTTTCATTCCTTAGAGATGCTTGTCTCCTCCCTCTCCTCCCAGTCCCACTGAACATGAAAACTGTTCAGGTTTGGATGACCTTTGCTCCTGACTCCATTCCAGAAGACCAAGACTGCATCCTTACACTGCCCATCGCCATCTCAAAGATTTGAGATTCAAGTAATCCCCCTGGTCCTGAATGTATGCAGATTCTCAATAGCAGAGCCTCTCTTCTTTTTATCCATCATTTGCTCTGACAATTGGATAGGAAGAAAGAGAGAGAGTCAAAGATAGAGAAGGGAACAGAAATTCCAAACCTGCCCCAACAATTTTTCAAAGAATGTTGTTCACTGCTGCAGAGTCAGCTTTCAACTCATGGGGACCCTGAACCTTTGCTATCCATGGAGTTTTCATTGGCTGATTTTTATTAGTAACTTTTTTCTTCTAGTCTGTTTTAGCCTGAAAGCTCTGCTGAAACCTACCCGGCATCACAGCAATATGTAAGCCTCCACAGACAGAGCTACAGGGACCTTCAGAAATCAAGCCCAGGTCTCCTGCATCAAAAAGTAGGTATGGGATGGTTCTGGTCCAAGTAGCCTTATTCTTCTTGCAAATCCCAGAGATGCTACTACCTCACAGAAAGTAATCTGGAGCCACTAAAATGGAAAATGCTAGAGCAGATTCATATCAGGAATTCATCCAAACTCTCAACCTCAAAGTTGGCCTGCTGGACCAGAAACCACCACAAAAGCATGATTCTTAACATTTTGAGGGTCACAGTTCTTCAGAAAATGGATAAAAGTGAAATAGCACAATAGCACAACATTTTGCATCCTGTTTCAAGAGGTATGAAAATCCTCTTCCATGCAAGGCTAAATTAACTAACTAAAGTCAGGTTAAGAACCTCAAGTAAGGATTTAGAACTCTCCTGTGCCATTCTGCTGTCTGCTCCAGAGACAGCTACATTCTCATTACATCTGTTGTTGTTTTTCTTGAACTGCTGAGATCAGTGGTAAACTACATTTCCTAGTCACCTGGCATATAAACAGGGCATGTGACTGGTTTTGGCCAAAGGATGTGAACAGAAATGATAGGTCTCTCATTTGGAAGCAGTTAAGAGCAGGCAAACCTTCTCTGTGCATGCTTTTCTCCCAGGTGGATGACTCCAGAGTTACTGTGAAGTCTTATGTTGAAGCGGACAGAGCCTTTACATGAAGGGAGTTTGGGTCCCTGAATGACAACAAGAAATAGTAGTCCCTGCCTCCCTCCAATCAATCTACATGGTGGTGTGGTGGTGTATACCATGGAGTCAGTTCTGACTCACAGCAACCCTGTATAGGGTTTTCGAGGCAATAAATCTTTACTGGAGCAGAAAGCCTCATCTCTCTCCCATGGAGTGACTGGTAAATTCAAACTGCTGACCTTACAGTTAACAGCCCAACTTAATCCACTATGCTACCAGAGGTCCTTATTGTTTTTACGGGCTCCATGTTGTTGTTTGTTAAGTGTTGTTAAGTCGGTTCCTACTCATGTTGTTGTTGTTAAGTGCCACTGAGTTGGTTCCAGCTCATAGCGATCCTGTATAGAGTTTTCAAGGAGTGGCAGGTGAGCCTGAACCACCGACCTTGAGGTTCAAACTGACCTTGCAGTCTAGCGCATTTGCCCACAGTGCCACACCAGGACTCCTTCCTACTCATAGCAACCCTGTATAGGGTTTGCAAGGAGAGGCTGGTGGGTTTGAACCTCAGACCTTGCGGTTAGCAGTGTAGTGCTTATTCTACCTTTTTTGTGCTATACCACTGGGACATGTTATAGTTGTTACATAATTAGCATAATTTTAACAGAAGTTAGCATACCTACCTGATCTAGCCCAGCTCAAGTTCTGCCTTTGCATAGGCTGCCTTACCCCCAGAAGAGTGGTTCTCAGCCCCACATTAGAATCATGCAAGAACCTTGTAAAACAAAAATGCCAATACCTGAGCAACATCATGATTCTGTTTTTAAAACTTTTTAATGGTCCTAAGGTGATTCTAATGTGCAGCCAACTTAAAAACCACAAACAAAATCCCACTTTCCTAAATCACTAACAGGTCAGGCAAGTGGGAACCCAGACACAAAGGAACCAATTCCATGCAGAGTCTGTACCCCATCCCCTGACACGGGAAGCGCTCTTTCCCTCTGATGCCACCATCAGAGTGGATGACAGACAGCACAGAGCTAGACTCCTGGCCTTAATATTCCAGGCCCCAGTGACCATGCTCAGTAGATACTGATTTCCTTTAAATGTATCTCTGGCTTGACTTATGTAGGATTGATCTCTGACACAGCCATTTCACATGGCAACTCCAAATGGCCAGTGGGAGAATGGGTTAGATCTGCTCCATTCTTTACAACAGAGAGAATCTATGGTCCTCAGCACACGGCAACCAGTCAATGCTTCCAATGAAGGAGCATGGACATGCCGCAGGGCTGGTTAATTTCCCAGGGTTCACTCACTCACAGGGTAAGCCTGGTGATAAGGAGAGGAGTTTTTGCAGTGTCCTTGGAGGTGAAGTTAGAAACTCAACTGAGCAATGCTCCTTCACTAGGTTGCTCATAAGGGAAAGAGCAGAGCAGATGCTGTACCCATGCCTCTCCCTGACATCAGTCACCACGCTCAGGGTAACTTCAAGAATGTAACAACAGCTGACAATACTGAACACTTAATCTGTGCTGAGCTGTGTGCTGAGCACTTTACATCCAGGACCTCATAACAATGCAGAAGAAGGTACTGCTCATATCCCCACTTGAACACTTGCTCAGAGAGGTAAGGTAACTACTCCCCATTCACACAGCTAGAAAGAGCACCAGATTCATTTTATCATTTACCTACTATCTTTCTAATATATCAGTACTTTCCAAACTTTTCAGATTACCTTTAAAGAACAGATACTCCTAGGTGGGGTGGTATCTAAAGACTTCACCAGTCTTCACCTTGCTTGTCAGTTAACAGTGTACATGAAATTGGTTGACAGTCACATGAGAATAAGAGGCGATCCCAAGCAGCTGTCTCAGGCACGAGTGGGAGCAAAGGGCTGCTTTGATGGCAGAAAGAGGAGACCAGGAGGAAGATCCTGGCTGCCTGCCTCAGTTTAACAACCTGCCTGAAGTGACACTCAGAATCACCTCACAGTCCACCTTGGGCCGAGCCCACCTTGTCTGAGAGGCACACTCCCACCCAGCTATAATAGCAGTAGCCAGGTTCCCTCTTCCCTATGCCTTAGCTGGTAGAGGGTTTGTGTTCTACACATCAAGCCTAAAACAGACTATTAGACAGGGACCCTCAGCCTCAAAGCCAAATTTATAGTCTTCCCATGTCCTGGCCAAAACCTACCACCTACTCTTCAGTCTGTAAACCTGGATGGAGTGCGAAGCGTGAAGGGAAAGAGGCCTTTAGAAGGTCTTTGTTGAGCATGACTGCCAAGTATGTAGATGTCAATAGCAATCAGGTAGCAAGACCTCACCCCTGCAGTCAGAGCAAGCCTAGCCCAAGGGGCGTGGCTTTGATAGGGGCGGGCCTTTGCAAAAGGCAAGCCGTTTCCAGAGGCGGGGCTTGCAAAACCCATCTTACTACAGACCTGCGATTTCCCAGTCGATCTTAGATGCTCTGGGCACTTTTCATCTTTAAATCCATTTTGCACATTATTGCACATTCCTTTGTGCAATTTTTTAAAATCTATAATTTATGAAAGCTGTCATTGGATTGGGTCTTTACTCTGCCTGGCAGAAACTTCTTCTAAAATACTTCTCAGTAGGCGGCGAATCACTCCCCTTTGATTACCATGTGATTAGTTTGTTCAACTGATGGCCTTTCTTCTCTAAGATACTCATTGTGTCTTCTGCCTCCTATGCAGTTCTTAAGAATTTAAATGAGCCATTTTATTTCTTCCTCCAAGCCCGGGTTCCCACACACCCAGCCCCACCCTTCTTCCTCCCCATTTGGCGCGCCTAATAAAGAGCCAGCACGGTTTCCAAGGGCCCCCTCTAATGGGGGATTTTATGTTGTTTCTGACATTGTTTGTTGTACTTCTCACAAGACGAATGCTGCTAAAGATTCAGTGACATAAATGTCAGGGAAACGCCTCAGTAGTGTCAAGCCTAATTAGACGCTCGTACTTGGGGGACAGCTACGGGTCCCATAAAACTCAGTGCTCACCCTCTCTCCGCACACGCCTGAAGTCTGGCAGATGGGGCAGGACGGAAGAGAAGGCTCCAACAGGAGAGAAGAGTTGCTCACGCAGATTCCCGAGATTCTGAGTTAGCCTTTAGTGCATCCTCTTGTTCCTTTTGAGTCCCTTCTGTACTGGAAGTACCGACAGACAAAGTCACTGTATGCAACGGGCACCATCAGCACAGTGCCTAGGGCCTTTGGGCTTGTCAAAGGCCAAGACAATGTTGGAGATGAAACAAGAAATTGGCTCCAAATTGTAAAACAGAAACTGTGAAAGCAAATTGATAATTGAAGTAGCAATTAACAGAGGAAATCATTAAAATTATTTCACATTTTATAGCAAAACTATATATGCACACATATGCGCACATGCACACATTGGAATATACATGCATATTAAAGATTAATATAGTGTACAAATGAATGCTTTCAGCCTATGGACTGTGGATACTGAATCGGCGCTGTGCACAGCGAAAACTTTGTTCCCTGTGTGGAACCACATAAATGGCATCACTAATATTCATGGTCTTCAATGCAATGCCAAGTACCCTGAAGGGGAGGGCAAGGTTAGAGAAAAGAACAGCCCCTGTCCTCAAAGAGCTGAAAATCTATTTGAGAGGATATACAGAGTCCTAGTGTGGTGCTGTGGAGTCCTGGTGTGGGACTGTGCATTAATGTGCTAGACCACAAATTCAGTAGGAACCACAGGGTTGGCGGTTCAAACTCACCAGTCACTCCTTGGAAACCCTCCAGTGCAGGATCTCTCTAAGTCAGAACTGACTCCATGGCACTTAACAACAAGTGTAGTGCTGTAGGATATCACTGGACTTAACCAAAAGGTTACAGATTCAAACTTACCAGCTGCTCCTCAGAAATCCTATACAAGATAACTATGAGTCAGTACCAACTTGACAACTCTTAATAACAACTAAAGAAAACTTAGAGATTCATTCAATAAATATTCCTTGAGCATCTTTTACATGTCAGTTAATATTCTCCATAAAAATTTTTAAAAAGCATTACCAACCAGCAATGGGGCAGGGTAGGATTGCCCCATAGGGTTTCCAAGGATGTAATCTCTAACCAAGTAGAATGCCTCATGTTTCTCCAGAAAAGCAGCTGATGGTTTCGAACCACCACTTCTCAGTTAGCAACCATGCACTTAGCCCCTTGAACAACAGGGCTCCTTATTGGAATAAACCAATGAACAAAAGATACAAAAACACTGCCCTCATGGAGTTTCTCATACAATGATGTTGTGAGCAGTGGCATAGTAAAGTATTACACTCAACATCAGTTCCAATGGTAAAAAAAAACTAAGTGTTAGAGAAGAGTGGTGGTGGTGGTGGTGGTGGTTATGTGCCGTGGAGTCGGTTCTGACTCATAATGACCCTGTACAGGGTTTCCGAGGTTGTAAATCTTTACAGGGGCAAAAAAAGCCTCATCTTTCTCCGGCAAAGCAGCTGGTAGTTTCAAACTGCTGACCTTGCAGTTTGTATCCTGATTCATAACCACTACGCTACCAGAGGAACAAAGAAATAGGTGTTGCCCAGAAGACCAAGGACACGTATATGGAGGTGAGTCTAGTCCCAGAAAGCACTACAGATGCCCATTCTGCAGCCTTTGCTCCTTCACAGGTATATACAGAAAAACAAAGAAAGGCCTAGATTGCTCCTGTTGTTGTTAAGTGCCATTGAGTCAGTTCCGACTTGTCGCGATCCTGTATAGGGTTTCTGAGGAGTGACTGGTGAGCTCTAACTGCCAGCCTTGAGGACCAAACCAGCCTTGAAGTCCAGCACACTAACTCACAGCGTCACACCAGGACTCCTACAGACCACAAATAGGGAAGTAATATATGCATGGATGAGTTAATGTATGTGAAAAAGTACATTGGAAATTCTCAAATCCAATATGAATTGTATATACTACTATGTTTGGGATGAAGTCCTTTGGTGGTGCAGATGGTTAACACACACAGCTATTAACTGGAAGGTTGGAGGTTCAAGTTCACCAAAAGAATTTGAAGAAAGGCTTGGTGGTCTCAGAAGAAAGGCTAGGTAGTCTACTTTTAAAACATTGACCACTGAAAATACTATGGAGGACAGTTCTACTCTGAGTGCCCTGAGTTGGAATCTACTCAATGGCAACTGGTTGGTGTATATATGTGTCATATTCTGTTTATTCGCCCAAGGAGAGGCACTGGAGTCATTGTTGAAAAATCTGTGTTCAGTTCTTTGCTGCTTTCAACTTTTACCTGACATTCCTTCTCTACTAAATTGAGCCATCTTGTATATAAGAATCCCCAATCCTCTCAGTCATACTTTAAAATCCACTGAGGTACTAAGAGGAATGGCCATCTCAAGACAGCATTCAGAGAAGATAAAACCATCTGAGAGTTTATCCAAAGGGACTGTAGTTGCTGAAAAAAGGAGAGAGTTCCTGGTGGGAGTCACATTCACTAACAATTGTGTCTGAGGCATGATGCAAGGCATGGAGGCCCAAAACTCTATGGTATTGCTCTAGTGTATTTTGGCAAGACAGAGAGTCCATTTCCTATAGTGGGATAGCAAGTTTATACCGTTTCAAAGAATTTGAGCATGCTTTCAACTTACAGCTCTAAAACAAACTCATGAAGCAAATCAAATAATGATTATTAATCCCATTTGGCAGATGCAGAAAGTGAGACAAAGCAACTGTAAGTGAGTTGCCCAAGGTTACAGGGACAGGCAATAATCAAGGACTGGTTTCCTGAATTTCCATGTCTGTCACTAGGGTTCTGGTGCCAAGAGTTTCTTAGGGGATTGTCAAGCTCAAGTTGACCTCTCCTGAGATATCCAGGATTCTTTTATAAGTAAATGTTGCTGCTAGTTGCCTTTGAGTTGGCTCCGACTCATGGCAACCTTATACTTAACACAAGGAAACACTGTCCTGCCCTGTGCCATCTGCATGATTGCTGTTATGTTCAAGTTCACTATTGGGTCTATCCATCTCAATGAGGATTTCCCATGCTCTCACTGGCTCTCTACTCATCTAAACTGTTGTTTTTCCCTAGTGCTTGATCTTACCTGATGATCTGTCCAAAGTAAGCAAGGCAAAGTTGTACCATCCTCACTTCTAAGAAGCATTCTGGTTGTATTTCTAAGTAAATGGTCACCATCATTTTCTTCATAAAGACTGTTCTTAAAGCATGCACTTTCCCAGTTGCCCAGGAAACACAGATCACCTACTTAAATTTGAATTTCATATAAAAAAATGAATATTTTATTTTATAGTGCAAATAGGCCCCATTTAATATCTGGGATAGGCCTCAAAATTTGATTCTTTCTTGAGTGTTTTGCCTAAAACGAGTTGCCCAAATGTAAGCAAAGTCTATAAATTTCCTAATCCCAAACTCAAAAGTATTCTGAAGGCCAAAACTATCTTGGTCTGACTTGTAACGATGTGCAAAGGTAAGTCTAAACTCATCAATTTAATTGTCAAATAACCTGATGTAAACGCAAAAGTTAATTTTGTCCTTGACTCCTGTGATATCACACCTAAATTATCAAAACACGAGGGAAGTCCATCTGCACAGACACACAGAACTCAGAACCTTCACTGAGAAGGTTACAGCTGTCAGAGTCAGGAGGCTGTACCCAGTAAGAATCCCAGTAACTGTAAATCAGGCATTGCTCTGCATTTTCTCCTCAGTGGTACCTAAGCCTGGTCTTCTGCTGTGATGACCCTTCCCATCGCAAGTCCAGGACCTATCATGACATATAGTAGATTTAATCCCTATTTTCAGGAAGAATAAAATACAATGAATGTTGGGAGCCATACTCCCAATAGCTTAATCCAAGTTGGGTAAACTGCAAAGAGTCATATAGGAGAGTAGCCTGGGGAATACTGGTTGTTTCCTTTGGGGAAAGGAATCTGGGGCCAATGAGAAAGCAGACCTAGCACCCACAACGAAAAAAGTAAACAAAACATTGACAAGGCAAATGCAAACTTTATTCTCAGAGGATTAAGGAGTTCTGGTAGTGTAGTGGTTATGAATCGGGCTGTGAACCTTAGGGTCTGCAGTTCAAATCTACCAAAAC
This sequence comes from Chrysochloris asiatica, assembly GCF_000296735.1. NCBI lineage: Eukaryota > Metazoa > Chordata > Mammalia > Afrosoricida > Chrysochloridae > Chrysochloris > Chrysochloris asiatica. The sequence goes on from NW_006408632.1 coordinate 9,671,713, forward strand.
AGCAGGAGAAAAATGAAGCTTTCTGCTCCCTAAAGACTTATAGCTTTGGAATCCCTGTACAGGGTCGCTATGAGTCAGAACCGATTCCACAGCACATCACCACCAATATATCTCCTCAGAGTACTGCTATGGAGCTATATAGGATAAGCATTGGACTGCTTCTAACTGTAAGGTCAGCAGTTCAAACTTACCAGCCACTCCTCAGAAACCTTACACAGGGTCTCTATGAGTCAAAACAGACTCTGCAGCACTTAACAATAACACCATATCTCCTAAGAAAAGAGAAAAAAATAGTCCAGCAAAAGGAAAAGTTCCCTGAAAGGCTCATTAATATTTCCAGTATCAGGGTTGGGGCTGGCTGCCAGGGCACTAGAGTGCTCAGGAAGGATGTTGCTAAACCTCAATTGGACCTCTTCTGTGTTTTAATCCTCTAGCATTTGCTTTAGAATCAGGGGTCTTGACAGGAAGGAGAACAAGGAAGAAACTTGAGCTCTTTTTTTTTGAAGCTTGTATTGTGAATGAGTGATAGTTTACAGGGCAGATCATCAGCCTTACACTCAACCTACCATATCTTGATTTCATTGCAACGATTACAATCCCCTCCATGCACTATTTTTGTTGTTGTTCAGTTCCGACTCATAGAGACCCATTATAGGGTTTCTGAAGAGAGATTCATGAGTTTGAACTGCCAACCTTATGGTTCAAACCGACCTTGCAGTTCTTCACTTATCCTACAGTGCTACACCAGAAGACCATGCACCATTCATTGGTTAACAATATTTACCTCTATTCCCAATCTCTCACTCTCTGTTTTTTGGTGTGTTTTGTTTTGTTTTGTTTTTTGATGTACAGAAAATATATATTTGTTTAAAGGATGAAAGGGCATATTTTGCAAGCCAGCCTCCTGCTCACCAGCACACAGCCTTTCTCTTTCCATGAGTCTGGAGTCCTCAGCTGCCCTATCTCCCCAGGCTATCATCTCTGCTTCTATCTCTGGTGTTGCTGCTTCTCTGGTTAGGATCCTATGCTCTTCCCTCTCCCTCTCGATGGTCCTAGGGGCCTCTGTTCCTGGAATGTAAGATTAACTACTTTCCCCCTTATTGTTGCACAACTTCTACCTTTACAGTTGTGACAATAGCATCCAGTCAATGATAACAATTACTCACTATTGAATCAAAAGAATCCCATCTCGCCATCCTTCCCCATCCCCTTTCACCAGACCCATCTAGATAAGAGAAAACTATTCAGTGGGGATGCTACCTTATCCACCTCCTTCTGAAACTAAGCCTATTCTTGAAAACTTGTAAGCCTGTCACTTCTTGCCTGTATAGCCCCCCATTTTGGGGAGTCAATGTCTAAATTGCAAGTCCCTATCAGCCCTGAGTACTGAGGGGATATGCTTGATCCTTGATGTGAAGACTTCTTCTCTTTCATTTGGAATTTTGAGCAACTACGTCCATAAACAAATATCAAGTCCATCAGATTGTGGCAATTTACACTTACTTCCTGTATCAGACTTCTTTATCTTCCTCTAGTCGAGTTCTGATCAACAAGCTATCTAAGCGAGGTCAAATGGGTACTATCTGTAAATTTGGTTGTTCTCACATGCCTCGCTCCACTTTAGATCTGCTGACTGCTTCACTCTCAGTTCTAGCCCCCAGTGGCTAGGTCAGTGTCCAAGGCTTCAGGAATTCCCAAGTCTCCCTAAACTTCAGACCAACCAGCCCTTCCTCTTCTCTCTCTTATCTCAAGGTTGAATTGTGTCTATGGAACATGATTGGACTCAGTCCATGTCTTCATTACTGCCTTTCCCCCACTTCCACTCACAAGCAGACCGAGGTGGTCACCAGAAAGTTTACATGCCTGCTTGTAAAGAACTTAAGTTTCTTTATGATTTTTGTTCAGTATATTGCAATATATTTGCAGTTCACAGCTCCTACCAACTAGAGCTCAAGAAACTCCATTTTTGAAGGTGTGTAGAGAACTGTGGAGTAAGATGGGAAACTAATAAAGAATCAGGTTGCAAGCATACAGAATGAGGGAGGGAAGGTTCTAGAAGACTAAGCCACCCTCACTCCAGCCTACCCTGTTGCAGGTCACTGAATCTATAAGTTGAGCTGGGTCTTGGAGGGAACAAACAGGAAACCAGCATGAGGAGTCAGGAAACAGGATCAAACCAGGCTATGGTAACCACACCAGCTCTGCAAGCTTGAGAAAACCTTTCCACAGAGAGCAACCAGAGTACAGGACCTGCCCTCAGGGAACCGGAGTCCAGAAAAGAAGACAGTCAAAGCCAATTATCACACTGGGCAGTAAATAATGCAGGTGGCCAGTAAGTAAGCTGAGCATGCAAGCAGGGCTTCAGCAAGGCAGTCGCAACTACAAAAGAGAAAAATTTTGAACGATTTTTATGTTGGATATTTCTCCATAAATCATAATTTGGTTGAATTTCCTTACATTACATGGTTGAGAACATAGATTCTGAACAATGCTGCATACATTTGAAGTCCAGTTCATTGTTTACTAACTCTGTAAACTTGGACCAGTTATATGACTTTCTGGGCTTTAGTTTTCTCATCAATAAAATTAGGAGAGTATAATATGTAATCATTGTGAGAAATGAATAAGTGTTAGCCTATAAGAGGCACAAAAACCTGTTGCATAATAGATGTTCAATGTTGTTGTTGTTAAGTGCCATTCCAGTTTGCTTCAACTCATGGTGACCCTGTCTGTATAGGGTTTCCCAGAAGTGACTGGTGGGTTTGAGCTGTTACCCTTTCCGTTACCAGTCCAGTACTTATCCTATAGCATTACACCAGGACTCCAAAGGCAGAATAAGTTTTAATTGTATTACTCTGTGTTGGAAGGAATATAGACGGAATGCTCTTTGGAGGCCAGGATGACAAGACTTCGTCTCTCATACTTAGGACATGTCATCAGGAGTGATCAGTCCCTACAGAAGGACATCATGCTTGATAAATTGGAAGGTCAGAAAAACAAGGAAGAACTCCAATCAAATGGACTGACACAGACACCGCAACAATGGGCTCAAACCTAACAATTGTGAGGATGGCACAGGGTTGGGTAGTGTGTTGTTCTGTTGTGCACGGGGTCACTACATGTCAGAATTGACTCAACAGTACTTAACAACAACAACAGCAATATTATTACAAGGGGCCCTGATGGCACAATGAGTTAAGCATTGGGCTGCTAACCTCAAGACTGGCAGGTCAAACCCATCAGCCACTCCACCGAAGAAAGATGAAGCAGTTTCCTTCTGTAAAGATTTACATCCTCGAAAACCCTATGGAATAGTTGTACTTGGTCTTACAGGGTTGTTATGAATCAGAATCAACAGGATGACAGTGGTTTGGGTTTGGTTTTTATTACTATTAAGGAGTCACTGGAGTGGGGTGGTGGTTGGATAGATAATTTACAAGCTTGGCTACTAAATGAAATGTTGGAGATTTGAGTTCAGAAAATCTATCAGTTACAGGTGCCTCAGAAGACAGGCCTGCCAATCAATTTCTAGAAAATCAGTTCTTGGAAAATCTATAAAGTGCAGTTCTACTGTGATACGCATAGTGTTACCAGGGTCACTGACTCCAGGGCAACTGATGTGATGTTATTATTATGATGTATACATTTTAGTATTATTTTTATTTTTGATTGTATAGGGTAACTCAAAAAATCATGACTACAAAATCATAGAAAAGTTTATTAAACAAAAATATAAAAATGTGAAACCACTGTTTCTCAACATACCCTCCATCTAGTTGTATACACTTCTGAAGGTGGTGTTTCCAGCTCTCTAAGCCTTTCCTGGGAGTCCTGGTGTGGCACTGTGGGTTAATGCGCCAGACCGCAAAGCCGTTTGAACTGCAAAGTTGGCTGGTGGTTCAAGCGCACAAGCTGCTCCTCGGAAACCCTATACAAAGTCACCATGGGTCGGAATAGATTCGACAGCACTTAACAACAACAACAACATGGGTCAGCTCTGACTCGGTAGCACTTAACAACACAACAACAAGCCTTTCCTGAGGAATTCTGCACTCTTCAATGGGCACCACATCAAAACAGCAGTTTTGACATCCTCAAAGGATTCAGATCAAGTTTCTTTTAAATGTTGAGTATGGGGAATAAAAAGAAGTTCAAAAGGGCAAGATCAGGTCTATAGGGTGGATGGTAAAAGATTTTGCAATGAACTTCTCATAAGACAGCCATTTCTAACCTCAAAGTATGAGCAGGGACATTGTAGTGAGGGGAATAAATTCCTTGGAGCAACTTTCCTGGCCTTTTTCTCACCAATGCAGTTTTCAATTTTCTTAAAACTTCTTCCTAAGAAGCCCCATGGTTACCCTATGTCCTTCAAGAAAATCTATCAAGATTATCCCTTTGAAATCCCAAGAAGCATTTACCATAACCTTCTGAACTGACCTCTCTGCATTGAATTTAATTGATCCAGGAGAACCCCTTGGAAGCCGCTATTTTGATCAGACTTGAATTTTTATTTTTTGGAGGCACCCCAACGAGACTAACACAAGCATATTATTGACAGAGTTTGTTGGCAATTTCAGGTACATATTTAAATACATTTTGTTTGGAATAAAGCCATGTATGTATGAACTGGAAAATTAGTAGTAATATTTTTTTAAGTTGCCTTCATATGTGGTGATGCAAACATCTTAATCTTTCCAGCATTTAGAGTCTCTAAAATTGTAATATAGTCTAATGATAAATACCATGGGAGAGTTATAGTTACAACAGTTACAATGAGTTAAGGTAAGATAGTTAAGATAGTTTAGTTACGTGTTCCCAGAAGGCACTTCTGAGACAGACTGCAGGAAAAAGAGGGTCAATAAGGAGGGTTTCATACAGGAACCCTCTAAGCTGAGTCCTGAAAGGCCAAAGGTTGGCTCTACAGGTGAGAGGAAAAGGAACAGCTTGTGCAATGACCAGAGAGACAGACATGATATGACTGTGGTCATGGCAAGACACGGGCAGCTGAGAAACCTCTGCCGAGCCCAGGTCAGAGGCAGTAACTTGAAACAAGATAGAAGCAGTACAGGTGGAGAAGTGTATGCAGCTTTGGGAGAGTATCCCCTAACTGAGAGACTCGATAGGACTCATAGTTTAGGAAAGTGAAGTAGAAATTGACTTCTCCCCATCTGCTGGTTTGGACAATTCTAAAGGTGCAGCCATGATCCACTGAAACCGTAAACAGGAAAAGAAGATAACTAGGAGACAGGAAGGGTGAGGGAGAAGGGTCGAGCCTGGAAAGAAGCTAATGTCGTAACTTCCACATGGGAATGTCATGAATTGAATGTGTCCCCAAAAATATGTATTGAAGTTTTAATGTATCTATTTGTAACTATGACCCTGCTTGGAAAAGTAAATTTTGTTAAGTTAATGAGGTCATCAGAGTAACATGGGTCCTAAACCTGATCACTTCTAACTGATGTCTTATTTTAAAAAAGTAGACACATAAACACACAGAAAGAAGGCAGACGCCATGTGAGGACAGTCTATATGCAAGGGAACACCAACAACTGCTGACAGACACTAGGGACTAGGAGAGAGGCCCACAGAAGAGATGAACATGGCTGAGAACCTGATTTGGATTTTGACCTCCAAACGAAAGAAAAAAATTTTTTCTGTTCTTTAAAGTCACCCATTTTGGGTAGTTCTGCTATAATAGCACCAGTAAACTAAGACAGGGATTATGATTTTTTTATATTTCTACAAAGCAGAGCTAATTGAAATGTTCAGTAGGTCACTGGATACACAAAGAAAATAATAAAAACGCTAATAATCATCCCTTATATTATAAATATGAAGTCTTGGAGTAGTGCTATGGAGTAATGCACTAGACTGACTGCAAAGTCAGTTTGAACCGCAAGGTTGGTGGTGCAAGCTCACCAGCCATTCCTGGGAAACCCTATATCGGCCAGGGGGAAACCCAAGGTCGACATGGGTTGGAACTGACTTAACAGCACTTAACAACAACAACATTATAAAAGTCTTGGTGTGGAGCTGTAGGATAAGCACTGGACTGCAAGGTCAGTTTGAACTACAAGGGTGGCAATTCAAACTCACCACCCACTCTTCAGAAACCCTATACAGGGTCCCTATGAGTCAGAGACGACCCCACAGCACTTAACAACAACATATTATATCATATCAAATGAATCATTGACTATGGATTTTACAATTGCTATGAGATGAGAACAAATATGATAATAACATATTAACAAATATGATAATAACACATTTATTATGCTAAGTGTTTTACATACATTTATTCATTTAATCTTTACTTCAATATGAGTCTCCATTTTGCAGTTCAGGAAACTGAGGCTTAGAGCTAAAGATCAGCTAATTTGACCAGCCCTTACACAATTTAGCAAATTCGCACAGCTAATTTTCCCTTTTGACAGATGCAGAAACTACAGGTTAGATGGGCTAGGGGGTCTTATGCATGGTTACAGAACCAGAAGTTGTGATGTCAACATGAACATCCAAATCTGCTACTTCAGAAGCCTGCTATTCTGTTCACCACTTCACAAATTCAGGCTACAGAACCATGTTATTTGCACAAGGCAAGACTGAGAAGATTACAGGGATAGAATCAAAAGGTAGCCATGCTCAAACCATATTCAAACAAGGCAAGAGCTGATGATTTCCTAAGCAGCTCTAAGAGTAGATACTTTATACCTGCCTGTTGCTAGTCCTTCTCCTGTTGCTGCTGCTTCTGCTAATAATGATGATGATGATGATGATGATGATGATGGAGCCTGGATGCTAATGACAATAGAGTACCACTGGCGCTATTTCAGTTGAGACCCAAAGTCCTTTGTGGCTCCAGAGTTTTTAATGACAAGTTTGGGACTGAGCATTATCTTTTCTTTCTATATTTTTCAAGGCAAGGGAGTTGGGTTGGCATTGTATGTGTGTTTATTCATTCAGCAAATACATAGCATTACAATAATTGGACAGTAGTAGGCACACAGTATACAGTGATGAACAAAACATACATATATAACCCTTGGGCTCATAAAGCTCACAGCCTTAAATATCCCCCGGTAGTTTGGTAGCATAGTGGTTACAAGTCAGGCTGCTAACCTCAAGGTCAGCAGTTTGAAACTACCAGCCATTCCACAGGAGAAAGATGAGGCTTTCTGTTCTCACAAAGATTTACAGCCTCGGAAACCCTATACAGGGTGGCTATGAGTCGGAACCGACTCCACAGCACATCACCACCAACAACAACAACAGTCATGCCAAGCATTGGTTGAAAGGGGATTGTTGTTGTTGTCAAGTGCTGTCAAGTCAATTCAGACCCATAGTGACCCTGTATAGGGTTTCCAAGGAGTGGCTGGTGAGCTTGAGCCACCAACTTTTTGGTTCAAAGGACTTTGCAGTCCAGTGCATTAGCCCACAGTGCCACACCAGGACTTGTGAAAGGGGATTAGGGGACAACTAACTGAAAACTGCCTGAAGATTTTAATTGGATCCCACTGATGGAAGTGACTAGACTAGCTGTTGGCTAGTCCTCAGTTTTCTGTCCTGAGCCTGCCGGTGTGAACAGTTGAGAGGCCTTGATATGAAATAAGTAGAAAGGGAGGAGGAAAGGACTAGCTCTATGGTTTCCAACTTCTTTAAGGTTACAGTATTCATTTCTTCAAATTCATTGAACAAGTATTTACCTGCAGTTCACTTTGCATGAAGAACTTAACTAGTGAACAACACAGATATGGTTCAGGCCTTTGAACCTGAAAGTTGGAAATCTAGTAGAAACCCAAATTCCAGCATGTGGAACAGATAAAAATGAAGCTAATACTGAGATATTCTGGAGCTCTACAAAACAAAATTTTAAAGATTAGACTAGTTAATCTCTCTGGTTCCTTTCCGGCCTAACTCTCTGGTTCCTTTCCGGTCTAAGATTCTTGGGTTCTGGTCTCCAAAAGTGGAACATCAATGCATACTACTTCTGGTTAGACATCCATGGAATGTTTTCTGCAATTTTGTCTAACAAACCTCAAATACTCAAGTATGCTTTGCTCCATTGGTCTGTTCTGTGGAAGGCATGGTCGTCTGCATGAGACTCTTAAAGTGTCTTCTTCAAACCAGGCAGGGCAGGGCAGGGCAAGGCAGGCTCTATTTCCTGCTGGAGGCAGCAGGATTTTCTTGCATTACTCTCCAAGCACAGAGATATCCCTGCATGGGCTGCAATGTTGTCGGCAAAAGCGAGCCAAAGCAGTACCATTGTGAGTTACTTCTCCAGTATCCTTTGATTTAAAATAAAAATAAGGTGTGTGAATGTGTAGGAGGGGCAGAGTGGGAAGAGAAAAGGCCCAGCTCTCCTATTCCCCTGCTAGTTTTGCAAAACAAGTAAGAGCAAGTCAATTTTATCCATTGACTTGATTTATCAGGTCCAAAGATGTCTCTGTCCTCCCAGGAAGACCCATTGACGGTCAGCTGCCCACTTGATGAGCAGGCATTTGATTTTTTTCTTTCTCACTCCATTCTGTGCCAATGTGTGCCTGACCGTTTCCAGATGAAACGCAGCCTAGACCAGAATGAAATGTTTGCAAAAAGGTCTTTAATGAACTGAAAATGTTAATTTGAAAAGTCTCCTCTGTGGAAAGAGTGAGGTTTGGTGAAGGAAGGAAATGACACACAGCCTGTGGGCTGGCAGACGGCTGGTTTCTCTCAAGTTTTCGAAAGAGGGGAGATGGGGAACGGGCTAGGTTAGATTGGGGTCCAATATGGAACCTCAGTTGTAGGGCAAAACTAAAAGGCAAGCCACAGCTTCACTCACACACTCAGCTTTTGTTTTGTTATTTTAAACGTCTATCTGCATAGAATTCCCCCCGGAATGAAAAACAATACACAGTCCCCGAGGCACCACAAGAGCCCTGTTCCCCACCTCCAGGAATTCCAGCAAATGCCCCGCTGGCATTATTTCAAAGGCAACCTCTGTAAGAATGATGTTCCGATTAACAGCAACAACCACCAGGAACACCACCATTTTTAAAAATTTAAATCAAGGTGTTATTCCCTCCACCCTCAGTGCCACCCATATCGCACACAAGAGGAGAAAACATGCAAGTTACAGGCTTTGCTAAGAACGCTGATTATAATTCATTGAGCAGACCTAATTACAGGACTTGCTCTCGCTAGCAGGGCTGATATTTATTTCAGCAGTTCTGACCCCTCCGCGGGGATCTTGCTGCCACCCC
>NW_006408632.1:9681054-9685484 GCF_000296735.1 Chrysochloris asiatica
CGCCCCAGAAAGGGCTTTTCTAACTGAAAGCAAACCAAAGCCAAGTTCTGTTCATACTCTCGGCCAGATGCCAGCAGAAGTGTAAATTTTCGTGAGCTCAGGCTATTTTGCCAGAAGTCTGCAATGTGTCTGGACACGAACGGTTGTTCCCTTTTGTGAGGCCAGGCGTGAGCACCAGGAACTTCTAAAAGCAGCACAGGGAGAGATCGAGTGACCGGCAGAAGGCTGTCTGCAGGACAAGGCGCTCTCCTGGGTGTCCAGCCTGTGTACACAGTCAGTACCCAGAGAAGCAAAAAAGAAGTTGATATTTCTAAAACTCAGCATTCCGATCGCATGCTGTTAATTTTAGCCTTAAATGCAATCCCCCAACTCCCTACAAGGGTTTCACCCATCATAATGAAAATTAAATCAGTTAAGGCTGTATGGAGTGTGTGTGTGAGAGAGAGAGAGAGAAAGTTGTGTCTTGAAACAGACACAACTGACTCGATTTAACCCTTCTGCTTCTGTGGACTTGGCAAAGATGGAAGCAAAAAGAAATTTTTTGAGGCAATTTGAACGAAAAGAGGTCCCTGGGTAACACAAAAGGTTAAGTACTAGACTATTAACATAAAGGTAGGGGGTTTGAACCCACCCAGTGGTGCCACAAAAGAAAGACCTGATGTTCTGCTTCCATGTCAAAAACTAACCCCTATGGAGTAGAGTTCTATTCTGAATCACATGAATAGGGTCACCGTGAATAGGGATTTACTCAATGGCAACATCACATCATTAACTAGTCTTCAAAACAAGGGTCATTCTTGTTGTCCCAGGATATGTGAGCTTTTTAGCTTCAGAACCACCCAAGGCTCTATGGGAAAACCAGGGTGCTGTCCAGCCCTGGGTGCAGTCTTCCACTTCCTGTTGATGTTTTTGTATCCCTGCCATTTATAATGCTGAGTGGATTTCACTGCTTGGTTAAATCTGTGGTCTTTCTCTATTTCTCCAGTTTTCATTCCATCCCAGTTGAAGGGGGCAGTAAACTTTAATATGAAGCTGCAATTATTTGGAGGCCAGGTGTGACTTAACAGGCTTAAAAGCCTCAGAACAAAAGCAAAGCCAAAGAGAAGGGAATGTTTTCCAAATGATTAAAAAGCAGTGTGACTCTCTTCACACCCATCCTGCCCTTCCACCTCATCCAGCCTCCAACCTGACAAAGTCAGGGAAGGATACAAATCAGATTCCTGGACTTTTCTCACCAGATAAATGGGTGCAAGTGTGTTTATTAAGTTTCTGTCAAACTGATAGTGACTAGATGGGGCAGGGAAGAGCTTGAGTGGAGAGATAATGGAATGATAAACCCATTAAAGAACACAGGTTGGCCCCCACAAATTACACATAGATACATTTTGTAAAAGTCAAGTATAAATTAAAGTTTAATAAGTGGATCCACTATCAGTATACCAGCTATTGCTTCTAGGGTAAAATCTAGGGTAATATGGGGGAATGAAAAACAAATGCTATTTTATTGTTAAGACCTAAATGGTTGTTAGATATAATATGAACTGTTTTTGTTTTTATGAAGTAAGGTGCACCAAAATAAAGAGATTTCTTGGTAATTTTTAAATAGGCAAGTCCAGACATAAATGTGTCTGCAAAGGGGAAGAAAAAGGAGAGGAGAAAAAAGAAAGACAATACTCCTTACGTTAAAAAGTAATGAATTAAGGTGCTAATGCCCAATCTTGGAAGTTGTTGTTAAGTGCTGTTGAGTTGGTTCTAACCCATAGTGACCTTGCATAGGGCTTCTAAGGAGCGGATGGTGAGTTTGAATCACAGACCTTGCAGTTCATACCGACTTTGCAATTCAGCACAGATGAGCAGATAATATGCAGAGATGAACTGCCAAGCTAAAGAACCAAAGAGAGGATGTAACTGCCCAGAGAGAGAGAGAGAACAACAAACAGGAGAAAGGAAGTGAGATCAGGAACAGTGTGGGCTAGGAACAGAAGAGGATAGTCAAGACCCTAGGCAGATGTTTGAAACTTCTCAGGGTTGAATGGGAGAAAGCGTGCATAAAGAGGGAGATGGAAAAGAGGGCTGGAGAGACATGGGTCTTCCTTGTTCTATAGTAGAGATTCCAGAATAATTTGTGCCAGCAGCACTGTGCAACTTCATGGACCAGATGTCCATATGCCATTCTTAAAGCCATAGCGCCCTTCCCTAATGGAAAAGGTCAAGTCCATATCACAGCTGCAAAATGTACCCAAGCTCTCTCAGCCTCAGGTAGAGTCATTTCACAGACAGTAGGTAGAAAAGACAGAAACGATCAGGGATGCAACAAGAGATCGCAGAACAGTAAAACATGAATTCCTAAGGAAATAGAGTCCATTTCAAATTTGTGGACTTTTTTTTTTTAATGTGTTTATTTTTTCATTTGTTTTGTTTAATTAGTTTAAGACGAACATTCTGAGAGCCTGGTGTTTTAAGAAATCTACTTCAGTATTTTCGTTATTCTTAATTACTCTTTTAATCCACATGTACTTATAAGGGCTACCTTGGTCTCCAGGCAGCTCCACAGGTGTGCAAGGCCGAGCCCAACCCCCAGGAGATTACAACCTGATCTGGTTGCACAGAGTCTTGCAGGGTAGAGAGGTCAAGCAACAAACCTAACACTAACACTATTCCTTAAGGGTCAGACATTGTGCCAAGAACTTCCCGGTCCTTATCTCAAATGATCTTCACAAAACTCACTGAGAGCATTATGATTCCTGTCAGGCTGCAAAGGAGGAAACTGAGGCCCAGGGAGGTTAACTCTTTTGCCCTAGGTCACACAGCTAGAAAGTGGCAGAGTCTGGTTTGGAAGAAGTTTAATTGGGTGCTAAGTGATGCAGAACAGACTTCGAATGCTGTAGGTAGCCAGGGTTCAGAATGTCTTCGCAAACCACCTCAGGGACTCTGGACACAGCCAGGGAAGACACATCAGATCCTGCCCTGCTCACTCAGGGGCACTGCACAAGACTGGTCAGTCACACGTGCAATTTTTAAAAGAAAAACTGCGCTTTACCAACCACTTAAAGGAAACCCTTTTTTCTATCTTTAGGTCATTCTGGGCTTCTACAGCCATCTGCAGTGATGGAACTTGGTTTCATTAAACATGATATTTTTGTCAGCTCTCTTAATGCTTTTTTGTTTTGTTTTCTCTTGCTTTCAATTAAAGGCTTTTTTCCCCCTCCCAGAAATTCTTTGGGGATTTGAAACCCACTTCAAGGAAGGGGGTGGAGGTGGGGAGGAAATCCATCTTACAGTATTAATCACTGAGATGGGCGTGAAGACAACAGACTATAAACTGAAATCAGCTCCATCTCCAAAAGCGGAGAACAATCTCTAACAAACTGCTTTGAATTTAAGAGCTAGAAATAATACTGGCAAACTAGTTTCCTTTTCTTAAAATTTAATTGGGGGAAAAAAACAACAACTTCCAAATTAACTCCCAGTGGCGCATAGAACTTCACGCAAAAGCCAGGATACTTCACCATGGAAAGATACTTAGGTATGAAGAAAAAAAAAAAAAATGGAATAAAATAAGAGAAGTTGCTGATGCTGCTGATGTTCACAACCAAAAATTTCATTAGATTTGGTTACTTGTTTTGGAGGTTTAGGGTTATAGTTTCATGGGACATCCCAGATAATAACTTGCTTCAAGCTTCTGTTCTACCTTCTAGGTGGAACCAGCTCAAAGGTACTTGTTGTTAAGCACCATCCAGTTGGTTCTACTCTCTTCCTAGGGCTCTCTGGTGGTTCTAAATGGACTGCAAAGTCAGTTTGAACCAGCCGCTCCTTGGAACCCTATACAGAGTCACTGTGGGTCAGAACCAACTCGACAGCACTTAACAACAACAATATACATATATGGAACCCTGGTGTGGCGCTGCAGGTTAATACGCTGGACTGCAAAGTCAGTTTGAAACGTAAGGTAGGTGGTTCAAGTTCGCTAGCTGCTCCTGGGAAACCCTGTACAAGGTTGCTATGAGTCAGAACCAACTCGAAGGCACTTAACAACAACAACAATAAATATACATGTAAAGAGTTCTAGTAGCAGAGTGGTTATGAGTCAGGCTGCTAACCTCAAGGTCAGCAGTTCAAAACTACCAGTCTTTCTGCAGGAGAAAGGTGAGGCTTTCTGCTCCCACAAAGATTTGCAGTCTCAGAAACCCTATACAGCGTCGCTGACTTGGAACTGACTCCACAGCACACCACCACATATATAAATAAATATATGTGTGTGTGTGTGTGTGTGTGTGTGTTGTTGCTTAGTGCTGTCAAATCGATTCCAACTCATAGTGAGCCTGTATAGGGTTTCCAAGGAGTAGCTGCCAGGTTTGAGTCACCGACCTTGAAGTTCAAACTGAACTTGTGGTCCAGCACATTATCCCGCAGTGTCACACCAGGACTCT
>NW_006408632.1:9685709-9690441 GCF_000296735.1 Chrysochloris asiatica
GAGAGAGAGAGAATGGAATTCAAATCACAGACAGGCAAACTGGCATACACTGGAAATCTTGCATTCCACCAACAAATAAAGCCAGCGCAGAAGCAGCCTGAGGGATAGAGTATCAGGGAAGGAGGCCAAGTTGTGTACATTCTGGCTGGGTATTTCCTACTCTGAAATCAAAGAAATGGGCGTGCGGGGGGTGCCTACCCTGCCTCTCAGCCAGTCCTTCTCCCAGGCAGAGTGGTGATGAACTGATCTCCTAATCACAGCTTTTGATCTCACAATCCCCTTTTCCCACGCTATTAAGATATCCTGTTTCTCTGCAATTTTACTTTGCATGTTTAACCCCTTCCCCTTCATTCCCCACTGCCCTGCTGCACCTGCCCACACATGGGGGCCCTGCAATGTTTTCATTTCATGGGAGCCACTTTAGGGGCCAGCTCCACCCCCATGTGGGGAGCTCCCTTTTCCATGGAGCCAGAGACAAGGCACAAGAGCAAAAGGGCTTCCAAGGACTCCACGTCTTCCTGAGAGGGGAGACACTGACCTGAGGGGAAAGAAAGTTCACAGCTCCTTAGTAAAGGTCCTCCAATTCTCAAGAGCATGGTCAGGGGCAAATGCAGCTGCTGTCTGGAGCCCATACTGGAGTTTGTAGGATAAGCACTCGACCACAAGGTTGGTTTGAACCACAAGGTTGGCAATTCAAAGTCACCAGGTGCTCCTCAGAAACCCTTACAGAGTCGCTATGATTCAGAATCACTCGATGTAACAACAACAACTCGCCTCAGGAATAATCCGCCTACTTGTGTCTTGTTTTGAGCCCATATCACTTCCACTCTTAGCTCCACCCTTTGGATGCCTTCTTCGTTGGTTGGTAAGTACCATGGAGTCAGTTCCGACTCATAGCGACCCTGCACAGGGTTTCTGAAGCTGTACATCTTTACGGGAGCAGAATGCCTCACTTTTCTCCCGCAGAACCGCTGGTAGTTTTGAACTGCTGACCTTGAGGTTGGCAGCCCGACTTGAAACCGCTATACTACCAGGGCCGTCTACATGAATAGACTGTCTACACTGCCTAGAATTTGCTGACAATTCCCTGCATACTTCTCTGAAATCTCTGGAATCCTAATGGGGAATAAACAAGATTCTGGAGTCAGGCACACCTACTTGAGTCTGTTTTCTCATTTCTAAAATGAAGATCATAATGTCTTCCTTATATGTCTTTTGTGAAGATTAAATTTCAGTGATTTTAAAGTGCCCATATAGTCTAGAATTAGGCACATTATTAGCAATTAGTTAAAATGATTGCCTCCGCAATGCCCCATGTTCTTGTTGTTAGCTGCCATTGAGTCAGATCCGGACTCCAGATAACCTCATGTGCAATACGATCAAGATTCATCAAATTTTCATTGGCTGATTTTGAGAAGTAGATGCCTAAGGTTTTCTTCCTAGTTTGTCTTAGCCTGGACATCAATATCATAGCAGTATGCAAGTTTCTACTGACGAATGAGAGGTAACAGCTCACAAGATGCTTTGTCTGGTAACGGAACCCAGATTTCCTGCCTGGAAGGTGAAAATTCTACAGCTGAATCAACACTGGGTCCCATATCTAATTATATCTCTTTACTACAATAATAGTAGTAACTATGATTATTCACTGTCTTTGTTACATGCCAAGAACATAGATAAGCACTGGACTATGAACCACAAGATTGACCCATCAAACCCATTCAAACCCATCAGTTGCTCCTTGGAACCCTACATAGGGTCGCTGTGAGTCGGAATGACTTTATGGCAAAAATAATCTATTGTAGCTATAAAAAAAAATAATAGTAACTCTATGAGGAAAGTACCATGCTTATATATAGAAATCAGAGCCCCGATGACCAAGGTCATGTCCCTTAGTAAATAGTAGCAGTAGAATTCACACCCAAATCTGCTGGACAGTTACTGCTGCCTATACCCTCACAATCTTTATGAAAATTTTTGCCTGATTCATAAACTGTGTTTTTGGTGTTTCGTTTTTTTTTTTTTTATTAAATCTCTCTGTTAACATTTCTCATCCATTCCACTCATTCATTCAGGTATTCATTCATAAAAAATGTCCTAGATTGCTTGAGATAAAAAATAAAAGGGATTGTCGCAACCCAACGGTGATTTACAAGATTCAAAACTGAGTACCACCTAGAGTATTAGTAAAGCAAAGATCTCCAGTGAAAGCTAATTGCCCTTCATCAAAATCCAAGCTTTAGCCTAAAAACAAAATTCTTCCTCATATTTTAACAGAAAAATCGGGATCTTTGGCATCCACCTTGGCTTCACTCTTTACAAAACTTGCTTTTTATTTACCTATCATCAGGGCACCTGGTGTGGTGCTGTAGGTTCACAAGGTCGGCAGTTTAAACCCACCAGCTGCTCCTCAGAAACCCTACACAAGGTCCCAATGCATCTGAACCAACTTGATGACACTTAACAACAACAGGCTTCTGGTGTGCACTGTCCAGTCAGTCCCGACTCATAGCAACCCTGAACAGAATGTAATCAAATGTAAATCTTTATGGGAGCAGAAAACCTCATCTTTCTCCCACAGAACATCAGGTGGAAATGAACCACTGAACTTGTGGTTAGCAGCCCAACAGGTAATCTACTGTATCACTAGAGCTTTTGTAAAAAGAAAAACTAATGTCTGATTTTGGCCTCCTGTACTCATCCTACACTTGGTTCTCCAGGCCCCAGCTCAAATCCTCTGCTTTCCAGCCCAAGGTCCACTCTTCCTGCCCTGATGTCTCAGTGTCTCTTCTACATGCACTCTCTGACTCTTCCTTAAATGATTAGCTAAGTGTTACCATGAGTCAAAAGAGACTTGATGGCAACTAAAAGTAAGTGTGGACATCTTGTTAGCCTACATAGCTTATAAATTCCTCAAAGACTGGCACCTTGTCTTCTGTTACTTTTGAAACTCCTAAAGTGCCTAGACTTTATTAAGCATTAATCAAAAACCTAGTAAACTGTCTGTGCTTTTTCCACTGTTGTTGTTAGGTGTTGTCAAGTTAGTTCTAACTCTTTCTAACTCTGTGCAAAACAGAACAACACACTGCCTGGTCTTGAGCCATCCTCACAATTGTTATTACACTTAAGCCATTGCTGCTGCCACTGTGTCAATCTATTTCATTGAATGACTTCCTCCTTTTTGCTAATCTTCCACTTTGCCAAACATGATGTCCTTCTCCAGGGGCTGGTCCCTTCTGACAACATGTTCCAAAGCACATGAGACAAAGTCTCGCCGCCATTGTTTCTAAGGAGCATCCTGGCTGTACTTCTTCCAAGACAGAGTTGTTTGTTTTTCTGGCAGTCCATGGCACTTTCAAGATTCTTTGCCAACACCATAATTCAAATGCATCAACTCCTCTACAATATTCATTGTCCAACTTTCACATGCGTATGAGATTATTGAAAATGCCATGTCTTGGGTCTTAAAGGTAACATGTCTTAGGATGCACCTTAGTCGTCAAGGTAACACATCTTTGCTCTTTAACACTTTAAAGAGTTCTTGTGCAGCAGATTTGCCTAATGCAATGGGTTAATGCGCTGAACTGCAAAGTCACTTTGAACCACAAGATCCATTGAGTGTGAATTTGCATGCTAGGTTGTTAATTCTAGGCATTTCTTTTGCTCCTACTTTGACATGGAAATACAAATTCTGTTTAGGAAACCACCCAGTGTTGCCTATCTTCCTAGAGTGAGGAGACTTGTTTCAGAAGTCCAGCCAGGAAGCCAGTGAGTTCCTCTGCCCATCTGTACTTGAGACCACCAGGGATGGAAAGGGGCTTTCTTCCATGAAATTTCAGTCATCAGCCCTTTGATGCTATGACTATATGCTGAGAAGTACTTCCCCAAAATTCATCCTGTTTACTCTGCATTCTTCTTGATATAGTCCAGCTTCTCAGATGATTTGCTCAGCATACAGTTTGAATAGGTATGGTAAAAGGATACAACCCTGAAACACATCTTTCCTGATTTAAAACCATGTAATATCCCCCATGTTCTACTCAAAAGATTATCTCTTTGTCATATACAAGCTCCTTGTGAGTACAATTAAATGTTCTGGAACTCCCATTTTCCTCAATGTTATCCATAATTTATTATGATCCACACAGTCTAATGTCTTTGCATAGTCAATAAAACAGAGGTAAACATCTTCCTGGTATTCTCTGCTTTCAGCCAAGATCAGTAATGATATCCCTAATTCCATGTCCTCTTCTGAATCTGGCTTGAATTTCTGGCAGTCCCTTGTTGATGTACTGCTGCAGCCAATTTTGAATTATCTTCAGCAAAATTTTACTTGCCTGCAATATTAATGTTGTTATTTGATAATTTATACATTCTGTTAGATCACCTTTCTTTAGAGTGGGCACAAATATGGATCTCTTCCAGTCAGTTGGCCGGGTCTTTCAAAGTTCTTGGCATAGATGAATGAATGCTTCATGTATATTTATATATATATGTGTGTGTATATATACATGTATATATATGTGTGTATGTGTGTGTATATATATAAACCACCACTCGTCTGTCTGTCGTGCTGTGGTGGTTTTGAGTTGCTGTGATTCTGAGGGCTATGCCACCGGTGTTTTAAATAAACAGCAGGGTCACCCATGGTGGAAAGGTTTCAGATGAGCTACAAAACAAAGACAGACTAGGAAGAAAGAGTGACAAACTACTTCCGAATCGCTAGTCACTG
>NW_006408632.1:9693411-9695862 GCF_000296735.1 Chrysochloris asiatica
ATATATGACATAGACTAAAAACTTATTTGTCGTTTACCAGAAAGTCAAATGTAACTAAGTGCTGTATTTGATCTGGTAGCCCTCACTGGGAATCAACTTCATGAAAAAAACAAAAACCAAACCAACAGTTATCAAGTCATAAGGTTTTCAGTGGTTGGTTTTTCAGAAGTAGACCCCACCCAGGCACTCCAACTTTGTGAAAACTCTGAAATAGTTATTGTTACTAGTCTTGACCCCAGGTCTAACTATGTGGCTAGTAATGTCCTGGATGTCTATGTTCACAGATCCAGATACGTATACAGCCTCAGCAGGTTTTTGCAGTTCATATGAGGAGCAGATGTGCTCTAAGCATAAAAAAACACTTAGAACAGTTAATTATGATTCAAAACAAAATATGATATTAATCACCCACATGTCCTCATCCAACCACCACGTACACACACTTCTCCCGTTGATAGGAAGATCTTTTCTGGAACTTCTTTTCCTCCTTCCCGCAACCAGTCAAAGATCTAATCATAAGTCATCTCTCTCAGTGAGTATGTGAGCATCCACAGTGTGATAGTTCAGTACAACCCACCACTAACACATTGCCTTCAAGGTGATTCCAACTCATAACAATCCTTCCAGGCAGAGAATAACTGCTCCCTTTGAGTTTCTCAGGTTATAAATCATGGGAGCAGAAAGCCTCATCTTTTTTCCAAGGATTGGCTGATGGTTTGAACTTGCGGCTTTGTGGTTAGCAGCCCAGTGCTTATCCTACAGAACCACCAGGGCTCTTTAGTTCAGTACTTGTTATTAAGTGCCACTGAGTCATTTCATTCTCACTGTGGCCCAGTATAGCGTTTCCAAGGCTATAAATCTTTACAAGAGCAGAAAGCCCAAGCTTTCTCAAAAAAGCAAATGATGGATTTGAACTGCTGACCCTGTGGTTAGCCACCAGAGCTCCTGGCTTCAATACTAGAGCTGGAGAATTTCAGTGAAGGTTTCACACTGTAATTGAAGAGACTGCGTGCTATTAAATGAGATGTTCCCACTTATCGGGCACCTTGTATGTGTCAGATACCATGCTAGGTCCATTCAAAAACGTAGTGTACTACTTCTAGCAACTACTCCTGCATCTTGCATCCTGTCCACACAGCTGGATTCCATCAGTGAGCTCCTACCCTGCTGTCACAGGCATCCAGCAAGGCACTGATTTCTTGTCTGATGGAGAACTGAAATGACCAACTTAACTATATTAGGGGAGGAGGTCCAACCCCTTTCCATTTCATCTTTTTTCTCATTCATATGGCCTGAAGGCTAATCCAGATGTTTATGTTGCAGTAATATTTAGATGCCAAATCACACTGAGTTCCAGGACATGCTCTCTCTGAAAACACAGGGACAATATCAGAAACAATTCCATTATCCTTTGAAGACCTGGTGTGGCATGTAGGATAAGAACTGTACCACTAATCACAAGGTCAGTGGTTCAAACCCACCAGCTGCTACTTGGAAACCCTATACAGGCATGCTATGAGTCAGAACTGACTGAACAGCACACAACAAGAATCCTTCCATTATAGACACGGCGGGGGGAGAGACCGTGCTTTCCTTAATAAAGGTCCTACTCCTACAGCACAGTCAGTCACCCTCTGCTCGCTTTCATCCAGGTTTTCACTTTCATCCAGCAAATGCCTGTCTTGCTCTGGGTGACTAAAACCCTGCTTTTGTCTCATTATAGATTTCACCACTTATCTGTCAGTTTGTCATACTGTGGTGGTTTACCTGTGGTGATTCTGAAAGCTATGCCACCAGCATCTTAAATACTAGCAAGGTCACCCATGATGGACAGGTTTCAGCTGAGCTTCCAGACTAAGACAGACTAGGAACAAGGAAAGATGGACTACTTCCAAATATTTAATTACTGACAACCTTATGAATAGCAATGGAACACTGTCAGTACCAGAATACTGAAACATGATGAAGAGCACCAGAATATTATCAAATATAGTGCCGGAAGATGATGAGCCCCTCAGGTTGGAAGGCCCTGAAAATACAACTAAGGAAGAGCTGCCTTCTCAAAATAGAGTTGACCGTGGTGACGTGAATGCAGTAAAGCTTTCAGGGCATTCATTTGCTGAAGGGGCTCAACTCAAAATGAGAAGAAACAGGTGCAAGCAATCATTAGTAACTGGAATATGGAATGATGAAGTATGAATCTACGAAAAATGGAATGCATAAAAATTGATATCCTAGGCATTAGTGAGCTGAAATGGACTGGTATTGGCCATTTTGAACTTGACAATCACATGGTTTACTATGCTGGGAATGACAAGTTGAATAGGAATGACATTGCATTCATCACCACAAAGAACATTTCAAGATCTATCTTGAAGTACAACACTGTCTGTGATAGGATAATATCCATACACCTACAAGAAAGACCAGTTAATGCAACAATTTATTAAA
>NW_006408632.1:9697033-9697716 GCF_000296735.1 Chrysochloris asiatica
CAGAAATGGACAATACACTGAAAGGGCAAAGGAGTAGAAGTGAAGAGATCGAAGCCAGAACTAGTGAACTAGAAGATAAATTTCTCAACACTACTAAGATAGAAGAACAAATACAAAAAGGATAAAACAAATCCGAAGAAGGCCTAAGATTCATGTTGGATAACATGAAGAGGAATAACATAAGAATTATTGGCATTCCAGAACAGGAACAATCACAAATGTCCACAGAGATAGGGATGGGCAACTTAGACATTGGCTGTCTAAAATGTTGTTGTTGTTGTTAGTACCGTGGAGTCGCTTCCGACTCATAGTGACCCTGCACAGGGTTTCTGAGGCTGTAAATCTTTACAGGAGCAGAAAGCCTCGTCTTTCTCCTGCAGAACCACTGGTAGTTTCGAAATGCTGACCTTGAGATTGGCAGCCTGCCTCGTAACCACTACGCTACCAGAGCGCTAAAATGAGGGGGCAATAAAGGCACGAAGTGACTGGTTTACAAGGTTTCAAGAGGGAGTTTATTTTAAGAGTATGGGGGGAAAGGAAGAGTCCCCACTGAATAGCTGTCATCTTGTCTAGATGGGTTTGGTGAAAGAGATGGGGATAAGATTCGTAAGATTCAATAGTGAATAACTGTTATCATGACTAATCGCGACTGTCACAATTGTAAAGGTAGAAGTTTTTTAACA
>NW_006408632.1:9698700-9700491 GCF_000296735.1 Chrysochloris asiatica
GCAGTATTTCTCCTTTTGTGACTAACTAATTTCACTCAACATAGTGTCCTCCAGATTCATCCACATTATGCAGTGGCTTGCAACTTCCTTGTTATTCTTCAAGGCAGCATAATATTCCATTGTGTGTATGTACCACAGTTTGTTTATCCATTCTTCAGTTGATGGGCGCTTAGGCTGTCTCCATCTTTTTGCTACTGTAAATAGTACTGCTGTGAACATTGGTGTGCATACATCTACTCGTGTTCTGGCTCGTATTTCTTGTGGGTAAATACCAAGTAGAGGAATTGCTGGATCATAAGGTATTTCTATTTCCAACCATCTGAGGGAGTGCCATATTGTTTTCCAGAGATGTTGGACCATTTTGCAATCCCACCAGGAATGCAGGAACGTCCCAGTCTCTCCACATCCCCGCCAGCATTGATTGTCCTCCACTTTTTTGAGGGGATCAAACCTTTTGCCACATTATCTGTAGACATGAGCAGAGTTGTTGTTTTTTAATAAGATTTAATATGAGCGTATTTTTTTGTCACACATAGAAATTTCTTATTTTTGTCTGGATTCCAACTTGGAGGTAGAAGCTCTCAGTAAGGACAGCCTATGTCTCTTGGCAATCTTTTCCTGACTTTTTCTTTGGCCTCCTTCATCCTCTTGGCCAAAAGCTTGGCATATTCTGCAGCCTCCTCCGTATTTTTCTTAGTGTCTTGTTTCTTCAGAGCAATACACCGACATTTGTGTTGCAGGACACGAGGAGTAACAAGACGCTGAATCTTGGGCACTTTGGTCCTGGGTTTCTTGTCTTCTTTGTTCAGTGGTGTTCTCACAACATACTGGCGGACATTATTTCCTTTAGAGAGATTGAAAAGTTTGCGGATTCTGCTAGCTCTCTTGGGCCTCAGGCAACGAGGCACAGTGGTATCTGTCAGTCTTGGGATATCCTTCTCTCCTTTTTTTACAATGACCAAGTTGAGAACACTCAAGTTGGCATCCACAATGCAACCCCGGACAGATTCGCGCTTTCTTTCTTCAGTTCTCCTTGGTCTATAACAGGAATGCCCCTTACTTAGAAGCAGGCAGACACGGCCATGGGTCAAGACGCCCTGCTTCATGGGAAAACCCTGCTTGTCTTTCCCACCACTGATGCGGACTACATAACCCTTCCACTCATCACCCAGTGAGTCAGCAGCAACTTCTGTGGCCATTCGTTTCTCATAAAAGGTACGAAGCTTGCGTTCATCGTCCACTTCAATGAGTTTTTGGCAGCAAGGCTGGGAAGGAGATGTTCAGGTTCATGGTGAAGCAGCCGACGGCCTCCTTGGCATCACGAAAAAGCAAGAGCAGAGTTTTTAATGGAAATTTTAAACAAGTGGAATCAGGATCCTAAAGTGTTTCTTCAAAAAATTGTAATGGGAGATGAAACATGACTGAGGACAAAACACAATGAAAATAATGGCTACCAAGAGGTGAAAATGGGCCAATCAAAGTGAAAAGAGACTGATTAAAAGCAAAGGTCATGGTAACAGCTTTTGGGATGCTGAAGACATTTTGCTTGTTGGCTTTCTGGATGGTCAAAGAATGATAGCATTTGTTTATAGAGTGTTTTGAGTAAGTTGGCTAAAGCTTTAGCAGAAGAACACCCAGGAAAGCTTCACCAGAGAGTCCTTCTCCACCAAAACAACATTCCAGATCATTCCTCTCATCAAACAAGGACAATTTGAGGAGACTTTCTAGAGGAAATCACTATAGTCTGATTTGGCTTCTTCTTTTGCTTCCTAATCTTTAAAAAAAAAAAAA
>NW_006408632.1:9706906-9746364 GCF_000296735.1 Chrysochloris asiatica
CCCAGTCCTGACTATACTCATATTGTTACATTTGAGCATATGGATGTTGTCACTGTGCCAATCTATCTCGTTAAGGGTCTTCCTCTATTTTGCTGGCCCTCCGCTTTTCCAAGCATGATGTCCTTCTCCAGGGACTGGTCCCTCCTGACAACAATCCAAATATGGGAGGTGAAGTCTCACCATCCTGGCTTCTAAGGAGTATTCTCTGGCTGTACTTCTTCCAAAAAAAAAAAAACAACAATACATTTGAACCTCACCAGATGGAATACACAGGGATAAAACTGACTACATCTGTCAGAAGACACAATGGAGAAGCTCAATATCATCATCCAAAACAAAGCCAGGGACCAACTCTGGAACAGATCAAAATTGTTAATAAGCAAGCTACAGCTAAAGCTGAAGAAAATTGAAACAAGTTCACACGAGTCAAAATATGACCTTGAATATATCCCATCTGAATTTAGAGACAATTGCAAGAAAAGATTTGATGTATTGGACACTAATGATTGGAGACCAAAAGATGAGTGGGATGACGTGAAGATCATACAGGAAGAAAATAAAAGGTCTTTTAAAAATGCAGGAAAGAAAGAAAAGACAAAAATGAAGTCAGAAGAGATTGCAGCTTGCTCTTGAGCATAGAGAAGCTAAAGTGAATGGAAGAAATGAGGAAGTAAAAAAAAAGTGAACAGAAAATTTCAAAGGGCAGCTCAAGAAGACAAAATCAGGTATAATAACAAAACATGAAAAGACCTGGAGTAAGAAAACCAAAACAGAAGAATATGCTCAGTATTTATCTTGCTCAAAGGACTGAAGAAAAAATTCAAGCCTCAACTTGTAGTATTGGAGGATTCTATAGGCAAAATATTAAAGGATGAAGAAAGCATCAAAAAAGCTGGAAAGAATACACAGATTCTCAACTGTTTCAAAAGGTAGCACATGATCAAGAACCAATGGTACTGAAGGAAGAAGTTCAAGCTGTACTAAAGGCATTGATGTAAAGAAAGCCTCTAGGCAATGAAAACACAAGTTGAAATATTTCACCAAAATGATGCAGCACTGGAGGTGTTCCCTCATCTATGCCAAGAAATTTAGAGGACTTGGATCTAGAAATATCACTGCTGACATCAGATGGATCTGGACTGGAAGCAGAGAATACCAGAAAGATGTTTACTTATGTTTTACTTGCTATACAAAATCTTCATCTTTGTGGGTCATGAAAAACTATGGATAACATTGTGAAGAACGGGTATTCCAGAACTGTGCTCAGGAAGAAACTGTACATAGAACAAGAGGCAATAGTTAGAACAGAACAAGGAGATTCTGAATGGTTTAAAATCAGGATAGGTATGCACCTGGATTGTGTCCTTTCACCATACTTATTCAATATGCAAATACCAATGATTCATTAATTGCAAATACCTTTTTAAGACAACATAAAAGACACTAGACATACGAACCTCACTAGATGGAATATACAGAAATCAAATTGACTACATCTATGGGAAGAGAGAGTGGAATAACTGTATATCACCAGCCAAAACAAGGCCTGGGACAGACTATAGAACAATCAATTGCTCATAGTAAAGTTCAGGTTGAAGCTAAAGAAAATGTAAACTCTACAAGAGACAAATCATGCCCTGGAACATATCCCATCTGAATTTAGAGACCATCTTAAAAGAGATTTGATGCATTAGACACTAATCACAAAAGACCACAAGAGTTGTAGGATGACATGGTACTGAAGGAAGAAGTCCAAGGTGCACTGACAGCATTGGCAAAGAATAAGGCTCCAGGACTTGATAGAACACAAATTGAAAGTGTTCAACAAACTGATGCAGCACTGGAGGCACGCACTCATCTATGCCAAGAAATTTGGATGAGAGCTATCTGGCAAAATGATTGCAAGAGATCCATAATTATGATCATTCCAACTAAAGACGACCCCATGGAATGTGGAGATCATCAAAAAATATCATTGATATCACATGCAAGTTTTGATGAGGATAATTCTTAAATGGCTGCAACAGTATATCTACAGGGAAATGCCAGAAGTTCAAGCTAGATTCAGACAAGGACATGGGACTCAGTGTGTCATTGCTGACATCAGATGGATCTTGGCTGAAAGTAGAGAATACCAGAAAGACAGCCTGTGCTTTTCTGACTACACAAAAGCTTTCAACTCTGTGGATCGTGATAAACTATGGATAACATTGCAAAGAATGGGTATTCCAGAATACTGAATTGTGATCAGGAGGCCCCTGTAAATATACCGAGGCTGTTAGAACAGAACAAGGGAATACTGAATGGTCTAAAATCAGGAAAAATGCACACCAGAGTCATATTCTTTCACCATACTTACTCAATCTGTATTCTGAGCAAATAATCCAAGAAACTAGATTATAAAAAAAACACGTGACATCCAGACTGAAGAAAGACTGATTAACAACCTGTAATATGCAAAGGATACAACCTTTCTTACTGAAAGAAAAGAGGACTTAAAACACTTACTGATAAAGATCAAAGACCACACAGCCTTTAGTATGTGTTGTACCTCAGTGTAAAAAAAAAAAAAAAAATTCACAACTGGACCAATAAATTACATCATGACAATGAAGACAAGATTGAAGTTGTTAAAGAAAGACTTCATCTTTCTCAGATCAGTCATCAACACTCATGGAAGCAGCAGTCAAGAAATCAAACAACATATTGCATTTGGCAACTGTGCTGCACAAGACCTCTTTGAAGTGTTAAAGGGTAGAGATGTCAATTTGAAGACTAAGGTACATCTGACCCAAGCCATGATATTTTCAATAGCCTCATATACTTGTGAAAGTTGAGCAATGAATAAGGAAGATCATAGAAGAATTAATGTATTTGAATTATGGTGTTAGAGAAAAATATTGAAAATACCATGGACTTTCAGAAGAACATACAAATAACTGTCCTAGAAGAAGTGCAGCCAGTATGCTCCTTAGACACCAGGAGTCTTCATCTTTTATAATTCAGTCTTCATCTTTCATAATTCAGACATGTTATCAGGAAGGGACAGCCCGTGGAGAAGGCTATCATGTTTGGTAAAGTGGAGCATCAGTGGAAAGCAGGAAGACCTCCAACAAGATGGACTGGCACCATGGCAGCAGCAATGAGCAAAAGTGTAACAATCATTGTGAGGATGGCACAGGGGCAGGTAGTGTTTCGTTCTGTTGTGCATGGGATAGCTATGCATTGGATCCATCTCAATGGAGTCTAACAACAACATGCTACTTCCAACTTCCCAATGGTTTTTCCCACCTCAGCTTCTGTGTGAGCTGGAAACCTGATGACTAAATGTTTTGCCATCTAGTTGACTGAGACTTCTATCAATCCTGTCTAGGGTTTCCAACACCATGAATCTTTATGGGAGTAGATAGCCTCAACTTTCTCTCAGGAAACAAGTGGTGAGTTTGAACCACCTCCCTTGCAGTTAATTGTCCAATGTCTAATCCACAGCGCCACTAAGTACTTTTACTAGTACCCAACATAGTCAGTCTAAGAAAGGTTTCTATTCATCTTATGCCAAGAAGTTTATTTCCCTTGTCTTGCTTCTCAACTAGGCCTTTTCCAGACTCTTGTTAAAATAATCTGTATGAAACTTTGTAAGGGATGCTGCTTGTACTGGGTCAGGTTTTGGAAGCATCTAGTTTTCATGTTTCAGGAAATAAGATTTGACACTTAGATAACGGATTCCAGTAAGTTAGTAAATAGGATGCTACTTCACTTGAAAGTCCTGCTGTTATCCAACTCCACTTCATTTTCTGGAATATATCACTAATTGTCTCTACACGAAGCTTTTTGTCTACTTTCATTCCCAAAGTCTTCAATGCTTCACAAATATTTTCCTTTTTTAAACTTGCTCTGTCAAGGCCTTCATTTTATACCACTAGCATGTGGTTAAAAGCATTAATTTTGTTTTTGGTGTTTGTAGTGTTTATTTGGTTTGTTTTCATTTGTTTTTCATGACTACCCTTAAGGGATTCTGGGGTCTTCACTTTGGTTTTAGTACTCGATACTTGACCTGTTCACCACATTAGCTGTTCTGCCTGTTGCTTCAGACTTCTCTGAAATCCCTTAGTTGTTTCCATAAACCAAAAACATTGCCATTGAATCAATCCCAGCAGCAGTGGTAACCACATGTGTTACAGCATAAACAGCTCCATAGGGTTTTTTCCTTATAATCCTTATGGATGTAGATTGTCAGACCTGTCTCCCATGGTGTCACTGGATGGGTTTCAACTCCCAGTCTTTAGGTGGTTCTTTAGGTGTAGTGTCTGCACTGCCCAGGAATCCTTCCATTGCCTTTTACTTGGTTGTGATTGTTGTCATGTGCCATCAAGTTGGTTTCAACTCATAGTGATTTTGTATCAGTTTCCAAGGAGCAGCTGGTGAGTTTGAACTGCCAACCTGTGGTTAGCAGTCCAGTGCTTATCCTTCACTGCCATGCCAGGACTCCTTTACTTGGTTGTGAGGTCCTAAATAAAAGGGATAATAAAATTCATTCCCTTAAAATGAGATACAACCAATCCTTCTTCAATGTTTCCATGGTGAAACTGAAATTAAAATGCAACTGAAAAATTAGAAAGTTATTGGAATTCTCCTTTCCAGTTTGAGTCCCTGCCTGTCACTTCTTGTGCTCTTAACAAATGGATAGCTATCCCTTCCTTTAATAACTTCCCCTTTCAAAACTTGTTCCTACGTTTTTTTCCCTGTCATCTCACCAATGACTGCAAATCAGCCCGTGCTCCCTTGTAGACAGGACAGATACACAAATAAATGTTAGCGTCCTATGTTTGGGGTTTAACTGAAAACCCCAGATTGGGAGTCAGAAAAAATGATGTGTGTGTGTCACACAAATTCAATATGTTACATATTTATATGTGTGTATATAATGCCTAAGGAGCTCTGGTAGCATAGTGATTATGAATTGGGCTGTAAACCAGCTGCTCCGTGGGAGAAAGACGAGGCTTTCTGCTCCCATAAAGATTTATAGCCTTGGAAACCCTGTTCAGGGTCACCATGGGTCGAAACCAACTCAATGGCACACAACAAGAACATATAATGCCTACAATATCAGTGGTCTTAAATCCAAAGTGATGATCTATAAAATAAAATACAACTTCTAAGGATCTTCAAAACAAAGCCAGTTTTATCATGGATGATAAAGTGTTCAAAATCCTAATTACACTTTATCAATTGGTATATAATTGCATCTTGTTTAGTACCCCACCTCAATTATCATTTTATATATATATGTAAAGATTTACACCCTCGGAAACCCTGTACAGGGTCGCTATGGGTCGGACCCGACTCGATGGCACTCAACAACAACAACAACATATATATATATAATTTCCATGATTCACATTTATTGAGCAATAACTATGTGCCAATACTGTGCTAGCCAGCATTTGTACCCTAACTTTTAATTCTCATCAAAACTTCACAAGGTTTTCTTAGCAGTCCCATTTTACAGATGATTAATAATGAATAATTCTCGTTCTACCACTTGCCAAAGTTCCCAACGTTGAGCAAGTGATAGAGCAAGAATTCAAACTCAAGCTTGTTCATCTCCAAAGCCCGTCATGGGAATTGCTGCAATCTGCTCTTTGTAGGACTCCTCGAGGGGTTTACGTGCTAAATCTTTACTCGGATCAAGAGTTTGGAGTCTTCCCACCAGGCTGCTCACCAAGAGCCCAATCAGCCAACACTGCTTTAGTAGGTCAAACTTTGTTCCCCATCTTTTATAGAGTATAAAGATGATTAATTGCTTACACAGAAATCAATCTAGCCACCGTTTTATGAAAAATGCAAGATTTCCATATCTTTAGAAGGATTCCTTGAAGAAATTTGAATTAGAGAACCAAGTAATTGAATTTTTCTGTCTTTCCTGGCATTTTTCGTTAATGTAGATTCCTGGGTGTTGGGTAGACTTGGAGAAATCAATAGTAATATTAATTCTTATGGAAAGGTTTTCTATGAGAAGAGATTGTAGCTCAGGATCTTTGATGGGAAACAGTCAAAGGTTAGATTTCATGGGTGCCCATTTGGTGGTGGGGGGGGTTGAATTCTCTTTCTACCCTAACCTCTACCATTTCCTCAGAACCTATAGTAATCCTCTCCTGTAACAATCATGAGGGGAGAACAAACAATAGGGTTGGTTACCACAGCCAAGCAACAGTATAGGGTATAAATGGCACCCCCTCCCATCACCATCCCAGCCTCACACTGTCCACCACCCAACCTCCCAGCTTTGTCCTCTGAAGAAGAATGGCCCTTGTCTCTCAGGCCACAATTGGTCATGAGGCTTAACCCCTCCCAGTCTACTCACCCTCCACCCAGCATCTCCCTCCTTCCAACAGTCCTTTTGGGCCAACATGACTGACAAGAGTGCCACAAGCGATGATGTCACAAAGAGAGGGGGCAGTGTGCCCTGTTAGACCATCTTTCACTCCAGTGGACTCGCCTTCACAGACAAATTGATTTGCAAAGGTTCAGGCTGCCAGCCCAGCCTGCTTTGCATACAGAACGCTCCCTGGTGACACAATAAAAAGTGGCCAGTCTAACAGAGGAGCGCAGCGGGGTCTGGCCGGTTCAAAGTCCAAACTCCACACCCCCCTCACCTCAGTCTGGTTTGAAAGGTCACAGTGTGTCTGGGAAAATAGTCGCAGGATACAATCCTTTATTAAAGGTCACTATTTTTCAACGGCACTTAACACACACTTACACACAAATTGAGACTGCAGAGGGGGGATAAAACTGGGGGCTGTATCACATTGTACATTGTACTCACAAGATTTATGTCTTGTGGTCACCAGCAGTAAATACACACTGCTTCAGTATTAAAGTTCACATGAATCCACTGATATTCTGCCCCCACCCCTTTTAAATTAGCTTCTTCTTTGCCAGGCAAACGGGGTGGGGGGGAGGGATGCTAACAGAGACTTTGGTTCATCTCTTTTGTTTCCCATCTTTTCCTTCCTGCATTGTGAGTTTCTCCTAATTATAGTTGTTGTTGTGCTCGTGTAGACATCTCCCTACACTCTCAGCTGGCCACCCTGTGTGGATGTGGACCTAGCGTTTGGACCCAAGTTCCATGTGCATTCACCATGCCTGTTACACCGAGTGCATGTCTGTGGCTCTGTATGTGTCATAGATCTTGAGAAACAAAAGTCAAGTTCTTTTATGTATTGCTCAGGAAAATACAGGAGAGCACCAAAGCTAAATCAGGGGCCATCACCCCTCCATTTTTACTGTTGTTGTTAAGTGCCATCAAGTCAGTTCTGACCCACAGAGGCCCTGTACAGGGTTTCCAAGGAGCGGATTGTGTATTTTATTTGAGTAAATACCTCCAATGCAAACAAAAATAGCGATTGTATTTTCCTCCAGTAGTAGATAGTTCATGGTTGCTTCCCAAAGAATGTTAACAATAGCAATTCCTGCATTCATAACAAAAGAGATTATCAAAGAAGTCAGCCTGAGTCAGCCTTTAGATTAATTTAGGCAAGAATTGCAAAAGAAAATATTTAAGGGAAATTCTATGAATTTCAAATAGCCAGGCAAAATATATAACGTTGAAGATTCCACTCTGCTCCGTAGCACATTTTTACACAGCTTTTGCCAGTGATAGATTTCTGAGCTATCAAAAGCACATTAATTTTTTTATTAAAACAGCTGTGAAAATATACAAGTGTAACTGTGAAAAATCCGGGGCTTATTGTAATACTTTAAGCAAAACAAGGATAAAAGATTTTTAAATACGGACTTGCCAGAAGTAAAATATCTAACACAAGGAAAAATAATGCGGGTGTGTGCTTCTAATATTTTGGCATAAGTACTTTAATTCTCTTGTCCATCCCATTGGCACCTCGTCTACAGTTGACTTGTTAAGGGCAAGTTCCTTTGTAATGTCGTCAGCACCTCTCTATTGCTATTGACTGTACTCTCATTAAAACGGCAAGATCACAAAACAGCAGAAGTGAGAAGAGGTGGGGAGGAAGCCGGCTCCTCACTACAAAGGTATTCAGAAAGGCAGCGAAGACCTAAAGGAGAAATGAAAAAACACCACAGAAGTGAAACTGTCTGACAAAGAGGAGGTGGGGCTGGGGCTGGGAGACTCTGTTTTCATGTTTTTGTTTATTATAAAAACATACAGAGCACCACAAAGGTCAAGTTCAAGTCACTTATCATGTTCTCCCTGAGTTATGCGGAGATAGGGTGCATGAATGAAGCACCCGGCACTCACAACCACATGCATCTTATTCTCATAGCTTAAAAACAAATCCTCTTTGGTGGAAGATGTCAACTTTGTACTGCTCCTCTCCCTCTCACATGATTTGAGCTGAGCTGATAATGATTTCACTTTGGGCCTAGACCCTTCATCACTAATCTCCTGCCTTCAAAAGATATCCTTGTGAGTGAAGTCTGCATGATTCCAAAACAGTGGGGTGTGGAAGGTTTAGGCATATCCAAAGCAAGGTGCCTTCTGAGACCAGTCCAAAATTCATCCTCCCAACTATGATGACAGCAGAAAGATTGAGAAAAAGAAGCAGAAGACACGCTCTTGCCTTGCTATCTGCCTGATGCATTCTAGAAACCCAGAACTGGACTGTGAAACTCACTGACCCTTGGTCAGACTGTGGAAGAGCCAAGTACTACTGTCTCCAATAGAGAGCCTGGACCCAGCATTCCCTGACTCCACGGCAACCACTCTCCAGAATGCAAATGTGCTTGCCCACAAAGCTGTTAGGAGAGAAATCCATTGTCCCACTGTAAACTTTGTTGTTATTGTTGTTGTTGTCAGTTGCCATCAAGTCAGTACCAACTCATAGCGACCCTATGCACAACAGAACGAAACACTGCCCGGTCCTGGGTAAACCTCACAATTGTTGCCATGCTTGATTGAGTCCACTGATGCTGCCACTTTGCCAATCCATCTCGTTGAGGGTCTTCCTCTTTTTCTCTGACCCTCCACTTTACCAAACATGAAATCCTTCTCCAGAGACTGGTCCCTCCTGACAATATGTCCAAAGTATGAGAGATGAAGGAATTCAAACCTAGAATCCCACCATATTCTAAGGTGGCACACTAACACACAAAATGTGTTAGTAGCATCCATGACATCTGTCTCCACAAATGAGGCTTTCAGGGCAGCAAAGGAGAAAGAGCCAAGTTCTGGGAGATTTGAGGAATTGCTGAGCTGAGATGGACTCTCACTCCACCTCCGTCTTCCAAGGTACTTACGCTGTTGACTCTCTCTGTCCGCAGCCTCCAACCTCTTTCTCTTCTCTAGCCAGGTAATTAATCGCAGGCTCCTATGAAGTCCCTTGGGGCTCTGGGAGGCTCAAACAGTTACACGATCAACTACTAACCAAATGGTTGCAGTTCATCCCACCCCCTCCACCCCTGCTGATCCTTGAAGCACTTTGAAAGGCAGACCTGGTCATCTGTCCCTGAAAGGTGGCAGTCTTGAAAACCACCATGAGATGGAATCTGTTGTTAAGTGCCGTAGAGTTGGTTCTGACTCATATTGACCCTGTATAGGGTTTCTGAGAAGTGACTGGTGAATTTGAACCACTGACCCTGAAGTTCAAACCCAGTTTGCAGTCCAATGCAGTATCCCACAGCACCACACCAGGTCCCTCAGCCATACATATTCACTGCAGTCACATCTGTGATCTGTGTTAAGGGCAGAGAAAAGCAACTGGAGGCTCTTCTGTTGAGAGATGTGACCAGCGTCAGCAAGCTGGACAAGTGGACACTTCACTGCACCCAGACCAGGGTGCTGAGGGTAGCATGGTTTACCCAGACAGGACCACAGTCTAGGCAGCATCTTTAAAGTTGATGATAGTCTCTGCATCCCAGGAGGACTCCCTGAACCTTCTGCATGACTCACAGGGTCCTCAAGTCCTGTCCTCACTTATGCATACTGCTCTTTAGCCTCCCATTCAGAACCACTCTACACACACTGATCTCTGCATTCTAACCCACTCCCCTCACCCCTCTTCATCCATCCTGGGAAGCAGCAGCCTCCTAGGTACCTTGAGGAAACCATATCTCTCATTCACTGACTGTTTGCCTGGTAGACGCAGGCTACCTAAGGCCAAGACCTCATAGGACACACTCGACCTCAGCTGGAAAACCAATACCACTTTCCTTCAAGGCTTGTGAATTTGAGGCATTTTAGTTGATCTTATTTCTGCAGGCTCCAGATAGAAATGTCTCATATATTGTCTTGTTGTTGTTGCTGTTAAGTGCCGTTGAGTCCTTTCTGACTCATAGCGGCTCTATAAAGAGTTTCTGAGAGCAGATGGTGGGTTTGAACTGTTGACCTTTTGGTTATCATTCCAGTGATTATCCCACAATGCCACCATCACATTATTAAAGCCTATATTATGTGTGTGTGTGCACATGCATGTGCCTATATATTTGTATAATTTGTTGTCATTGTTAGAAGCCCTCAAGTCATTTTAGAATCCTGACAGAATAGAAATTCCCCATAGGGCTTTAAGGCTACTGGGTGGGTCTGAACCACCAACGTTTGATTAGCAGCCAAGTGCTCTGTGCAAATTGTGCTAAGGAAAATAAAACCATCGTCATCACTTGGACTAAGTGCTACTCACTACATGAATACAGACAGCTCTACATGTATCCAGAATGTCACTTCCTTGAAGGCAGGGATTTTCATCTGGTCTGCATGCCATTGCCCCCCAGCACCTCGAATGGCTCTGAGCCACAGTGCATGATCCATCAATATTTGTTGAGAAATGTTACATGTCAGAATTCAAGTGTGTAACTCTATGGTGTCTTACATTTCTACTTGTTTTGCTAATTAAAAGAAGCATCTCTTGGTAGGAAATCAACAAGATCTTCCCTTTGCTCCTTGGGCTTTTCTTTTATGGCCCTTTACAGAGAACAACAAAGCCAGGGCTTGTGTGTGTGTCTGTGAGTATACACATGTGGACATGCCTGTGTATACACATGTGCCAGGGGTATAATTCATAATCAGGCGGCTTTTTCCCTTTGCTGTGTTTCATCCAATCCCTCCCCTTCTTAGCTGCCTGGGTCATGCACCTGAGCTCTGTTATAATAGTGATTACAATGGTTTTGACAGCCTTAGGAGTATAGTTCAGAAAGCAGCTGTCACTGAAATTAGCAAGTTTTGCCAACAGCTCGGCTGGCTCTGAGGTGATGGGAGCCCAAGCTGGGACTGGAAGAGTTAACTGAGATGAGTGGGGTGTTATGCAAAGCACCAAATCCCTAAACTCCCACAAAGATCTTTGATGGCTGTGATCAATAGATTCTCAGACCACACTGACATAACCTTGTCATGCCTCAGCAAGGGTACAGTGGCTAAAAAGGCATGGGGAGGTGGGGAAGGTGGGGGGAGATGGAAAGGACAGGGGAGGGGATCAAGATATCACTCACCCTCCCCTCCACAGCTCCCCAGTGCCCCCCATCCCATACCCACCCCCTCTCCAACAGGCATCACACAGCAAGTGACTGGTAATGGTTCTTTGGCCTTGTACAGCTTTTAAAATCCTTCAGCTGAAGCATCTCAGCTCCAATCGCCAGCAAAGCTTGAGCACCCTTGAGACCCTGGTGCAGATAATCATCATCCACTCAGTGACAAGAAGCTGAGCGCCGCTTCGGTACCAAGGAGACCGAATGTGGCAGGGCACCAAGGTGCCATCTTAGATGTAGCCAAGCAGCCGCCCCAGCAGCCGAGGCAGCAGCAGCAGCAGTACTCAAGCACACACGTGTGTGTGTGTGCATGTGTGTGTGTGTTTGCAAGTTGAGCATTTTTCCTTCCTCATCTTCATCAGCTTTTCCCTCTTCCCTCCTCAGAGAAGCCTCTTTCTCAAGAGGGATGCTGTTAGCACTGTGGCTGCTCTTAGCATGCTTCATGTTATCCAGTGCCTGCCGGACCAAATTGGACCTTGCAGTCAATACTGTTGGAAAGGAAAATGACATTAATTTGTGTAAAAGTATAATCAAAAGGTGGCTGGGTGCTTTTTCTTGCTTTCAGAGATGTGCAGGTTGGAGTTTCTGATGATATAAAAGCGAACCGGCACATCAGCAGTCTCCGGCCTCTCTCCCAGCCCTTCCCAGGCATATTTTCCACCGTGTGACAGCATTAGAGTTAATGGCGTTGCATTATGTATACAATTCACCGTGGACAGCACAGCTGGCTGGGATGGTCCTGCAGACCTGGGTGCTGATGGGTATTTACATGCCAGCTGAAAGGTGGAAGAGAGAATGTCTGAAAATAAGAGTCACCCCTAGTATACACAGAACTCAAACCCCCAGCAGCTTGGAGCAACGGGTAAATTTTCGGATCTCAGGGGACCTGGCGTTTATATTCTCTTTTTCCACCTCGGGTCTTTGGCTCACATTTTCCATTCACAGAGCTCCCTGGCAGATTGAAGATGCTCTAAACAAGGAACACCACATCACTTGCACTTATTAAAAATAACTCCCAAAACAGTCTGAAATATCTTCATCCCATTGTCAACTTTCCATCTCACACCTTAACCAGGGGTAGTCCTTAGAGAGGGGCAGCTCTGGACAATGACCCTTTACAGGCATGACTTGGTTTAAGGCCTGAAGCCCCTGTCCAGAAACATATCAATTTTACTATTAAGCAGTTGTGCTAAGACGACCCTCACTCAGGAGGTTTGCAAAAGAGAAGGCACTGTTTTATTCCTGATGCCTTGATAGGATGAAGTGCTTACAAAGTTTTGTTATCCCCCAGAGGTGGATGAACATTAGACACTGGCCACCATGCTAGTAGAGGTCGAAGTAATGAGCCAAGGGCCTGGGAGAGTGGAAAAGGAAACCGTCTTTGCCCTGAACACATATCAAGTTTGCCAGGGACTGAAGCTGGGGATTTTAGGATCCCAGAGAGTCTGCTGAAACAAAGCTATATCTTTAAAAAGTTATTTCAAGGATCAGCCTCAGGCCTTTCTACCCCAACTATCCCCACACAAGGAAATGGTCTCCCAGTGGGTCTGTTGACCAAAATCTGAACTCACTCCATTCATTCATTCATTCATTCATTCAGGGAAATGTACTGATGGCCTACAATATGCTAGGTACTTGGTGGTGGTGGTTATATGCCGTGGAGTCGGTTCTGACCCATAGCGACCCTGTACAGGTTTTCCGAGGCTGTAAATCTTTACAGGAGCAGAACACCTCATCTTTCTCCCGCGGAGCAGCTGGTAGTTTCAAACTGCTAATCTTGTGGTTTGTAGCCCAAAACGTAGGTACTTAGGTGGTATAAATGTTCAAGTGCATGGCTGCTTACTAACAGGTAGATTGGTTCTAACCCACCCTAAAGCACATCAGAGGAAGTACCTGGTGTTCTCCTTCCAAATGTCATGGCCATATAAAACCCTATGAAGCACAGTTCTAATCTTACACACAAGTGATCACTATGAGTTGGTATTGACTTGAAAG
Source organism: Chrysochloris asiatica (assembly GCF_000296735.1). NCBI lineage: Eukaryota > Metazoa > Chordata > Mammalia > Afrosoricida > Chrysochloridae > Chrysochloris > Chrysochloris asiatica. Next base: position 9,720,398 of record NW_006408632.1, read on the forward strand.
CAATCTGGGCCTTATACTGGGCACTGTTCTAGGTCCTGGGGAGACAGCTTTGCATTAAACTGGTAAAACATTTGTGCCCATGGAACTCCATTCTATCCTTCCATAAAGACAAAGACTTTCATAAGACGCAAGAGATATAAACATTCTTGGGAGAGATTACTAAAGATGCACGTGATGGAGATCTATGTTCTCTCTATGAAACGTTTGGTGGGAGAAGAGGAACACCGAGCAGCTAAGGAAATGAATGGGAGCGGGCTTGGTCATGGGATGGGCAGAGGAAAACAGAAGCTGAAGGCCCTGAGACAAGAGTCACCCACTCTGCAATCTTGCTGAGGACGAGCACAGGCAATGAAGAAATCATTGTGTCAACGTCCATGAAATTAACTGCCAAAATTCTGCATTACGATTAGATGTATGGGAGGCAAGAGGCTGGAAACATCATCTTCTGTTCAACTGCAAACAAGTAAGAAAGAGTTCCAAGCCTGCTTGCAAAACTCCAGGACTCTCTGATCCTCAGACCAGAAGTCAGACCTTTTCTGACCTCTAGGAGCTTGCCTCACCCTTCCCCCATTGCCCCATAAAGTTGTTCCAGGAGGCTGCATGTCAATCAGCAACCCTTTCACAGAAAAAGATTCAACATTTGTACATAATGATCTTTCCCCTAAAACCCAGATTTGCTGGTCAAAATAGTTTAAAAACCTGGTCTTTGTCTCACCCAGTTACAGTACCACTGCAGCATGCAAAAAACCAGAATTTCACATCCACACACCATGCTATTCCCACTTTTCAGAATCACTCAGAGCCCTCATGTGCACCAAATCATTCTACAGCTGGTGTCCAGGTGCATGAGAGGAAAGTCCAGCTACCTCCTCAACATCACGTTAGTTCTACCCTTGCACAGATGCTTTTTTCTCTCAGCCCTGATTCCTTCTCCCTAAAGGCCACACTCCGCTGAATCCCTACCTGCATTGTGACAATGCCCAACTCTGCAAAGGTCTTTTCTCCTGAAGCTGCAAGAACCATCAGCATCCTTCTCTCACTACAAAAAAAAAAAGAGGGAGGGGAAGGGAGACTTACAATTATTTCATAGGCATCAGAAAGCATCCAAAAACATAAATAAGTTCCTCTGCAAAACAATGAGCATGTATGGATGTGGTTGCACACGCGCGCGCACGCACACACACACACACACACACACACACACTAATCCCCAAACTACTGGTCTGAAAATTGGCTATCCCACAGATGCCCCTTTCCACATAACTACATAAAAAGAGGTCAGGTCTCAGTCTGCAGCCTGAGCTCGGTTTGTGGTCTGCCCAGGGTCAATAAAATAAAAGATCATCCAGAGAGCTAAAAGAACCAAAGTTACTCAGCGTGCATACCGCCTAGGGGTGCTGAAACAAGGTTGAAAATACAACCTGGTACGTGACTGCTGTGTGGGGTATTAGATTGTGACTGGCCCAGGGTGCTGAATGTCTTCCTGATATATTGGGTATACTTTGGCTATGCAGAGACTCTTGCTGAAGAGAAAGACTCAAGTACGCAGAGAGAGAAGAGAACAAGAACACAACAGATCTAGAAAGAAACGGACTGAGTGAGAGGGACAGAGAAGTGACAAGGAGACAAAGAAGCAGGGAAGACAAAGGCAGTGCCCTCTTTGGCTCCAGGTTCTTGGGGATGGAAAATGCAAACCAAAGGAACACATTGCCAACCTGGCCATCCTGGACAAGAGGGGCACAATGGTTGATGATATGGGAAATTTCTTCTTTTTCTTGAAGGAAAGGAAGCTGATGGTGTGTTCTCTTCATCCAATTTGTAAAGTCTGAAGGGAACTGGGGTGAGGGTGGGGGCAGTGGAGAATGCAGACAGGGGTGGGTGTAGAAGCCAGAGGAAGAAAGTACCATGAAGGGTTATGAAGATAAGTAAGTTTGTGTGGGAAATAAATGGTTGTCCTTTTTTACTCTGATTTCTTCTTGCCAGTGCTATTTTTTTCATTCCCTTTTCTGTGTCCAGACTTGTTTCCTTAGACCTGACTTTATTCACCCTTAGACAGTAGTGACCTCAGTCAGAGACATATACCCAGGCTTCCTCTCCTGAAGCAGATCAGGATGCAAAGTGCAGAAGTTTGACCCTAGAGAATGATTTAGCATGGGCTTGGAGCTCACAGCCCAACCAGAGGGATTTTCCCCCCAGATATTGTTTCCACCCTTAAAGTTACTGATTTCCCCAGCCAAGTCAGTTTTTATGTGAAATTCTTGTGAGTTTTGGTGTAGATTCTGCCTACTGCCTCCTCCCATGGGCGCCATCACTTTGTTGTAAGCTACCACTTCTCCAGGTCTCAATCTAGTGACATCAGCAGTTCACCTAGGGCTGGAGTGTCCAGACACTGCCCCAGCTCCCACCTCCCAGCAACTCCATCCTCACCTCAGCCCCCTCCCCCTGCCCCATGCCTTCCTCTATTCCTCCAGGGACCCAACATCTCTCAAAACTGCCATGTTACATGTGGGCAAATGGGAAGGCATTTATTAGTTGCAAATGTTCAAATTAACACTTACTCCTGCCTCGGAATCTGCAGGGAAAATCAAGCCTGACTACTAATTACAGCTTTTGGGGGTGAAAATAAATAGGAGTGTGTCACGTCAAGTCCTTGGTGCAGAAGAAAAATGTCTTCATTTGGTTGTATCATTTTGACATTCGAGACCCCAGCAGTGGAGAGAGGAGTCCCGGGACAGAAAGGCCTAAATTCACACAGGAAGCAGCACAGTCTGATTTCAGGTCATGCCATTATGCTCCGGGCATACGAGTCTTAAGACCATCTCACTTCTGGTTGGTTTTTGATAATGGCAGAGGTGGGGAACAAGTGGTCAAGGATGTCAGTTGTGGGTCAGTGGTAGGTACACATAGCACCATCATAACTGCCCAACACAGCTGGTCACGTTCTGCTGAACACAGTCTGCCCTTTCAACTCATGACCTGCCATTGTACCACTACTGTGTGCTGTCAACTGGATTCCAACACATACAGTGACTCTATAAAAACTGCCCTATAGCGTTACTAGCAGAATTTCCCAGTGTTACCACCACCTCTTAGGAACAGTTTTCTTGCTATTCCAGCACACTGTAGAGGTGGTAATACTATACCATCAAGTTGATTCTGACTCATACTGACCCTGTAAAGGGTTTCCAAGGCTCTAAATCTTAACAGGAGCAGAAAGTACATGACAATATCTTATTCTTTGTTGGCTTGGAGGATTGTTTTCCACCACTTTTGCCAATGGTGATACCTCTGTGTTGACTAAAACTTCTGTTCCACTGTTTGATCCTGGTAAAATGTTTCAGTCTGAGAAATGTTATCTTTCTCAGATTATACCTTCAAGTATTACTTCTACATCTTTTCCTCTATTTTTTTTTTTTTTTTTTTCCCTCTTGGGACTCACTGTAAGCATGTATTAGGATTTTATGATCTGTCCTTCATATCTCTAAACTTTCTTTTCATGTTTTCCATTCTTTTAATGTTTGTGTCATATGTTGGGGCATTTCCTAAATTTAGTTTTCCAGGTTCCTCATTCTTTTTTTTTTTGCTATGTACAATATTCTATTTGACCCTTTGTGTGACTTGAAATGTGTCCACAAAAATTCTCTGATACTCCTTCCTTCAAGAGGTGAAATATAATTCCTCTCCTCACTTAGATATGGTGGTTTTATAAATAGAATATGGCTGAAGTGATGGTGTATAACTTCTAAGAGTCATAAAAGACATTGAGATTTCCTCCTTACTCTCTCAGATCACTTGTTAAAGGAGATGACAGCTACCATGTCTTGAGGACACTCAAGCAGCCCTATAGAGAGGCCCACATGGTGAGGAACTGAGATCTTCTGCCAACAGCAGGCATGTGAGTGAGCCATATTGGAATGAGATCCTATAGTCTCAGTCAATTTTCAGATGATGACAGACCTGGTTGACATCTTGTCTAAAACCTCATGAGAGGCACTGTGAGCTAAAATCGGCTAACTAGGCTATTCTTGAATTCCTGAGGCAAAGAAACTGTGAAATGATAAATGTTTACTGTTTTAAGTTACTAAACTCTGTTATGATTTGTTTACTATTACACAGATATACTAAATTATGTTATTCCCATAATTATGTTGTCATTCCTGAAGTTTCTCTCTCTCTCTCTTTTTCATAACCAACTGTTCTTCCTTTAATTTCTTATATTCTTGTTTCATCATTCCTCTGGCTTCCTGTAGGAGCTCTGGTAGTATAGTGGATTAGGAGCTAGGCTGCTAACTACAAGGTCAGCAGTTTGGAACTACCAGCTGTTCCATGGGAGAAAGATGAGGCTTTCGGCTCCCATATTGATTTACAGCCCCAGAAACCCTTTATAGAGTCGCTGTAAGTCGGAACCGACTCCAGGGTTAACTACTACTGACACCACCACCACTATGGATTTGTTTACTTATAAAACATTTAACTTATTTACTGTATAGCTCTTTTCAGATTTCTCTATTATCTATATCCCTTGGGTATTGGTTCATCCATTTGCTGAGTTTGTTATTTGTCTTTCTTGGTGTTGGGCTTTTTTGGACACTTCATAATGATTCTGTGTATGAAATTATGTTTTATGAGATGTTCTTCCTATGTAAACTTCTGAAAGCTCAGTGAAGTGTTAAGGAAGGAGGCTTTCCTGTTCAGACTAGGCTTCTCAGCTCAGGGTCTCTAGTTTGATAAGTAACATGTTTACTTGGCCTGGCCCTCAGCATGCAGCATGGCCCCAAGATTCTATCATGTTGGGTGGTACTTTTTAGACCCTTCACCACATCCTGAGCAGGAAAGCAGGGCTTTTCTGATGCTCCCAGATCCAAAAAGGGGAGTGTATGTCCCTAACTCATAGTTTTATACAGCCATGTGACTCAAGTCCCCAGTTATACCAGCCTGTAGTATTAAAAGGCAATTTCCCCTCATTGGGGGAACAGAATGCCTTCAATCTGGGAGCTTCTGTATACACATTAGACTGACTGACAGGGGATGATGTGACAGGGAAGTGGGACAAGAAAAAGAAACGAAACTTTCAGATTCCATCAGGAGTCTTACCCTTAGATTTAGAGTCCCTTAAGAAGCTGATTCTTACGGATCTCTGGATCAGGGATGTTTTGAAAACCTCCTTTCCCAAAAAGTATAATTAGAGTTGTAGATCCTCTGAACAGGAAAATTATACACCACACAAAAATGCATAATTCTACATGATATTCCAGGGATCTAAGTAATCTGCATAATTTATTCTGGTATATTCAAGTTTCTCTCCTTGTGTCCCCATTGGCTAGATGCAGCTTCAGAGTGAACTGTTTTCCACTATCTAGATGCTGTTTCATAATTTTAGGACAAGGTATGCTCCAATGTAGTAGCACCATAAGAAACAAAGAATTAACTGTTGTTGAGTGCCATCAAGTTGGTACCAACTCATAGCAACCCTGTATAGGGCTTCTGAGGAGCAGCTGGAGGGTTTGAACTGCCGAACTTGCAGTTAGCAATCCAGTGCTTATCCTACAGCGCCACACCAGAACCCCAGAATCAACTGTAGTCTTTTCAACAAATGACACTAATTTATTTTTGTCAATATGGAATCCCTACTTTACCTTCTTTATAAATATCCCCTTATAACTAGTCTCTTCCTGTGGAACAGTAAAGTCAACTGTACATATAAAACTGAAACCTACAATCTCAGTTCCCTTAGTCAATTGAACTCTTGCTCCCATTTGTCACTCAAGGTCAGTTTGGCCAACACTTAATCCATTCCTCATATATAGTGGTTACGAATCGGGCTGTGAACCTGAAGGTTGGGCAGTTTGAAACTACCAGTGGTTCCTGGGGAGAAAAATGAGGCTTTCTGCTCCCGTACAGATTTACAGTCTCGGAAACCCTGTACAGGATTGCTATGAGTCGGAACCGACTCCACGGCACATAACAACAACATATACCAGGAGTCCTGGTGTGGCGCTGTGGACTAATGCGTCAGACTACTCCTTGGAAACCCTATACAGGGTGGCTATGGGTCGGAATTGACTTGACGGCACTTAACAACAACATATACCAGTATCCTAATGTGGCACTATAGGATAAGCACTGCACTGTGAACACTATAAGGTCAGTGTCTCAAACCCACCAGCTGCTCCTTGGAAACTCTACATATGGTCACTATGTGTTAAACCGACTCAATGGCACATGACAACAACTACATACCAGTAATTGCCCTCAACATTGCAAATACAAAAATGATCCATCCTCCAAAGAACCACTTACCATTTTAAAGGTAGTCACGTAGACAAATAAACATGTTGTTGTTAAGTGCTGTAGCGTCAGTTCTGACTCATAGCGACCCTGTATAGGGTTTCCGAGGAGCAGCTGGTAGGTTTGAACTGCTGACCTTGTGTTTTACAGTCTAGTGTTGATCCTATAATGCCACACAAATAAATATAAGTGCTTAAATAGAAGCACGTCCAAAGTAGAAACCCAAAGTTGGGGCTCCCAATTTAATATGTATATATGAAGGAGAGCTCTCAGAGGTGGCTAGTTTTGGGACAAAAGACAAGATTAGCAAAACTGATCTACGTCAGATCCTAAATTAATTTTTTTTGCCAAGCTAAGGACTAATATTGTAATGGGAGATATATTAAGAGTTCTTATGAAAGGAATATGCTAAGATTTACATGTTAAACTCTTCTAATAAAGAAAATGAAAACTAGTTTCAAAATGCAGAAATTGTTTAAACCACATCCCCAATTCACCAAAGGACAAATCTAAAATTTATCAGCCAAAATTATCATTCCCCTCCCCACCATGCAAAAAAAAAAACCCTAAACTCCTTGGAAATTGTAAAATACACTCAGAAATAACTTTAAGTTAAACAGGGAGAATTATTGCAATTCAAGCTTATATGGAAATTTACATATATGAACTTATTAAATGCTCTTAAATCTAGTCAGAAGGCAAATATTTACCCTTAATTTTTTAGAAATAATCTTTTAAATTATCAAACTAAACTAATAATGCAATTAAAATAATTTAGGGAAATATTAAAAAGTGATTATCAAATCAGAAACAGAAATTAATGTATTAAAAATAAAGAACAGAGCTAATAAATAAATTTCACAGGAAAGACACAAATATTATAAGTAGGCGTAATAATCTGATGAGAGGAAAGCACTGTTAGTTAAAAGAGAACCTCATGTGGCACATTACAAGAAATAAAAAATTTTTGAATCTCTGTAAAATAGTTTATTTTCTAAGAAAACACAGATTCTCATAATTGAATCCAAAAGAATCAGAAAAAACAAAAACTGAGCAAACAATTGTCATGGGAGAAATTGGAAAAAAGCTGCCAAGGGATTAGACCCAAATGGTTTTATGGGAAAATTATTTCAGACTTCTAAGTAATCGACTACCCTATTGCTATATAAAATGTTCCAGACCATATAATTTTTTGGAAAATCCTCTGTCAGTTTTGTATAGCTAGCATAATGCCAATGCAAAATATATGACAAAGATAGCACAGAAAACAGATGAACAAAAAAAGTGGCCAATTTCATATTAGTATGAATGCAAAGATCAAACATACTAGGGCAGGTTAAATATGTTCCCTACTGTAGTTGAATATTTTCTTCTAGACATTTATCAAATACAGTAAGACAAGAAGAAATAAGAAACAAACATTTCAATGGACATTAAATTACCATTATTTACTTAATCTATAATCATCAACACTGAAATTACCCAGTAAATGAAATAATTTATATATATATTTGTAGCTGTTGTTGTTAAGTGCTTTAGAATTAGTTCCAACTCACAGCGACCCTGCATAGTGTTTCCAAGGACCAGCTAGTGGGCTTGAAACACTGACCTTCCTGTTAGCAGCCCAGTGCTTATTCTATAGTCCCACACCAGAACTCCACTATCTATCTATCTATCTATCTATCTATCTATCTATCTATCTATCTATCTATCTATCTATCTATCTGGTCCTGGAATGGTGCTGCAGGATAAGCCCTCCCCCACAAGATCTGTTTGAACACAAACTTGGTGTTTCAAACTCACCAGCCCTTCTCGAAAACCCTATACTGAGTTGTTTGAGGCTTTCTGCTCTCTTCAGTACAACCAGAATGCTCCTTGGAAGCTAGGATGGCAAGACTTGTCTCTCATACTTCAGACATATTATCAGAAGGACCGATCCCTGAAAAAGGACATCAAGCTTGGCAAAGTGGAGGCTCAATGAAAAAGAGGGAGACCCCCCAACAAGATGGATTGGTACAATGATAGCAGCAATGAGCTCAAATTTAACAACGATTATGAGGATGGCACAGGACAGCGCAGTGTTTGGTTCTGTTGTGCAAAAGGTCACTATGAGTGTGAACTGACTGGACAGCATCTAACAGCAACAATTAAGATTTACAGTCTCAGAAACCCTAGACAAGGTCACTCTGGGCCTGAACCAACTCAATGGCACACAACCACCACCATGTATATATAGTATTTAAATATAAAAATGAAATATATATGTTTAAATAACAGGTAATAAACATCTAGCAAATATAACAGATAAAGGGTTATTTTCTTGGAATAAGAAAAATATACAGGACCACTATTAAGGAGACTACACATGCCAAAAAATCCATAAGGAATACTTCAAATTAGAAGGTTTATTAAGTCTTTTGTCTGAAAAACAGTATTTAAATTAAAAATCTGTACATTCATTTAAATTAATGCATTTTTGTCAAAAATCACAATGGAAATTTTTTTAATCTGAAAAAAGGAATATTCTAAATTTCAAAAAAATTATAAAATAAATAATGAGGGAAAACTTGCATTTCAGGTGTCAAAACTAATTATATAACTAGTAAATAAAACAATGAAGAACAGATCAGAAAACACTGAAATAGACCCAACCAGATAAGGATGTAGTCTAGAAAAGGTGTGGCATTTCAAATCAGCAGGAAAATATAATCATTTGTAAGATATGGTTCTACAACAATTATTTGGAATAAAATGTAAAATTCAGTACTTGTTTTACACAACATGTCAAAATCCAAATGGATTAAAGAATCAAATGTTAAAACAATAATAATAAAACAAAACCTTAGGGGACTATTGATCTGATTTGAGGATATGGGAAACCTTTTATGTATAAAATTCAGAGGCAAGGAAGAAGAGGAGGAGTGAGGGTGGGAAGGAGGAGATACTAACAAATTTGACTACATGAAATATGTCTAGAAATAAAAATGGCATAAGCAAACATAGGCTAATAATAACCTGACAAAAATATTTGCAGCATATACCATAAAGAATTAATATTCCCCAAATCAGCTCTTAGAAGTCTACAAGAAAATGTTTAAAATATATCATTAAAAATAGGCAAATGTAATTCAAAGAAGGAAAAACTACAGATAACATATGGCTGTTTTTTTGGGGGGGGGAATGCTTAATATCTATAATAATCAAAGAAATGCAAATTTAAATAAGATATATTTTGTTTCATTTCAAACATTTAAATTCCCAAGGTTAGTGAGAACACAAGGAAATGGGCTTTTTCAGTGTTTGACCGGCAGAGTTGAATACACACAACCCTTCTGAAACGATACAACAGTTCACACCCTTTGATCCTACTTTTCTATCTTTTGGATTTTACCTTTAAAACATGATCAAAGCAACTTACTAAGATTTGCATACAATATTCTTTGCCAATTACTTTTCAAAAGACATGTGTCTCAACTTCAGGCAAAGGTTAAATCACTTATAACATATTCATATGCAAACTATGACTCAATCATGAAAGTTATCTAATAACATACAGAAAATGTTCTAGATATAATGCGAATTGAATGCATAACAAAAAAATATGCGCAGTATCGTCTTGTTGCTGTTAGTTTCCCGTTAAGTTGATTCTAGTATCATCTTTACTGTGTTTGAAATTTTTAAACAAGACATTTTACTCTTGTACTTAGTAGATTCTCATTCTTTGCCACATATTAAAACAGTGTAGAACTCTTTTACACAATATATCAGGGTTTCTGAGTGTTGGCTTGTTTTTTTCTTTTAAAAAACTTTTCCAAGTGTTTCCAATCTGTGGTCAGTATTCAAAACCTCTGCTCTCTAGAAGAGTAGTTTTAAACTGGGGGCAATGTTCACACTATGGGACATTTGGCAATGTTTGCAGACATTTTTGGTTGTCCTGGTATGGCACTATAGGATAAGCACTGGACTGCTAACCAAAAAGTTGGCAGTTCACATCCACAAGCCACTCCTTGGAAACCCTATACAGGGTCACGCGGTATTAGAACTGACTAGACGGCACTTAACAACTTGGGAAAGGACTGTATGCTACTGATATCTAAGAGGTAGAAGCCAGGATGCTGTTGCTGTTCCTGACAGAGTCAGTTCCGACTCATAGCAACCTCATGTACAACAGAATGCAACTGTGCCCAGTTTCTCATGAGCCTTGCTGTGCTTGAACCCATAGTTGTAGCCACTGTGTCGATCTGTCTTATTAAGGCTCTTCCTCTTTTTCACTAACCCTCTACTTTACCAACCATAATGTCTTCCTCCAGGACTGGTCCCTTCTGATAATGTATCCAAAGCACAAGAGACAAAAATCTCTCCATCCTAGCTTCTAAGAAGCATTTGTTCATTCTTCTAGCTGTCTATGTTGTTGTTGTTGTTAGGTGCCATCGAGTCAGTACCAACTCATAGCAACCCTATGTTCAACAGAATGAAACACTGCCCAGTCCTGGGCCAACTTCACAATTGTTGCCACACTTGAGCCCATTGATGATGCCACTTTGCCAATCCATCTCGCTGGGGGTCTTCCTCTTTTTCTCTGAGCTTCCACCTTACCAAATATGATATCCTTCTAAAGTGACTGGTCCCTCCTGACAATATGTCCAAAGTATGAGAGACGAAGTTTGGCCATCCTGGCCTCCAAGGAGCACTCTGGCTGCACTTCTTCCAACAGAATGAAACTGTGCCCAGTTTCATTTTATGATGTTAGCATACGACTCTATGCTAACATCATAATTCAAAGGCATCAAGTCTTTGGTCTTCCTTATTCATTATCCACCTTTAGTATGTATATGATTTCATTGAAATTTTCATGGTGTAGGTCTGGCCCACTTCAGTATTCAAAGTAACATCTTAGGTTTTCAAAATTTAAAGAGGACTTTTACAGCAGATTTTCCCAATGCAATATTCATTTGACTTTTTGACTGCTGCTCCATGAGTGTTAATTGTGGATCCAAGTAAAATTAAATTCTTGAAACTAGAGAACTTCAATCTTTTCGCCATTTATCCTGATGATTGCTTATTGGTACAGTTTGTGAGCATTTTTGTTTTCTTTATGTTGAGGTGTAGTCTATACTGAAGACTATAGTCTTTGATTTGTAGTCTTTAATTTAGCGGAGATTCTACTGCTGTGATTTTTAGGCGTCATAGTCAATTCTGACTCACAGTAGCTCTAGGCACAAATCAATGAAACACAGACTGTTTGGGCACAAATGAATGAAACACTGCATAATACCCCGCACCATCTTCACAACTACTGTTATGTTTAAACCCATTGTTTCTGACCCTGTGTCAATCCTTCTCATTAGGGGGTCTTCCACTTTTTCACTGACCCTTCGCTTTACCAAACATGGTATCTTTCTTCAGGGACTGATGCCTCCTGACAGCATATCAAAAGTACAAGAGATGAAGTCTCTCTGTCCTGCTTTCTAAGAAGCATTCTGGCTATACTTTTACAAAGACAGATTTGTTCATCCTTTGGGCAATCCATGGTACTTTCAATATTCTTCATAAACACCACAACTCAAATGCATTTCACTGTCCAACTTTCACACGCATATGATATTATTGAAAATACCATAGCCTGGGTACTAAGGCACCTTAGTACTCAAACTGACATCTTTGCTCTTGAACACTTTATAAGAGGTCCTTTGCAAGACATTTGTCTCATACACTGTGTCTTTTGATTTCTTAATTGCTGCTTCCATGAGTGCTAATTGTGGATCCAAGCAAAAAGAAGTCTTTGACAACTTCAGCTTCAATCTTTTCTCCTTTTATCATGATGCTATTTACTGGTCCAGTTGCAAAGATTTTTGTTTTCTTTACATTGAGATACAATACATACTGAAGGGTGGAGCCTTTGATCTTCCTCAGTATTTCAATTCCTCTTTGCTTCCAGCAAGCAAAGTTGTGTCACCTGTATCTTCTTATAACATGTTGTTCTTCATATAACCCAGATTCTTGAATTATTTGCTCCACATACAGGTTGAATATGGAAAGATAAAAGAATATAACCCCGGCAAAAAACCTTCCCGAATTTAAAACAATCAAGAACCCGGTGGTAAGCCAAAAAGAATGCCCTTTGAAGCAAGGAACGGGTCCCTCAAAAGCACAATTAAGTGTTCTGCAATCCATTCTTCTCAATGTTATCCATAACCTGCATGATCCATCCAGTCAAAAACCTTTGTATAGTCAGTAAAACACAAGTAAACATCTTTCTGGTGTTCTCTGCTTTTAGCCAAGATCCCTCTGACATCAGAAGTTAAATCATTCATTCCAAATTCTCTTCTGAATCTGGCTTGAATTTCTGGCAGCTTCTTGTAGATGTATTGATACAACCGATTTTTAATTATCTTCAGCAGAATTTTACTTGTATGTGATATTAATGATACTATTCTATTTTTTGCATTCCATTGGGTCACCTGTGTTTGGAATGGACATAAATATAGGTATCTTCCAATCAGCTGGTCAGGTACCTGTCTTCCAAAGTTCTTGGAAAAGATAAGTGAAAGCCTCTAGTACTATGTCAATTTATTGAAACATTTCAATTTGTAGTTCATCAAATTATTGGAGCCTTGTTTTTCACCAATGCCTTCAATGCAGCTTTGGACTGCTTTCTTCAATACGATCAGTTCTGGATTATATGCTACCTCTAGATTGAACATCAGCCATTTCTTTTTGATACAGTGACTCTATGTATGCCTTTTATCTTAATTTGATGCTTTCTGCATCATTCAATATTTTGCCCATAGAATCCTTCAATATTCCAAATCAAGGCTTGAATTTTTTCTTCATTTCCTTCATCTTGAGAAATGTCAAGCATATTCTTTTCTTTTGGTTTTCTAACTCCATGTCTTTGCACATTTCATTATTAAACCTGACTTTGTCTTCTTGAGCTGCCCTTTGAAATTTTCTGTTCAGCTCTTTGACTTTCTCATTTCTCTCATTCGCTTTAGTATTTCTATGCTGGAAAGCAAGTTTCAGAGTCTCTTCTGACATTCATTTTGGTCTTTTCTTTCTTTCCTGTCTTTTAAATGACCTTTTGCTTTCTTTCTTCATGATGTTCTTGATGTCATCCCACAACTCTTCTGCCATTCAGTCATTACTGTCTAATGTGTCAAAGCTGTTCTTGAGATGGTCTCTAAATCCAGGTGGGATATGTTCAAGGTCATATTTTAGCTCTCATGGACTTGTTTGAATTTTTTACAGCTTCAACTTGAACTAAAAATGAGTGGTTCATAGTCTGTTCCACAGTCTACCCCCTGGCCTTGCTTTGGCTGATGATATTGAGCTTTTCCGCCATCTCTTCCCACAGACATAGTCATTTGTGTTTGATTAACTAACTAGGCACTACAGTCCAGTCATGTTCACACATAAAACTAATCAATTTTTATGATTTCTCTTAGCCTAAGGAAGACCAGAGAAGAATTGTTGCATCTGAGTTATGGTGTTAGAGAAAAGTACTAAAGGTACTATAGACTGCAAGAAGAAGAAACAGAACTGTGCTGGAAAAGGTTCTGTCAGAATGCTCGTCAGGGACAAGGATGGTAAGACGTCATCTCTCATACTTTGGGCATATAGTATCAGGAGGGACCAGTCCCTGGTGAAGGACATTATGCTTGGTAAAGTGGAGGGTCAGCGAAAAAGAGGAAGACCCCCCACCCAACAAAATGGACTGACACCATGGCAACAGCAACGGGCTCAAAGCATAACAACAATTGTGAAGATGGTGCATTACCAAACAGCGTTTCGTTCTCTGTGCATAGGGTCACTATGAGTTGGAACTGACTCAACGGCACCTAACAAAAACAACAACACAATCCAGGCATTGCTGTGGGGAAATTTTGTAGATGTAGTTAGTACCTACTATTATGAGGAGCCATGGTAGTGTAATGTTGAACCACTCACCTGATAACCAACCCAATATTTAAAAACTCACCCCACAGTTCCTTGGGAGAACACGCCTGGCAATCTGCTCCTATAAAGATTGCAACCTAGAAGAGCTATGGAGCACATCTTCTCACATGGGGTTGCTATAAGTCGGGATTGACTCAACAGTCCCTAACAGGGACAGCAGCCAGAACGCTCCTTAGAAGCAAGGTGGGCAAGACTTCATCTCTCATACGTCAGATATATTATCAGGAGGGATCAGTCCTTGGAGGACATTATACTTGATTAAGTGGAGTGTCAGTGAAAAAGGGTAATACCACAATGAGATGGAATGGGCTCAAGCGTAACAACAACTATGAGGCTAGCGCTGAACTGGGGAGTGTTTTGTTGTTGTGCCTAGGGTCACTGTGAATTGGAACAGACTCAACAGTACTGATAATGCTAGTAGTAGTATAAATACAACCCACTGCTATCAAGTCGACTCTGACTCCCAGCAACCCTGCACAGTGTGTTCCAAGGCTACAAATCTTTACAGGAGCATACAGCCTCTTCTTTCTTCCAAGGAACAGCTGGTGGGTTAGCAATGCAATGCTTAATCCACAGAGACACCAGGGCTCCTTACAACTATAGATATGTTGTTCTTGCTGTTAAGTGCCATTGAGTTGGTTTTAACTCAAAGCGACCCTGTATAGGATTTCCAAGGAATGACTGGTGGTTTTGAACTGCCAACCTCATGGTTAGCAGTCCAATGCCTATTCTACAGCACCAAATATATAGATATACACACAGAAAATAAGTAATAAAGTAGTGCTACAACATCAAGAATATTAAAAGTACCATAGACTGCCTGAAGAACAAACAAATCTATGTTGGAAGTAGAGCCAGAATGTTCCTTAGAGTCAGGAGGGTTAGGCTGGGTCTCTCATAGTTTGGACTTGACATCAGGAGGGACCATTCCCTGGCAAAAGACATCATATTTGGTAAAGTGGAGGTTCCACTAAAAAGAGGCAGATTCCAACAAGATAAATTCACACAGTGGTAGCAGCAATGGGCTCATGTATAATAATTATGAGGATGGTTCAAGACCAGCGTTTCATTCTGCTGTATGTACGTAGAGTCACTGAGTCGGAACCTACTCAACAGCACCTAACAACAACAAAATCATAGATTCTATTATCAAGCAAAATATCAAAATGAGAATCTATTGTTTCTTGGCATATCCTTCCTCTAGGTTTCTATACTTCTGAGGTGGTATTTCCATCTCACTAGCTCTTCCCTAAAGAATTCTACACTCTTCAATTTGTATCACATCAGAGCAGCAGTTTTAGCATCCTTGATGGAATCAAATTATGTTCCTTTTATATGGTCTTTGAATTTTATAATCAAAACCATCTGAATGGGTAAGATCAGGGAAGGTTTCCCAACAAAAATTTACATAAGACAGCCCTACCTTTGCTGGAAGAATAAACAAGTACATTGTCTTGATAGTGAAAAAAATTCCTTAGCACAACTTTCCTGGCTTCTTTTCTCATCAATACAATTTTAAATTTTCTTTACACTTCTTCATAATAAGTCCTTGTGATCATCCAGTGTCTTGAGAAAATCTATTTTAAAAAAACAGTAACCATAAACTTCTGAGCTGATATTTCTGCTTTGAGTTTAACTGACTCATCAGATCCTCTCAGAAGTCATTGCTTTGACTGTTTTTAGCTTTTTGTTTTTGTTTTGGAAGGTAGCCTAACAATACTTAGACAAGTATTACTGAGAGAACTTGTCTGTAGCCACCCACTGATCACAAAGTCATGTTCAAACATGTTTTGTGTGGAATAAACCCACACGTGTATGAACTGGAACCCTGGGAGCAATATGTTTTTGGCTTGGTGGTGGTGGTGGTTATGTGTTGTGAAGTCAGTTCTGATTCATAGTGACCCTATGTAGAGTTTCCAAGGCAATAAATCTTTACGGGAGCAGAAAGGCTCATCTTTCTACTGTGGAATGGCTGATAGTTTCGAACTGCTGACCATGAGATTAGCAGCCCAACTCGTAACCACTACGTTACCAGAGCTCCTCAGGTTTTGGCTTACCCTATGCATATATCCAAATCCTACTATTTGCATATGATGCAGTGGTTTGCTTCTCTGAAGAACGCTGACTATAGAAGCCCAGGAGAGAGTTGCTTAGAGAAAAAGGTGAGTTTCCTGTTCCATTTTGCGTCATTACCTACTTGTTATAGCATACTTGGGTGTGAACCTCCAGAATCCTGGTGTGGCACTGTACGATCAGCCCTGGACTTCAAACCACAAGGTCGGCAGTTCAAACCTACCAGCTTCTCCTTGAAACTCTATGACTCAGAACCAATTCAGCGGCGCTTAACAACAACAACAATAGCATATTTGATTGAAAAAATAAGACTAATTCCACACCTATGGGAGAACTCAGGAGAGAAAGGATTAAAAAAAAGAAATGTCTGGGAGAAGGGGCACAAGAAGGCTTAGACAATGTGTGCCTGTGGAAACGCGAGAGGGACCAGGACTGGGGATGGGGAGGGAGATGCCCAACTGTCCCACTCTGTTCCTACTACTAAGCATTGAGCATTCACTACAGCCTGCCATGGAGTTTGTTCACTTTACAGACTAGGTAACCTGGCCACAGAGAAACTAAGTAAGTCCTCAAGATCCACCCCTAGAAGGTGAGGAGTTCAGATCCTAACTCAGTCCTCTAACTCCATATGTATGCTTGTCACCATACCTACAGTCTACAAATGCAGAAGTAGACTTCGAAGGCTCAGGCTGCTACAGAGTATGTGCAGACAGGTGGGTAGAGTGGGTTGGAAAGGGTTGGCGCTAGCAGAAGCATGCTCTCCTGCAGAGACGCAGGCTTTGGGGTCAGATACTAGGATTGAAGATCTCAAATAATCCATTCACTACTACAAGTGTATCTCCCCATTTCTAAAACAGGGCTAAATGATACCTTAGAAAAATGAGCAGTTTATGAAACAGTGCTCAAGAAATGGGAGTTTCAATCCATTCTGTGGCCCTCAGCTCTCTTTCCACTGCTGGGAAGGTTTGATGAGATGATAATGTACTTGACAAAGATAAGGTATTCTCATTATAGCAGGAGAGGATGTCAAACAGGTCCCTGGTGGAACAAACACTTGTCCTGGTGTGGCGCTGCAGGATAAGCACTAGACCACAAAGTTGGTTTAAACTGCAAGGTTGGCGGTTCAAACTCACCAGCTGTTCTTCGAAAACCCAAAATAGGGTCGCTAAGAGTCAGAACCAACTCCATGGCACTTAACAATAACAACTATCCTAAATATTGGTGGTTTGAATCGACCCTGTGGTGCCAGAAAAACCTGGTGATCTGCTTGTATAACAATTACAGCCAAGATAACCCTATGGGCATTTCTATGGGGATTGCCATGAGTCTGAACTGAATCCACAATGGCAATGCATTTGTTTTTTGTTATTGTTGTCTGGGGAAGGGGTATTTGTTGTTAGGTGCCATAGCTGCCACTGACTGCCTGTCCCTATGCCATGCTCACAGTCATTGTTAGGTTTGAACGCTTTCTTGTGGTCACTGTGTCCATCCATCTGAAGGGCCTTCCGGCTCTTCGCTGATCCTCAACTTTACCAAGCAGCCTGACCTCCTCCATGGAGTGGTCCCTTCTGCTAACAAGTTCAAAGCACAGAAGATAAAGCCTTACCATCCTCATTTTGACTATACTTCTTCCAACACAGAATTGTTCATTCTTCTGGCAGTCCATGACGTATCTGATTTTCTTTGTCAACACCATAATTCAAAGATATTGATTCTTGTTTGGTCTTTGTCCACCTTTCACATGCAAATAAGGCAATTGAAAATACCACAACTTTGTTCAGGAGTACCTAGTCCTCAAAGTAACATTTATGCTTTGTGTATGTGTGTGTATGGTGGTCAAACACTGTACTTTATGCAAAAAATTAAGTCATATGCAGTCAGCTGATAATGGAGAAGTTAACTGTCCAAATCCACCCAGAGGCACTCAAAAGAAAAGCCTGGTAATCTATTTCTGAAAAATCAACCATTGAAAACAGTTCTACTCTCACACACATGGTGTTACCATGTGACAGAATCAACTCCGCAGCAACCATTTAACTGAGAGGTACAATTTACAATGACTATGATGTGAATTTCAGGCCTCTAAACAGATGACATCACTAGTCCACCCCCCAGACACACACACTCAAATCACGAAGTATCATCCTTTCACCCCAACTAATCAGGCATCTAAAGGACATACTAGCTCTGACTTTATAGAATTTCCTTCTCCTCTTTCAACCACGGTCTTGCTGCACATTGCCTGCCCTGCTCTCCTTGTCATTTTCCCTCCCTGAGTTGACAAATTGTTGAGCCGCTCTCCTTCCTCCACTTCCTTTCTTGTTACTACAAGTCCAGCAGCATTGCATAAAAGTACTCAACAGGAAGGGTCAAGCTCAGTTTCAAGCCTGAGGTCTGGGATTACATCAAATCTTTAACGCTTATCTGCCCTTACCATCAGCCAAATACTTCCCAATTTAGGTCTAAGTCACATCAGGAGAAAACCGTCTAGGTTATAGTGAACGCTGCCTCCATTTCTCCTTACTTAATTCCAAGAGGATGCCTCCCAAACTTGCTTAGGCCCATGTAACAGTAACAGGGTTACTACAGAGCCCTGTGGAGCCAGGCACATTTCTATGTGGGGGGATCTGGGTCTACAGGAGGGCTACAACAGCAGCTGGTTAGAGTGAAGGAAAAGGGCCCACACATAGGCGTTTGCATGTAAATTAAATAAGAAGTCTATTTGAGCCCAATGCCAAATTGCCTAGCTCTTGGTGAATATATGACTGAACTATATGACTGAACCCTCCACCCATTATACTATGCTCAGCCCTCACTTGGGGTGGGAGGGATGGCTTTTCCCTACATGCCATCATTCTAGTGGGATTCTACCTCAGGGGATGGCCTTCTGCACTGGGAAATTCCTCTCTGCAACCCTTGCCCCTGGTACAGAAATTCATCTGATTACCACTAAATCTCCACTAAGCAATTGGCTGAATCCTCAACACCTAGGCCCATGTCTGAAACCCTTTATTAATATTTGCACAATGGAGAAACAAATGAATGAAAAGTTCAAGTGCAGGTTAGGAGGCAAAATAGTATTTGGGCTTTGGTTTGACTTGGTTTTGTATTTAAGTGAAAGAGGAGAAGAAAGAACTATAATTTGGGTTCCAAATTAGAAGGCAACGAGGCCCAGAAAAAAATAAGTCATTTGCTTTGAGCATTTGGGGGCATAGCTGTCAGACAGCAGGTACCCACTGGAGACAGTGCCACACACAGCTCCAGAAATGCTTCCAAGTCCAAGAAGTTGCATCCAGAAGCCTCGGTGGCGGCTCCCCCTTCAACATCTGCGCCTCACTTCTGCCTTGTTTTGCTCTCTCTGCTCTCCATACACAACCTGAACGAGGTTACTTAACCCTGACAGCTTTCTCTAGGGAGCAATTAGAGCCTTTAAGATCTTACCTATGCTTCACCAGAAGTCTTCTCATTAAACAGTTACTTAAAATGTTCCCAGGGCCTAAAACATTAAGATTTAAAGGATACAATTGACTGCTTCTTTCCATGCCAAATCAGACCGTTGTTTAACATGGTGAGAGCTACCACTGGGGTTAGTGAAGTAGAAAAAGGGGGTTATATGTTGCTGGAGAACAGAAATCTAGCAGGGAAATTAAAAACAAGACAAGTAAGTCAATGTAATGTCTTCAGGAAGCAGGCTCTGCAGGGGCCCCACAGTCCAAAAGACAGACCTTAAATGGCCTCCACGACTTCCAAAATGCCTTCCCCTTCCTGAAGCACCCCATCTCCGCATGCCATTTCACAAAAGAATCAAGCTGGAGCTGCCAGAAAGATACAGACCATGAGGAGAAGTTTTCATGGACTGACTGAAAGGATGGCAAGTCGGTCAGGGGTAACAGAACAAGACACAGAGGGCAGTGTGGATATTGGGGTGAGAGACAGCAGTTGTCCAGCTGAGACTGGAAGCTTGTTTTGAAGCAGAAGATGAAGTTCTTCTTTCTGACCATGCCCCACCCTGCCCAGAGAACCTTGCCCTTGTGGGAAAGTGTTTTGGGGAACCCTAAAGTCATCTGTGTGAGTTGTGTGGGGAGAGTTAATTATTGAGTTGTCTGGGAGTTCTGACTCCTTCATGGTTTAAGTCAGGGATTCCAATTTATTAAAAATGTATTCCAAATTTCTAAATGTTACAGTGAATTACTTAATATGACTCCTCTAACCATGCAAGGTCTTGTGACACCTACAAAATAATGGGGTGGGACTATGCAAACAAGGTACTTGTGGCCCACCAAGGAGATTAGTAATACAAATGCAAATAAGGTGTGTTGTTGTTAAGTGCTGTCGAGTTGGTTCTGACCCACTGTAATCCTGTATAGAGTTTCCAAGGAGCAGCTGGTAAGCTTGAACTGCTGACCTTGCAGTTCAAACCAATTTTGCAATCCAGCTCATTAACCCACAGCACCACACCAGGACAGAACCCTAGTGAAAGGATTGTTCAGTTTTGTCCTCCTGGTAAGCAAATGAACCATTCCAGACACAGAAAAGAAGCACCTTACTAGCATCTAGAAAGAAAAGCCAGAAGCAGAGCACCTCCTTTGAACCTGGGGTCCCTGAGAACCTCCTAGAGTAAGGTGATAGAGAAAGCTATAGCACTGAACACTACACGCTGGTGGCAAGAGCAGCAAAGAAACAGCTGCAGAAACCCCAGCAGACTAACTGGCCCATCTAGCAAGGCGGTTATAATGAGTATACCTTCAGCTGGCCCTAGCCCTTCTCGGAGGAGCTGTGCAGGCTTCTCCTCACCCATTGGTCTGTTCATTCCACAATGAACACCTGCTCTGTGCTATGTGTGGTCTAGACTCTGGGAGTTCAGCTATATTCAGGATGAGGGGAAGATCAGAGTGACACAAGAGGAGCTGAGAGAGTTGTTTTGCACGAAAGAAGGGAAACTGCCTCTATGCTTCCTATCCCAGTCACGCATTATATCCTGCTGATACTGAGTTATAACCTGCTACTTCTCTAATAAACCCTATATTGTGAGCATGGTCTGTGTGGTCATTGAAATGAAAACTCAAACCCAGCAGAGAAGAAAACAGTGCCATGGGAGGAATGGTTGGTGTCATAACTGATAAAAAGGTTGGAGGGTACAGATCTTTCTTACTATCTCATACAAATCAACCTTGGGCTGATGCTGATCTTGATTCTCTCCTTCCTTGTGAAGTTAGGATGTGGAGACCTGGCATTGCCCACATTGTCATGTTTATAAGTGTCAGTTCAGATAAAGAAATGGAAATGGGGACTTCTGGCAAGATGATGGACCAGGCAGATGCACTACAATGGACACTCTACCACAAAGATATGAAAGACCAAATGAAACAGACACAAAGACTCTGGAACCCTGAATTCAGAGGAAAGGTTAGAGAAGTGGTTGAATACTTACTGGGAGGGGAAGCTGAGCAGGAACTGCAAAACAGAGAGACCCACCAGTGAATGGCTGGCCAGATGCTGCATGACTATCTTGTGAGCATCTTTGACAACAGAAGGTGGAATGGCAGAGCAGATTCACACAAGTGACAATGGGAAAAGTGAGATTCCTTCTTTTTCCCCATGCTACACTGGTGACCACAGGTGTGGCCAGTTCCCACCTTCATCCATCCCCAGCATTGATCCTGCTCTCCTCTGGGAGTTCAGAGCCACGCCAGTGTGAGTGGGGATCAGTTGCTTTGGTGCCTGGATTCAGGTAGGTCTAGCTCCAGATCTACAGAACCCTCAGAGCCCCCAGATCAGCCTTTAACCAGTCACCCTGTTTCCAGGTACCCTGTGGTCCTAATAGATACTGAAATAGCTGTATCAAGGGCCTCCATGAACTACTTCTGATTGAGTGCCTGGAATACTGATAACACAGAGGCCAATAGGAAGCTCATTTAGAGCCAGAGACTCTGCTGTCACACCTCTCCCACTCCTTGACTTGCAGGAACCGCCCCCACAGTTTTCTCCTGTCTAGGTCCAACAATATTTTTTGTTTGTTTTGGATTTAGGGTTTGGTTTATTTCTTTTGGTTGTTTCATTGCTTTTATTATAAAAATGAGGCTTTCTGCTCCCGTTTAGATTTGCAGCCTCGGAAACCCTGTGCAAGGTCACTATGAGTCAGAACCAACTCCACGGTACTTAACAACAACAACTACTACTACTTCTTTTTCCATTCTCTTGAATTTTATCCTGTCTCCACTTTTGTTTTTCCTTCTTTTCTTCAGTTTCTCATTTTACCTCTACTTTTTCCCCCGTTTCAGCTTTCTTTACTACTCATTGATGCCTTTCTTTTTCATTTTCTTTTTCCCTGTTTTTGTGTGTGTGTTTGTTTTTATTTCTTCCTTTTCTTTCTTGTTTTTCTCTTCTTTAGCTCCATTGTCCAGTTCTTCTTTTGTCTTTATAGTTATTATATATTCTGTTTTACTAGATGCTGCCTGCTTTTATCTCTTTTCATTGTTGGTTCCTTGTTTGTTTATTCTATTTTGTTTTCTTGTGTGTGTGTGTGTGTGTGTGTTTTAGGGGGTTCTCTTTCCCACCTGACAAGAAACAAAATCCTGCCCATACAGCCCAGCCACAACTAGATCCTCTGTAATCTAGCCCCACACTGGGCAAGAGCCAACAGCAGCTCCTATACCATATGACCAATGACAGGTAGGAGCCAAACAAGCCAAACCCACCCTAAATTGAGGTGCAAATGCTTCCATTCTCTAACAACACACCCAGAAGACAGTTAGTGAGAGCTTAAGGACACATCAACAGACTTAAATATAAATACAACAAAACCCACTAGGCCCTGAAGACAACAGACAATTTTAGCTCACATAAAGAAACGAGAAGGAATAGCTTAAAAAAAAAAAAAAAAAGACAAAGATGCAGAGCCAGAAAATGTTTCTAAGGAAGAAAAGGTAATGGAACTAACTGAAAAAGAATCATATTTACGTACTATAATGGTTAGGGTTTTGTAAAATCTTGACTAGGCCAGGATTTCCAGAGGTTTAGCAGTTGGGATGTGCTTATTACCATGGTGTTGAAACCTAATAGGGGAATAGTTAACTCCATGATGAGTGGCTATGAGCAGCCAATCAATTAAAGGTATGCTTCATTGGGGGTGTGGCCCATTCCAATATAATGGACATGTAGGAAAGGCTCTCTCTCTGTCACTAAAGACCTGGGACTCTTCAATTGTAAACCATTCCTTTGATAAGTAACATATATATATATGTTTCACTGGTTTTGCTTCTCTAGAAAACCCAACCTAAAGACAGGTACTGTCAAAGGACTGACAGAAAAATCAAGGAAAACAGAAAAAACTTTGAAAGAATTGAGGAAAACAGTACAAGAACACATAAACGAAATAAATGCAAAATTTGAAATAATACAAAACCTGCAATTAGAAATCCCGAAGATTAACATGAAGATTTCAGAAATGAACAATACATTGAAAGGGCAAAGGAGCAGATTTGAGACAATGAAAGCCCCAATTAGTGAGCTTGAAGATAAATCTCTCAAAACTAGCATCCTAGAAAAACAATCAGAAAAAACAATGGAAAATCTGGAGAAAGCCTAAGAGTTATATGGGGCACCATGAAGAGTTCAGAATTCCAGAACAGAAAGAGACAATAAATAGCAGAAAGAAAATTTCCCAAGAGTTGTTGGAAAAAAATTTCCCTAACATTATGAAAGATGAGAAGATAAGCATACAAGAAGGTGAACAAAACCCAAACAGGATAGACCCCAAAAGAAAATCACCAAGGCATATCATAATCAAAATTTACAAAACCAAATACAAGGAAAGAATTCTAAAGGCAGCTCAGGAAAAACAAAATGTTATCTAAAAAGGTAACCAACAAGACTAAGCTCTAATTTCTCAGCAGAAGCCACGCAGGCAAGAAGGCAATGGGATGGCATATACGGACCTCTGAAAGGCAAAAACCTGCCAGCCAAAAATCAAATAACCAGAAAAACTGTCCCTCAAATATGATGGCAAAATTGAACAGTTTCTGATAAAAAGAAATTAAAGGAATCTGTAATGATGAGACCAACTTTACAAAAAATGTTCGATGGTGTTCTCTGGACTGAGAAGCAGCAATAGCAGGCAACCTCCTGAGATTACCATACATGACAACACCACCCCAAAGTCAAGCCAGGTACGGTGGTGGTTATGTGCTGTGGAGTTGATTCTGACTCACAGTGACCCTGCTTAGGATTTTCGAGGCTGTAAATCTTTATGGGAGCAGAAAGCCTCATCTTTCTCCCATGGAATGGCTGGTAGTTTCAAACTGCTGACCCTCAGGTTAGCAGTCCGACTCACAACCACTACACTACCAAAGTGATCCAGGTATAGAAGTATTTAAAGTTAAACAAACCTACCAGACTGAAAATAGGGAACCAGTGATATTAATTTATAATGAAGTCTACTACAAAAAAAAAAAAAAAAGAGGGAATAGTGTAGACACAGAACTTCCAAATGGTGACAAAGTCAAGTAGATCTCAGGATAAAACAGACTGTTTTAAATAGGGGGAAAACTAATAAATTACAGGGTAACCTCTAAGAAAATTAATATATCTGCATATCAAAAAGAAAAACGGATAATCAGAAAGATTCAGTAAAAAATAACACAACAGAAAATGGAAAGAGAACCCACAAGCAGAATGAACTCAGCACAGAAAATTATATAGAACAAAGAAACCAACAGCATCACAAAAACAAAAAACATACAGCAAACTGACAGCAATCACTTACTACATATTGATAATTACACTGAATGCAAATGGATTCAATGCACCAATCAAGAGACAGAGCGATAAGAAACAGGATCCTTCAATATATTGTCAATAAGATACATCAAAAAGATGGAGACAGCCTAAATGTTCATCTACAGAAGAATGGTTAAACAAACTTTGGTACAAACATACAGCATTGGTACATACACAGCATTTAAGAATAATGATGAATCTGTGAAACATGTCACAAAATGAAGGAACCTGGAGGAAATTATGTTGAGTGAAATTAGTCAGTCACATAAGGAAAATATTCTATGATATCAGTGTTGTAAAGAGCTTATAAAAGGTATTCTTAAAAGAAACAATTTATGTTATTTACAGGCCGAACATGGGAACACTGAATGTTTTAAAATTAAGAAAGGTGTGCAACAAGGTTGTATTCTTACACCATACTTATTCAACCTGTATGCTGAGCAAATAATCTGAGAAGCTGGGTTCTCTGAAGAAAAACGTAGCATCAGGATTGGAGGAAGACTCATTAACAACCTGTGATATGCAGATGATACAACCTTGCTTGCTGAAAGTGAAGAGGACTTGAAACATTTACTGATAAAAATCAAAGAGCATAGCCTTCGATGTGGATTACATCTCAATGTAAAGAAAACAAAAATCCTCATGACTGGACCAATAAACAACACTCTTTTCAATATGGAGAAAAGATTCAAGTTGTCAAGGACTTCCTTCTTCTTGGATCCACTATTAACACTCATGGAAGCAGCAGTCAAGAAATCCAACGATGTTATTTATTGCATTAGGCAAATCTGCTGTATAAGACCTTTTTAAAGTGTTGAAGAGCAAAGATGCCAGCTTGAGGACTAAGGTGCGCCTGACCCAAGCCATGGTAT
>NW_006408632.1:9747225-9761685 GCF_000296735.1 Chrysochloris asiatica
AGGTTCCCGCGGAGTTTTTCCGTGGTGTGTCTGGTCCCCTGTTTCGTCTTGCCATTTGGTTTCACCCAAGATGTCAGCTCGGAGCTGCGGAGCCCAGCAGATTCAAAAGTATGTGATTTCTTACTTTTGCTACAAGTTCCACTAGCTATAAACCTTCAAACCTGTTAAATATTCCTATCTCTGTGGTTCCGAGTTTTGGAGCTCTGCCCTGGATCTGCTTTGCCTGATATTCTGTGGGATGGCTGAAGGCGAACGTCACTGCACCTCCACCCTAGCCGCCATCAAGCCCCGCCCAGAAGAGGCCTCTTAAATGAAGAAAAAAAGAATAACACATCTGCTTGGTGTTCAGTTCAGGATAAATGGAACATGTTCCTTGATTCTTCTAAGTGTTTATGGCCTTCTATTTACCAGAACTTTCTCAGAAATAATTCTTCACTTTTCTAAGCAGTGAGTTATACATGCATCAGTATAATTAACTCCATAATTAAGTCTCCACACAAACCCAACTCAGACTTTTTTTTTTCCTTAATCATTTCCCATGAAAGCTTTGTTCTCTTGGCAGGGTGGGGTCATTCCAGAAAGACCAATCAGACTTAAGCTTGCTTTGGGCTCCTTTCAGTTTCTTGATGGCTGTTTCAGGCTCAGGAGAACCCAGCAGCCAGTATAACTCTCAGCATGTCCCATTGGGCATTGTCATCCGTGGTGATAACTCCATGGCAAAGGTCACCTTCCTACACATTATTCCTTCCAGGTTCTGAGAATGTAATCCAGGTCTTTTATTCTAAGTAAAACTTCAAGTGTTTTGTTTAATTTTTTAATAGCATACTTTAGTTTTTATAATGGTTTTAAATTTACATAAATATTGTGCAGAAAATATAAAGAATTCTCATTACCCCCACCTACCACCTTGCAAAGTTTTTTCCATTAATTAGCGTCTTTTATTCCTGCTGTGGCACTATATGATAAACACTGGACTGCTAACCTCAAAGTCCAAAGTTCAACCCCACCAACCACATTCAGAAACCCTATACAGGGTGACTATGAGTCAGAATTGACTCAATGGCGTACAATCGCATCCCTGCTGTGTATTTGCTACAACTGATGAGCCTAGATTGATCCATTATTATTAACTAAAGTTTATAATTTGCACTAGGGTTCAAATGCATTATCTGTTCACCATTAGTGTATCATACAAAGCAGTTTCACTACGGTAAAAGTACCATGATCCACCTATTCACTCAATCCAAACTGAATAAATGGAAGCCTTTGGTTTTAAAAAGGATCTTCTGTGGACATTGTCAATAGGGAGCATTGGTCAGATCGTTGCCAAATCTACCGGAGAAAATGGCTATGACTTCAGCCCTGCCTCCTCCACGTGTTCACAACTCAAATTCTCAGTCTTGCTTTGTCATGAAGATGTGAGCCCAGTACAAAGCTGTGTCACCAGTAACATCCAAGTAAGACTGGCTTTCTGGAGGTGAAGAAATGAGCAATGTGAGAACCAGGCTTTGCCAAGGGAATCCACAGCTGGCGCAGGTAGCAGCCTAGGTATCAGGCCTTAGAGTAAGCTGTGGTGACAAGGTCCAGCTCAAGATACAGAAGTGGCTGAGGCCAAGCAGTGGATTCGGTAAAAAAGATGAACTGCTGCCATTAAGATCTCATTGGCTGTAATAATACTGAAACCAATTCTACAGTGTGATGGGCTATTTTTTCCTGGAAGCCTCATCTTGAATCTGTTCTCTTCAACTCCTAATGACTCTGAGGAACAACCAAATATCATTTAATAAGTCCATTGTTATCGTTGTTGTTGTTGTTGTTGAAACAGAGTTGTTTCTATTGTCTGCAACCATGAATGCTAACACTGGACATTTCAAGAGCAGAGGGGACACGAGCCTAGGAGCACATAGACATTTGACACCTGTCTCTGCTGTGTGGAGGCTCTCTACTCTGTTGGTCTTTAGTGACAGGGTAGTAGGCTGGGGTCATCCCTTCCTAGGGCTATAGAGAACTCATTCTTTCAAAGAGAGGCAACCTTGTAAGTTAGGAACTATCAGTTTCTATTCAGTTTCTCTGAATCAGTGATGTCTGCAGATGTCAGTTCCTTTGATGCCTTCTAAAGCAGCAACAGAGAGCTGTAGAACATGACCTCAGGGAAAGTTCCATTTCCACACTTCTACTTTCCCAGCCCTAGCTCAAGCTTTACCCCTGTCCAGACACCCAATTACCCCATGTCTCAGACCCTTCTCCCTCACCAATCTCAGTCACATCATCAGTGAAACCTGCTAAGGAATAGTGAGTAAAAATTTAAAATCAGTTGCCCTTGAGTCAATTCCAACTGCTGGCTCCCCCATGTGTGTCAGAGTGGGGCTGTGCACCATAAGATTTTCAGAGTTCTGGCTTTTCAGAAGTAGATTGTCAGGTCTTTCTTCTGGGTGAATTTCAACCTCCAACTTTTTAGTGAGTAGCCGAGCATATTAGCCATTTGTATCACCCAGTGATTCTTTCTTGGACTATCATCTTTGCCAGGAGCATTTGTACAATGCAAGACTCATTAGTGCCTTGCACTAAAAGAACGATACTTCCAGAAGAAATGTCAAGCATCAGCCAATCAGTGAAGGAACTTTGTGTTTGATTTGCTTTATTTAATTAATAATAAAGGTTTCCTATATTTTTGTAATAGTGGAGTTGCTATGCCTGAGTCCACTGATGCTGCCACTGTACCAATCCATCTCATTGGGGCCTTCCTCTTTTTCTCTGACCCCCAACTTTACCAAACATGGTATCTCTCTGCAGTGACTAGTCCCTCCTGACACTATGTCCAAAGTAGAGAGATGAAGTCTGGCCAATCTGGCCTCCAATGAGCACTCTGACTGTACTTCTTCCAATACATATCTGTTTGTTCTTTTGGTAGTCCATGGCACTTTCAATATTTTCCTCCAACACTATAATTCAAATGCATCAATTCTACAGTCTTCCTTATTCACTGCCCAGCTTTCACATGCATATGAGGTTATTGAAAATACCCTGGCTTGTGCCTGGCACACTATAGTACTCAAACTGATATCTTTGCTCTTCAACATTTTAAAAAGATCTTGTGCAGCAGATTTGTCCATTGCAATACATTGTTCAATTTCTCAACTGCTGCTTCCATGAGTATTAATAGTGGATCCAAGCAAAATGAGGTCTTGAAAACTTTGATCTTTTCTCAAATTATATGGATGCTATTAACTGATCCAGTGGTGAGGATTTTGTTTTCTTTACATTGAGATGCAATGCATACTGAAGGCTGTGCTCTTTGATCTTCATCAATAAGTATTTTAAGTCTTCTTCACTTTCAACAAGCAAGGTTGTATCATCTGCATATTGCAGGTTGTTAATGAATCTTTTTTCATTCCCGATGCCACGTTTTTCTTCATATAATGCAGCTTGTCGATTATTTGCTCAGCATACAGATTGAATAAGTAGGGTGAAAGAATACAACCCTGGTGCATAACTGCCTGATTTTAAACTGTTCATTGTTTCCCTTGCTCTGTTCTAACAACAATCTCTTGGTCTATGTACAGGTTCCTCTTGAGTACAATTAAGTGTTCCAGAATACTCATTCTCCACAATGCTGTCCATAGCTTGCCATAATCCACACAATTGAAAGTCTTTGCATAGTCAATAAGCACAGGCAAACATCTTGGTATTCTCTGCTTTCAGCCAAGATCTATCTGAGGTCAGCAATGATATCCCTCATTCCACATCCTCTTCTGAATCTAGCTTGAACCTATGGAAGTTCTCTGTCAATGTATCATTGCAACCATTTTTGTATTTTCTTTAGTAAAACTAAGCAACTTAGTTTTACTAACTTTTGTGTAAACAAGCATGGGATATCAATGATATTGTCCAATGATTTCCACATTCCATTGGGTCACCTCTCTTTGGAATGGGCACAAATATGGATCTCTTCCAATCAGTTGGCCAGGTAGTTGTCTTCCAAATTTCTTGGCAGAGATGAGTGAATGTCTCCAGTGCTACTTCAGTTTGTTGAAATATTTCAATTTGTAGTCTATTTATTCCTGGTGACTTGTTCTTTGCCAATGACTTCAATATACCTTGTACTTCTTCCTTTAGGATCATTGGCTGTTGATCATATGCTACCTCTTGAAATAGTTGAATACCGACCATTTCTTTTTGGTACCGTGACTCTGTATATTCCTTCCATCTTCTTTAGATGCTTTCTGCATCATTCAATATTTTGCCAATACAATCCTTCAATACCACAAGTCAAGGCTTGAATTTCTTCTCCAGTGTCCATAAGTAGCTATTATTAGGACAATGATATGCTCAGAAGAAGGAGCCCCACTTTTTTTCCCTTATATTCTTACAAGCTAGCCAGTGGTCTAGAGAGCTACTTTGTGTCTCCTAGCTTAAACAAGACACATTTTGTTCCCACTTGGTAACTGGCCATGAGTACTCTCTTTTGCATACTATCGATGGCCTCAGACCAATCCCACAGCATCAGTTAGCATCAGTAAGTTTGATATGGCCTTTCCATTAGCAAAGGAGCTTTATTATTAAGTAATTACACTTTGGGCTTTTTTTTTTTTACTTTAGCCATGTAAGTGCTGTGGACTGCAAGGTTGGCTTGAGCCACAAGGTCAATAGTTCAAGCTCACCAGCAACTCATCACAAACCCTGTACAGGATTACTATATTACAATGAGTTGGACACAACTCGATGGCACTTAACAATAACAACAATAGCCATTACACCAAGAAGAAGAGGCCAAGTGTGAGGTAAGCCACTCTTACTGATTGGGGGTACCCTTTCCTTTTTACAAATTCAATTATTAAGAGAGATAGATGCTTGTTAAAAACATACTAGTGAAGGGCTTCCCCCAGTTTTCCTCAGAAAACATTTTTAAAGGCTTTAGGGGAGCTCAGGCCTTGTTTGACTGTGAGGTGTAGTATGGATGGGAAAAGCACTCATCTCAGAAACCAGAACTCTCCCGCTGATTCTGAAACCTTGGCCAACACAACAGGTCTTCTCCTGCGTCACTTGGGGGTGAAAAAGAAAATAACCTGGGTTGTGAAGCGAGTCAGATGTGAGTTCAAGTCAAAGCTCCCTAGTAACCTCAGACAAGTCATGTAACTTCTCTGAGCCTAAGCTTTTTTGTGTGTAAACTGAGAATAATATCTGCCTCAACAGACTACCATATTATTAGCACTGGATAATAAGTCACTGTCATTAGGCCTTTTCTTCCCCAGTCTACACACTGAGTTTGCTCCTATGTCTGTCAGCCTTGATATCACTGACCTGAAAATGTTCTTAAAGTGTTTCCCCTTTTCAAGGTAGTTCACTTTAATAAGAGATAAATGATGTATCTGAAGATCAGGGGAGTTTGTACACCTGGAAGAGTGGGCTTCAGACACCCTGTGATACTGATGAGGAAGGCCTAACAACACCCGTTTAATGAGGTCTTAAAAGCCTCTTGAAGAGCAATTTCTGAAAGGAAATAGAAATTATGAGTTCCATCTAATAGCAAGCCTTCTGCAAAATAAGGGAGCAGTGATTTTGAGTTGCAGCCACTCAAGCTTATCCAAATCCTAGCTGCATAGGTAGATGTCCAAGTACTGGGTAAATAAAAATAGAACAAACTGAACCCTACTTTTAGTTGTTGTTAGGTGCCATTGAGTCAGTACCGACTCATAGTGAACCTATGCAAAACAGAATGAAACATTGCCCGGTCCTGGGCAATCCTCACAATTGTTGCAGCACTTGAGCCCACTGATGATGCCATTTTGCCAATCCATCGCTGGGGGTCTTCTTCATTTTCTCTGACCGTCCACCCTACCAAACATGATATCCTTTTCCAGTGACTGTTCCCTCCTGACAATATGTCCAAAGTATGAGAGACAAAGTTTGGCCATCCTGCGTTCCAAGGAACACTCTGGCTGAACTTCTTCCAACACAGATCTATTGGTTCTTTTGGCAGCCCATGGCACTTTCAATATTCTCCTCCAACACCATAACTCAAATGCATCAATTCTTCTATGGTCTTCTTTATTCACTGTCCAGCTTTTGCATGCCTATGAGGTTATTGAAAATACCCTGGCTTGGGTCAGGTGCACCTTAGTCCTCAAGGTGACGTATTTGCTCTTCAACACTTAAAAAAAGGTCTTGTGCAGCAGATTTGCCTAATGCAATACATCATTTGATCTCTTGACTGCTGCTTCCATGACTGTTGATGGTTGATCCAAGAAGAATAAAGTCCTTGACAACTTCAATCTTTTCTCCATTGATAAGAATGTTGTGTATTGGTTCAGAGGTGAGGATTTTTGTTTTCTTGACATTGAGATGCAATCCATACCAAAGGCTGTGGTCTTTGATCTTCATCAATAAGTATGTTAAGTCCTCTTCACATTCAGCAAGCAAGGATGTATCATTTGCAAACTGCAGGTTGTTAATGAGTCTTCCTCCAATCCTGATGCACAGCACACATGCTTTCAGTTAGGATGTAGAAAATCATAAGAGACTATCATTCCAACCTTAACAATGATAACAAGCCAGACAAGCTACAAAGTCACAATTGTATAAAATTGATCACAGAACTGAAGATGCTAAGAAATGTAATTGAACTAAATTTCAGAGGGAACACTTGTTACATGAGACTTGAATAATTCTGATTCTAAAACCTATTAAAAACATTATAAGAAAAGAAATAAAAACAGATATCCTCATGAACATAGATACAAAAAAACTTTAAGATTTATATATATTTATAACATAATTATAAATGCATATATATGATTATGAAATAGAGCATAAAAATCATAACAATGACCAAGTGAAGAATGAAGTTTATCCTAGGGGTAATTTGTCATATTAACAGAATCATTAAATACAGAAAAGGCAGTCGACAAAATTCAACACCCACTCATAATTTAAAATAAAATCATACTCTTAGCAAACTGAAAACAGAGAGTAATTTTTTAAGTC
This sequence comes from Chrysochloris asiatica, assembly GCF_000296735.1. NCBI lineage: Eukaryota > Metazoa > Chordata > Mammalia > Afrosoricida > Chrysochloridae > Chrysochloris > Chrysochloris asiatica. The sequence continues at coordinate 9,754,210 of NW_006408632.1, forward strand.
TAATAAGGGAAATCTACCACAAAAAAAAAAAACAAAAAAAACACAAAACCAAACTATTGCTAGCAATTTAAGTGGACTACTGGTGTTGCACTGTAGGATCATTACTGGACTGTGAACCACAAGGTTGGCAGTTCAAACCCACCAGGGTCACTATGAGTCAGAATTGACGTGATGGCACTTAACAACGACAAACATCTTAAATAAAGACAGAATGTTAAAAAGCCTTTTCCCTTAAGAGTAGTGCAAGGAAGTATATCTACTCACAGCATTTCTTTCAGGATTCTAAACTAAAAGTCCAAGCCAGTGAAATAATGTGAGAAAAAGAAAAATAATACATAAATATTAAAAAAGAAGAAATAAATAATTCCTATTTGCAGACAATATGGTTGTATATGTAGAAAATCCTATGGAATCTATCAAAAAATAAAAAAAAAATAAATAAATAAATAAATAAATAAATAAATAAATAAATAAATAAATAAATAAATAAACTAAAACTTATAAATAAGTTTAAGAAAGTCACAGAATACAAAACCAGTTTAATTTTTATATAGTAGCAATGAACAACTGGAAAATAATTTATTTAAATCATTTATATATCATCAAAAAACATTACAACTCTAGAAATAATTTACTGAAAAATGGGCAAGGCACAAAGCATTTTTCAGAAATAAATAAAAGAGTTAGATAAATGGAGAGATAAACTTTTACCCAATTTACAATAAAAACTTTAAATTAATAAATAAATGGAGAGCTACACCATGCTTATGAATTGAAAGACTCAATGTTGTTGAGATGTCCATCTCTACTAATTCAATGCCATTCCAGTTCCAATAGGAATGTTAAGAAACATAAGCTGAGTCACGATGTCATATGGATTTTATAAAACAACTTGAAAAAGAAAAACAAAGTTTGAGTGATTACACTATATGATTTCAATAATGTTACAGTGTGATATTGACATAAAAATAGACAAATAGATCAATAGAACAAGATATAGAATCCAAACATTAACCTGCATATATGATCAAATTATTTCAAGTTTTGTTTAAAACGAAAGTATTTTAAACAAATAGTGGTTGACCAGTTGGATATCTGTAGTTTTTAAAACAAATGAACAAAGAAGTTCAGCATCTATTCTATTCCTTACATCAATTAATTCAAGATGAGCATAGACCTACATGTTAAAAACTAGAACCACAGAACTTCTGGAATATAATATAAAATAAGGTATTTGCAACCTCATTGTTGTTGATAAGTGCCATTGAGTCAGTTCCGACCCATGATAATCCTGTAAAGGGTTTCCAAGGAGTGACTGGTGAGTTTGAACTCCTGAACTGAAAGTGCAAACAGACTTTGTGGCATAGCTCTTATCCTGCAACTTTAGGGAAGGCAAAGACCTCTTAGGTAGGTTACATAAAACACTAACCCTAAAAAAAAGATACACTGGAATTAATTTGGAAGAGATTATATTTTCCAAAAATGGTTATGGCAGTATTTTCAGTCCAATACACTCTTTCAAGCTTTTGCCACACCTCCACTAATAAGTAGAGTCTATTTATCCTCCCCTTGAACATGGGTGAGACTGTAAATGCAACTACAGCAGAAAAGGATGATATGTAGTTTCTGAAGCTAGGTCTTTCTTGTCTCTCTCCATCCTTGGAACCCAGACAGACAGACTGGCAGAGAAGCCATGAAAAGTTTTCTTGTCAACAGCCCCATCCTAGTCTAAGCTGAACGTATCAATGGCCAGACATGTGAGTGAGCAATCCTTCAGATATTTCGAGCCCACAGACTTTAAGCCACACCAGACATCACCAAATGGAGCAGAAACAAGCTATTCCTACTGATCCTGTCAAAATTAAAGATTCATGAGCAAAATAAATGTTGTCATTATTTCTCAAGTCACTTAATTTTGAGGTGACTTGTTATGTAGCCATAGTAATAGGAGCATTATCAAATTGCTTTTAAAAATCTGTACATCAAAAACCATCATTAAAAGTTTAAAAAGAAAAGAAAATTAAAAGACAAAATATGCTTCTGTGTATTAGAGTTAGGGGTTAATATTATTTATAATACTTAACCAAATGAGAAGAATAAAGCAAAAGTAAAATTATAGTTCAGGAAAAGAAAAGATACCATTAAGAAAATGAATTCATAAACTAGGGAAAATACAGTTGATTCCCATTTTTTATAATAGTTATGTTCTAAAAAGTCACCACAAACACAAAACTAGTGAATACTGAACTACTGCTCCTTGGGGAAATGCAAAAGTAAGTTCCTGTGAACCTTAGGTTATGACTTTTTTGTTAACTGATCAATAAATAATTTTATGTGTATTTAAAGACACTTCATTTAATATATACTGTTGACTCATTAACATTGAACTGACAACCAACAAGACTATATAATTCATGTCTGAATGAAGGTTATCTACACACATATTTTCTCAAAAAGGCACATCACAGCCTTCTTGAGCTTATGAACACTAGACAACACCTCAGCATTATGTTTGGTACCATTTTAAGGAGTAAAATCATCAACAAAAGTCAAAAAATGTGAAAAACATGGCACTGAATAGACTAGATGTTTATAGTGCAAAAACTGAAACAAGAAAGCAGAGCATCACTTTGCTCAACTTCATCTGGGAACCTGTGCATTACCAGATAATAAAAAATTTCACCATTCAGAATATAACTATGATGACTGTGAAAGCACCTTGAGTAGATTAAGGTAACAAATAAAGCTATTGAATAAGTGACTTCACAAATATGGACTCTAAGAATAGTAAGGATTGACTATTTACAATATATACACCTAGCAAAGGACATGTATCCAGCTTATATAAAGAATGTCTATGACTACAAGGAGTCCTGATGTGACTCTGTGGGTTAATGCGCTGGGCTACAAGATCAATTTGAACTGTAAGGTTGGCAGTTCACAGTTGCTCCTTGGAAACCCTATACAGGGATGCTATGGGTTGGAACCAACTTGATGGTACTTTGCAACAACAACTGACTACAAATCATATTTTTATTGTTAAAAAAGGAATTTTATGAAAAATAGTAAAAAAAACTTGACATTTCACCAAGTTAGATAAGCAATTAGTCAACCAAAAATAAGACACAAATAAAAAGTAAATTGAAACCAGACAGCCAACTAAACATGAGAAGATGTTAAACATCATGAATGTGCAAATTAGAACCTTAAGAATATACCCTCTCATAGACTTTAGCAAGATGGCAGACTAGGCAGATGCTCTACACTGGTCCTCTACAACAAAAATATGAGAAACCAAATAAAACAGACACAGATGAAAATTCTGGCATTCTGAACTTCAGAAAAAATGGTTAGAGAAGTGGACAGAGTGCTTGCTGAGAGAAGCTGAGCAGGGACAGAGACAGAGGGAAACTGATCAGTGAACAGCTGGCCAGACTCAGTTCAACCATATTGTGAGCAGCTGTGGCAACAGAAAGAGGTCTGGCAGAGCATATTCACACAGGTGATGGAGAGGGTGCAATTTCTTCTTTTCCACCATGTTCCCTTGATGACCAGAGGTAAGCCTTGGAGCTCAGAGACACAGGATTGGAAGTCCTGAAATGTGAGTTGGGAGGCTGGCTGTACTTCTTTGGTGCCTGGATTCAGTTGGGCTCAGATTCAGAATTACAAACCTCACAGAGCCACCAGACCAACATCTAACCATTCACCCTTCCCCACTGTAGCCCTAACAGACACTGAAATCAGCTCCATCAAGGGTCTCCACAAACTACTTCCGGACTGACTGTCCTGAACATAGATAATACAAAGGCCGATAGGAACGCCATCTAGGTCTAGGAACTCTGCTGCCACATCCCTTTCACAACCACCTCATCAACTCCTTGAATTGCAGGAGCCCACAAGAGATATTTCCCCTCCAGGTCCAACAACTGCACTGCTGTTTTGGGGGGGATTTTTAAAAATAAATATGACAATCCCACAATGCTCTGGAAACAACAGACAATTTTAGCTCACATGAAGAAACAGTAGAGAATGGCACAAATGATCAAGATGCAGAATCAGAAAACATTTCTGAGAAAAAAATGTTAATGGAACTAACTGAAAAAGAATTCAAAAGAATATTATGGTACCTGCAACAAATTGACAAAATGAATGAGGGAAACAAGGAGAACACAGAAAAAAAACTTTAGAAGGATTTAAGAAAACACTACAGAGCAAAGACAAAAATCAATGTAAATTTTGACTTCACAACAACTTAAGGTAGGGAAAGCAACAAATTCCTATTAACCAGAAATTAAAAGAGCCTCAAGTCTACTGCCATTGTCAATTTCATTTATTCTCATCAATGGCGATCTTACATGTTTCAGAGCAGAACTTCATTCCATAAGAATGTCAATGACTGTAACCATCCAGAAGTAAGTAGATCATGAGGCCGTACTTCCAAGGGGATGCTGAGTAGATTCGAACCATCAATCTTTGGTTAGTAGTTAAGCACAAACCATTGTGCCACCTCAAGACCAGAAATAAGCTTGATATACATTATCTGACAAGTATTTGATCCCCATCCTAAGTGACATGTGTAGATAGAAAAAAAAAATTAACATGTACAAACCACTAAAAGCTTTCATACCTGGGATGTGAGATAAAGAGTGGTTTAAAAAAGCAAAAATAGAGAGAAAAAACAAGATGGCGGATCAGGTGGAAGTTCAGTGAAGAGCTCAGTCAGCAACAACATAGAATACTGGACCAAGCAGGCTCAGAGGATGGTGCCAGAACTCTGAACCACATATAAAGGAATATTTAGAAGGTTGGAAGGCTTACAGCTAGGGGAATTTGTAGCAGAGGCAAGAAATCCAGTATTTTCTAATTCAAGATGCTCAGCTGCTCCTGGAGCCACCATCTTGGGTGAGACCAAGAGCGGGAAGGATCAGAGCAGTCACAGATGCCTCACAGGACCATAGAGATAAAGAAGAGTGAAAAGGGAAGCTCATCTCCTGATAATATCTACCTGGAGGCAATCAGAAAGCATAAAAAATACCAAAATACACACCCATCTAAGTATTAAGGCCACAGATAACTCATGAATATGTCCAAAAAACAGAAACAGATGACTATATCTGCACATGTCTAGAAACAAGATACAGTGACTGAGGCAAATGAGCTGGAAGTAGACCTATACTGAAAAATGGGTAGGCTTTGGAAATGCCTGAGAAATAATTCAGAAAAGTGATTATAAAATGTATCAAAACAATATACAATGGAGTTTGAGAAAAATAAGGAAGAAGTCAGGAAAGCACTACAGGAACAATCAAATAAAATAAATACAGCATTGGAAACTATTCAAAACTGACAGAAAGAGGTCCAAATGATTAATAATAGAATATCAGAAATGGACAGTACATTGAAAGGACAAAGGAGTAGAATTGAAGAGATAGAAGCCAAAACTAATGAGCTAGAAGATAAATCGCTCAACACTACTAAGATAGAAGAGCAAACACAAAAATATTTTAAAAATCTGAAGACAGTCTAAGATTCATGTTAGACAACATGAAGAGGGATAACATAAGAATTATCAGCATTCCAGAGTAGGAATTTTTCTTCTGGAAGAAAAATTTTCTAACATCATGAAAAGCAAAACATAAGCATTCAAGAAGCTCAACGAACCCCAGGAAGGATACAGCCTAAAATATAATCACCAAGACATATAATAATCAAGCTCTCCAAAATCAAAGAAAAGGACAGAATCCTGAAAGCAGCTAGGAAAAGTAAAGTGTAACATACAAAGTCAAGTAAATTAGATTAAGCTCAGATTTCTCAACAGAAACAATGCAGGCAAGAAGGCAATGGGGAGACATATATAAAACCCTGAAAGAAAAAAACTGCCACCCAAGAATCCTCTACCCAGCAAAGCTGTCAATCAAACACAATGGTAATCAAACCATTCCAGGATAAACAGAAGCTAAGAGATTTTGCCAAAGGCAATCCTGCTATGAAAAACATCCTAAATGAAGTTCTGTGGACAGAGAACCAACAAGAATAGAACCAACAAGAATGACGTACATGAAAACTCAATCAACAAATCGAAGAGTCAAGAACAGTATGAAATTATAGGAACTGAGGATCTGGGAGGTCAGTCTATATGATCAAAACAATTACAATGTAAAAGAATGTAAACACAGAGGAACAGAGATCCAGGTGGTGGGACGGACACATAGATTACAGGATAAAATAGACTGTCTTAAATGGAGAGAAGCAAAGGGAAGAAATGAGGAGGTGCAAGAGCTGAACAGAAAATTTCAAAGTTCAACTCGAGAAGATAAAGATAAATATTACAACAAAATGTGCAAAGATCTGGACTCAGAATACCAAAAAGGAAGAACACGGTCAGCATTTCTCAATCTGGGGGAACTGAAGAAAAAATGCAAGCCTCGACTTTCATTATAGAAACAATCTCTGGGCAAATCATTGAATGATGCAAAAAGCATCAAGAGAAGATGGAAAGAATACATAGACTCATCTTACCAAAAAGAAATGGTTAATGTTCAACCGTTTCAAGAGGTAGCATATGACCAAGAGCCAATGATACTTAGGGAGGAAGTCCAAAATGCATTGAAGGAATTGGCAAAGAACAAGGCACCAGAAATTGATAGAATAAAAAATTGAAATCTTTCAAGAAAGTGAGGCAGCACTGGAGGTACTCACTCATCTCTGTCAAGAAATTTGAAAGACAACTATCTGACCAACTGATTGGAAGAGATCCATATTTGTGCTCATTCCAAAGAGAGGTGACCCAACGGAATGTGGAAATCATTGGACAATCTCTTTGATATCTCAAGCAAGTAAAGTTTTGCTAAAGGTAATACAGAAATGGCTACAATCATACACTGACAGAGAATTTCCATAGGTTCAAGACAGATTCAGAAGAAGCCAGGGAACAAGGGACATCATTGCTGATACTGAAAGCAGAGAATATCAGAAAGATGTTTACCTGTGCTTTATTGACTACACAAAGGCTTTCGATTTTATGAATCATGACAAGCTATGGACAACATTTCAAAGTGTGAGTATTCCGGAAAACTTAATTGTGCTTATGAGGAATCTGTACCTGAACCAAGAGGCAGTTGTTCGAACAGAACATGGGAACACTGAATGTTTAAAAATTAAGAAAGGTGTGCAACAAGGTTGTATTCTTTCACCATACTTACTCAACCTGTATGCTGAGCAAATCATCCGAGAAGCTGGGTAATATGAAGAAAAACGTGGCATCAGGATTGGAGGAAGACTCATTAACAACCTATGATATGCAGCTGATACAACCTTCTTTGCTGAAAGTGAAGAGGACTTAAAACATTTACTGATGAAGATCAAAGAGCACAGCCTTTGATATGGATTACATCTCAATGTAAAGAAAACAAAAATCCTCACCACTGAACCAATAAACAACACTCTTATCAATGGAGAAAAGATTGAAGTTGTCAA
>NW_006408632.1:9761989-9763932 GCF_000296735.1 Chrysochloris asiatica
CTCCTTAGAGGCCAAGATAACCAACCTTCATCTCTCATACTTTGGACATATTGTCAGGAGGAACCAGACGCTGGAGAAGGATCTCATGTTTGGTATGGTGGAGGGTCAGAGAAAAAGAGGAAGACCCTCAATGATATGGATTGCCTAAGTGGAAGCATCGATGGACTCAAGTGTAGCAACAATAGTGGGGTTGGCCCAGGAGTGGGCAGTGTTTTGTTCTGCTGTGCATAAGGTCGCTATGGGTTGGTACCAACTCAATGGCACCTAACAGCAACAACAAGGTAACCACAACAAAGGCGTTAGGGTGGGGGTTTATTTTGGGTGTTGAGAAGGGCAATATAAGAAGGTGGAAGAACAAGATAGATAGGGGAACACCGAGACAAGTTTTTGCCTGTCCTTAGTGGGACAGAGGTAAATAGTGATGCATGCTCAACCTTGGAACAACAGGGCTCTGGGATACAGGGATCTAGGTATAGCTTCTTGTTGTTGTTGTGAAGAGCCATCGAGTCAGTTCTGACTCATAGAGGCCCTGTATAGGGTTTCCGAGGAGCAGCTCATGAGCTTGAACTGCTGACCTTGCAGTTCAAACAGCTTTGCAGCCTGGCACATTAACCCACAGCGCCACACCAGGACTCCAGGTATAGCTTGAAGAAGGGAAATAATACTAAAATGCTTGGCTATCTTATGAATATTAGTTTCCCTTGTCTACTGTTGTAAAATGGAGTCTTGGTGAGCTGGAAGACAAATCTCTCAATACCACAAAGATAGAAAAGCAAATAGAAAAAAGGAAAAAAAAATCTGAAGAAGGTCTAAGATTCATGTTAGAAAACATGAAGGGGAATAACTTAAGAATTACCAGCATCCCAGAACAAGAAGAATCACACAAGTCCACAGAGGAAATAGTTGAAGAACTGCTGGAAGAAAATTTCTCTAACATCTTGCAAAGTGGAAAGGTAAACATTAAAGAAGCTCAACGAACCCCAGGAAGGATAGACCCCAAAAGAAAATCACCGAGACATATCATAGTCAAGCTCTCCAAAATCAAAGATGAAGAGAAACTCCTGAAAGCAGCTAGGGAAAACAGAAGTGTTACATACAAAGACAAACAAGTCAGATTAAGTTCTGACTATTCAGCAGAAACCATGCAGGAAAGAAGGCAATGGGGAGACATGTATAAATCCCTGAAAGAAAAAAAAACTGCCTACCAAGAATGCTTTATCCAGCAAAGCTATCAATCAAATAAAATGGTGTAATCAAAGCATTCCAGGATAAACAGAAGCTAAGGGATTTTGCCAAAGTGAACCCTGTGCTACAAAACATACTAAAGGGAGTTCTATGGACTGAGAACCAACAAGAATAGACAACAACCAGAGATTGACATATGTGGCAACACCTCACAGAATTAAACTGACAGAAGGAAGAGTTGAGATGAGAACAAAATTTTAAGAACAAACTCAGAGAATCTGGGAGGTCAGTCTATGATCAAAACAATTACAATGTAAAAGAAGGTAAACACATAGGAACACAGATCCAGATGGTGAGAAGGTCAGGTAGATTACAGGATAAAATAGACTGCACTAAATGGAGGAAAAGTTAATGGACTACAACATAACCTCAGAGAAAATTAACACTTCACAACATACAAAGAAAATGAAAAAACAAAAAGAACATGGAAACATTAAAACTATGAGGAAACTCACAAGAAAGAACACAAAAAGCATTAACTCAGCAAAGGAAGACACACAGAACAAAGAAAGCAGCAACAGCACAAAAAGATACACATAATAACAGCAATTAATCCTTACCTATCGATAATTACAATGAATGTAAATGGATTAAATGCACCAGTTAAGAGACAGGGTGTGACAGAATGGATAAGAAAACAAGATCCTTCAATATGCTGTCTACAAGAGACACATCTCACACAGAGACAAAAACAGATT
>NW_006408632.1:9766312-9791051 GCF_000296735.1 Chrysochloris asiatica
CAAGGATGAAATATCTAGGAATAAATGTAACCAGAGAAACAAAGGACTTATACAAAGAAAACTACAAAACACTACTACAAGAAACCAAAAGAGACCTACAAAAATGGAAGAATGTACCATGCTCCTAGATAGGAAGACTTAACGTTGTGAAAATGTCAATAGTGCCCAAAGCAATCTACACATATAATGTAATCCCAATCCAGATTCCAATGACATTCTTCAAAGACATGGGAAAAACAATTATGAACTTTATATGGAAAGGAAAGAGACCCAGGTTAAGCAAAGCACTGCTTAAGAAGAAGAAGGTTGGAAACATCTCACTCCCCAACTTCAAAATTTATTACACAGCTACAGTGGTCAAAATAGCTTGGTACTGGTACAATGAAAGATACATTGATCAATGGAACAGAATTGAGAATCCAGAAATTAACCCATCCTCATACAGCCAACTGATTTTTGAAAAAGTACCTAAACATATCACATGGGTAGGTGATAGTCTCTTCAACAAATGGTGCTGGCAGAACTGCAAAGTGATATGCAAGAGATTGAAACAAGACTTTCACCTCATGCCTTATGCAAAAAACAACTCAGCATGGACTAAAGACCTAAATGTGAATCCCAGAATTATGAAGGCCATCAATGAAAAAATAGGTACAAATGTGACGGCACTAATTTAGGGAACACGCAAACTACCAAACATTTTGAAAACTACACAAACAAAAGTAGACAAAATGGATGAGTGGGGCATACTAAGAATTGAGAACTTATGTGCATCAAAAGACTTCACCAGAAGAGTGAAAAGGGAACCCACACAATGGGAAAAAATCTTTTGCAATAACACATCAGGCAAGGGACTCATTTCTAAAATATATAGGAAACTACAACACCTCTACAAGAAAAAGACAAATAACACAATTAAAAAATGGGCACAGGACATGAACAGACACTTCACTAAGAAGGAGATCCAGGCAGCCAACAAACATATGAAGAAATGTTCACCATCACTAACCATTAGAGCGATGCAAATCAAAACAACAATGAGGTATCATCTCACACCAGCAATAACAACAAAGATCAGAAAAGTAGAGGATAATAAATGCTGGCGAGGATGTGGAGAAACAGGGATGCTCCTTTATTGCTGGTGGAATTGCAAAATGGTCCAACCTCTCTAGAAAGCAATATGGCACTTCCTCAGATGGTTGGAAATAGAAATACCTTATGATCCAGAAATTCTTCTACTTGGTATTTACCCACAAGAAATATGAACCGTAACACGAGTAGATATATGCACACCAATGTTCATAGCAGCACTATTTACAATAGCAAAAAGATGGAGACAGCCTAAATGCTGATCAACTGAAGAACGGATAAACAAACTGTGGTACATACACACAATGTAATATTATGCTACCTTGAAGAATAACAAGGAAGCTGCAAGCCACTGCATAACATGCATGAACCTTGAAGACATTATGCTGAGTGAAATTAGTCAGTCAGTCAAAAAAAAGAGAAATACTGCATAAGACCATTACTGTTAAAGACTAAGAAAAAGAACTCATACTAAAGGAGGGTGGAGGGAAATTCTTTGCTGGTTATCGGGATGTGATGGATGGGGTGAGGGGAGGGAGGGGAAGGTGGAGCACTGGGCAGGGATTAGACACCGGATAGTTTGGGTGCTAGGGAGGGCCGCAATACAAAAGAAGGGGGAAGGGAATGGAAGAATAAAGCAGACAGGAAAACAATTAGGCAGGTTTGCATGGGCTAAGTGGGACAGAGATAAATAATGATGTATGCACAACCTTGGAACAACAGCGCTCTGGCATACATGGATTGAGACATGGTTGGAATGGGCAAAAGGGAGGAAATAATGTTAAGATGCTTGGCTGTCTTTTGAATCTTGGTTTCCCTTGAATACCATTATAAAATAGACACTTAAGGGAGAGAGAAAGGAATAGTCAGAAATATCACCATAGAAAGCTTGTAAATCCGTCTACTGCCTATAACTGATTGGAATACCTAAAAGAGGGCTACAACGTGCCCAGTGAAGGAGGCTTCCTGCGGAGCCTCTGCAATACATAAGACCATAGGTGGAATCCTGAACCCCATCCAGAATCTTCAGAGGTGGGAAATTTCCACTTGAAAGGACAAGCACACCAGCTGGAGCTGCTAGAAGAACAGAAGATGCTTCCTGAAAGGAAGACTGACAAGAAAAATACACAAAAATATAGGCAGTCCAACTGATTACTGCAAGAACAAGCAAGTGTCTCACCCAGGAGACATCAAGGCAAGTGGACAGGTCCCCTCAGGGCCTGATTGTGAGGCTTGGAAATGTAAAGGTAGATGTTTTGCAGCAAAAGGAGGAGAGTGATTGACTTTGCAGTTTAGGAGCAGAGGTCCCTGGGACCATCAAGGGAGAAGAGCGGAGAGCAGGACCGTATCCAGAGAAGCAGTGACGCCAGAGATGGAGGCAGAGATGATGACATGGCGAGATGGAGCAACTGGGGGCTTTAGATCCAGAGAGGGAGAGGGGCTGTGTGCTGATGACTGGGGGTTGTGGGGGGCAGGCTTGCAGGTATGTATATCCTTTGGTTGGTTGATGATGCATGGAGGGGATTGTAATCATGGCAATGGATACTATAGGATGAAAGTAAAGCTAATGTTCTCCCATGTAAACTATCACATAATTCACAATAAAACATTTTTTAAAAAGTTAATTAATAGTCATTGAAGGTGCAGCTATTGGTCTCTACACATGCAGAGAAAAGAGTAACAAAAATTGAAAACACTTGGAATCAATTACTCCAATAGATTAAATGGAACATGTGGACATCAATTTCCATAACGCTGAAACAAGAAGAATTAGATGATGCTCAGCTACCACTAACCACTACTCTGAAAGGGGTCACATTAGAAGAACCAGGATAGAATGGAGGAAAATGTGAAATAAAACTCTAAATTATGAAAAAAAATTTTAAATCACCAGGCTTAGTCATCATAAAGAGACTAGAGGAATCCAAGATGCTGACCCTCAGCCACCCTTCAGGTCTGGAACTGAACTCACCCTTGTGGTTCCATTTTCAGCCAAGTGATAGAAAGGTATATAGGGGGACAACAACATTCATAAGGTATGCTCACCATGAAATAGTCAATCTTTCAAAAGCAAACGTGCAACATTTACCTAAGGACAAAGTTCAGAAGGGTTGGAAAAGAGGCTGGAATGGAAATAAGAACCACAGGGAGGAAATGGGATAACTGTTGTTACATGGAGAAGATGGCAATCATTGAGATGAGACGAAGTGTATGATTTGTTGAGTGTAAAACTGATGATCTACTCTGTAAACCTCATTCAATTCACCATAAAATTTTTCAAAAATAAGTAAATAAATAGACATTTACTCTATGGCCCATCAATTTCACTATTAGATATTTACACAAGAGAAATCAAAACATAATTCCACACACACAAAAAAGACTTATATAAGAATGCTAACAGCAACTTTATTTACAAATTAGTATTGATCTACAGGATATATTTTTTTAATTGTGGCACATCCATGCAATGAAATACAACTTAATAGTATAAATAAATGAACTATTGATCAATGCAGGAACGAATCTTGAAAACATTCTCTTAAGGAAACAAGAAATACATATTGTATATTTCATTTGCTGTTGTTATTAAGTGCCATCAAGTATGTTCTGACTCATAACAACCCTGTATAGGGTTTCTGAGATGAGGCTGGTGAAGTTGAACCACCAACCTTGTAATTCAAACTGACATTGTGGTCCAGTGAATGATCCTGCAGTGCCACACCAGAACTCCATATTTCATTTAGAGAATATTAAAGAAAAGGCAGAAACAAATCTGTGGTGAGAAAAATTAGAAAGTGGTTTCCTCAGGGAAAGAAAGGATTTCCTCTTTCTGAGATGTTCTATATCTTCTTTGATTACATAGGTATGTACAGTTGTTAAGTCATTGAATGCAACACAAAATCTGTGCATCTTATTGAATTTGAATTATGTTGCTGTTGTTGTTGTTAAGTGCTGTTGAGTTGGTGCCAATTCATTGCAACTCTGTAGAGGTTTCTGAGGATTGAAATCTTTACAGGAGCAAAATGCCTGTCTTTCTCCCATGAGCCACTGTTGTTATTGTTAGGTGCCATTGAGTCGGTACCAACTGATAGGGATCCTAGGCATAACAGAATGAAACACTGCCAAATCCTGGGCAAACCTCACAATTGTTGCCACAGTTGAGCCCATTGATACTGCCACTTGGCCAATCCATCTCGCTGGGGAGTCTTCCTCTTTTTCTGTAATCTTAAATCTTACCTTTTCCAGTGACTGGTCTCTCATGACAATATGTCTGAAGTATGAGAGACGAAGTTTGGCCATCCTGGCCTCCAAGGAGCACTCTGGCTGAACTTCTTCCAACACAGATCTGTTGGTTCTTTTGGCAACCCATGGCACTTTCAACATTCTCCTCCAACACCATAACTCAAATGCATCAATTCTTCCACAGTCTTCCTAATTCACTGTCCAGCTTTTGCATGCCTATGAAGTTTTAGAAAATACCATGACTTAGGTCAGGCGTACCTTAGTCCTCAAGCTGACATCTTTGCTCTTCAACACTTTAAAAAGGTCTTGTGCAGCAGATTTGCCTAATGCAATATGTCCTTTGATTTCTTGACTGCTGCTTCCATGAGTGTTGATAGTTCATCCAAAAAGAATAAAGTCCTTAACAACTTCAATCTTTTCTCCATTAATAAGAATGTTGTTTATTGGTCCAGTGGTGAGGATTTTTGTTTTCTTTACATTGAAATGTAATCCATACTAAAGGCTGTGCTCTTTGATCTTCATCAGTAAATGTTTTAAGTCCTCTTCACTTTTAGCAAGCAAAGTTGTATCATCTGCATATCGCAGGTTGTTAATGAGTCTTCCTTCAATCCTGACGCCATGTTTTTCTTCATATAACCCAGCTTCTTGGATTATTTGTTCCACATACAGGTTGAATAAGTATGGTGAAATAATACAACCCTGTTGCACACTTTTCTTCATTTTAAACCATTCAGTGTTCCCATGTTCTGTTCAAACAACTGCCTCTTGGTCCAGGTACAGATTTCTCATGAGCACAATTAAGTGTTCAGAAACACTCATACTTCGCAAGGTTTTCCATAGCTTGTCATGATCCACACAATCAATAGCCTTTGCGTTGTCAATAAAGCACAGGTAAACATCTTCCTGGTATTCTCTGTTTTCAGCCAAGTTCCATCAGACATCAGCAATGATATCCCTCATTCCACGTACTCTTCTGAATCTGGCTTGAACCTCTGGAAGTTCTCTGTCAATGTATCTTGCAGCCCTTTCTATATTACCTTTAGTAAAACGTTACTTGCATAGGATATCAAAGATATTGTCTGATGATTTCTGCGTTCCGTTTGGTCACCTCTCTTTGGAATGGACACAAATATGGATCTCTTTCAATCAGTCAGCCAGATAGTCGTCTTCCAAATTTCTTGGCAGAGATGAGTGAGTGCCTCCTATGCCACCTCACTTTCTTGAAAGATTTCCATTTTCATTCTATCTATCCCTGGAGCCTTATTATTTGCCAATTCCTTCAAAGCACCTTGGACTTCTTCATTCAGTATCATTGGTTCTTGATCATACGCTACCTCCTGAAACAGTTGAATATCAACCATTTCCTTTTGGTACAGAAACTCTGTATATTCCTTCCATCTTCTTTTTATGCTTTCTGCATCATTCAAGAATTTGCCCAGAGAATCCTTCAATAATGAAAAGAGGATTGAATTTTTTTCTTAAGTTCCCTCAGCTTGAGAAATGCTGAACATGTTCTTCCCTTTTTGTTTTCAGACTCCAGTCTTTGCACATTTCGTTGTAATATTTGACTTTGTCTTCTCAAGCTGATCTTTGAAATTTTCTGTTCAGCTCTTGATCCTTCTCATTTCTTCCATTTGCTTTAGTGTCTCTACTCTGAAGAGCAAGTTTCAGTGTCTCTTCTGACATCCAATTTGATCTTTTCCTTCTTTCTTGTCTTCTTAGTGACTTTTTTGCTTTCTTCCTGTATGATGTTCTTGATGTCATCCCACAACTCTTCTGGTCTTCCATCTTTAGTATCTAATATATGAAATCTGTTTTTCAGATGATTTCTAAATTCAGGTGGGATATATTCAAGGAGTGACTTGTGGGCTTAAACTGCTGACCTGTGGTTTCCAGCCCAATTCTTATCTTGTGGAGCCACCGTGCTCCCCAAATTTAAATGATACCCAATTTTAAAAATTAGAAAGACATGTTTCTCTAAACTTTGTAAAACACTGAAGCTCAAGCATCTCTTCTGTGGGACCTCCTCAAAAAAACACTTAACAAGAGTCAGAACCTGACTAGATGGCATTTAATAACAACAAAGGCATTACTAAGTTAATGATGTATTTTCTCAAACAGATGTTAAAAGTAGAACTTCTGTGGTGCCATGGTGGTGGTGTTGGTAGTGTGCCGTGGAGTTGGTTCCAACTCATAGCAACCCTGCACTGGGTTTCTGAGGCTCTAAATCTTTACGGGAGCAGAAAGCCTCATCTTTCTCCCATGTTATGGCTGGTAGTTTCAAACTGCTGACCTTGAGGTTAGCAGCCTAACTCGTAACCACTATGCTACCATTGTTGTTGTTGAGCAATGTGAAGTCAGGTCTGACTCATAGTGACCCTGCACAGGGTTTCCAACGCTGTAAATCTTTACAGGAGCAGAAAGCCTCATCTTTCTCCCACAGAATGGCTGGTAGTTTCGAACTGCCATCCTTGAGGTTAACAGCCTAATTCGTAACCACTATCCTACCAGAGCCCCTTTACACTACCATAGTTATTTTTAAATTTGTCTAAGGGATTTCCTCATACTTAGAGAGGTACATAGAATCAAGCAGACCTGGATTCAAATTCTAGCCTTGCAATTCCCTACTTGTGTGACCCTGAAGGGTTACTTAATCTCTCTGACCCTTGGTTTCTT
The DNA here is from genome assembly GCF_000296735.1 of Chrysochloris asiatica. Classification (NCBI taxonomy): domain Eukaryota; kingdom Metazoa; phylum Chordata; class Mammalia; order Afrosoricida; family Chrysochloridae; genus Chrysochloris; species Chrysochloris asiatica. The sequence goes on from NW_006408632.1 coordinate 9,773,324, forward strand.
ATCTAAAGCAATGGGGATAAGGATTGTAACTACCTGATAGGATCATCAGGAGGATTAAATGATAATATCTATGAAGGCTTTGCATCATGCCTGATTGAGCTCAATAGACTTGAACATAGTCAACAGAAACTGTATCGTAACACTAAAAACATTGAGGACTTGAAGTAAAGAGCCTAGTTCTGCTCCTATGTCCCCATTACTACTGTGATTCTGGATCATTCCTTGAGTTCTCTGGATCCTATTTCCTTACATGCATAATGAGAAGGTTGAAACTAGCTTTATGAGTGACTTCTCACCACCATCAAGAACTTTCCCCTCCAGCCTGCAGGAGTTACGCAAGAATGGAAGTGTTTATTCCACCACTGACATGATCCAAACTACAACAAAGCGCGAAAGAACAGCGAAAGAACAGCAGGGTCGGGCGACAATGTTGCCAGTCTCGGCCAGTGGCACATGTACTGGATTAATGACCCAGCAAAGCATATGGTAAGCAGAGAGCTTGAATTATTGATGCTCTCTTTCTTCAGGACTGGCAAATGAGGCAAAAGTTTCTTTCTTTAAATCCAAGCAAACAGGATCTTTAGAATAGAAGAGGACTGTGTCTCTCCAGTGTTTTGCCTCTTCCCATTTTCATTACTGTCACCTAATTCAGAGTTTAGCGCATCACCTTGAAACAGTGTAGAGAGCTAACTGGCCTGTCACACTATTTCAGACAACCCTCCTCCATTCTTTCCTAAATAGTACAGCCGAAGCTATCTTTGCAATGTGCAACTTCAATATGTTTCCTTTCTTGCCCAAAACCCTTCCCTGGAGCCCCATCAATGCCGAAGTCAAGCTCTTCCTTCTAAATTCTGCTGATCCTTGAAGACCCACCTCAACTCCTACTGCTTCCAGAAAGCTTCAGCTGATCGGTTCTTGGATGAAGTAGCCTGCTCACTAACGGATAGTTTCTAGAAGAAAAACTCAAGCACTTGCCCATAAATCTTTCTTAGTTCCCCATTTTCTGTTGAATTAAAATAGAAATACCTCAAACTGGCACTCAGTATAGTCCACAACAAGGTGCTCACCTGTAGGAGGAACCCTGGACCTCAAGATCATTTGAACCACAAGATCAGCAGTTCAAACTCACAAGCTGCTCCTCAGAAACCCTAACTCATAGGGTTGCTATGAGTTGGAGCTGACTCAGTGACACTTAACAACAATTTTACCATACTAAACTCTAACCAATCCTGAGAATTACCTGAACATCCAACGCCTGTCTTTATTCATGTTCTTACCACCTGGTATTCCTGCCCTCTACTTGTAAAAATGCAACCCATCTTTTGAAACTAATTTCAAATGTTATCTTAACTCTGTTGCTTAACTCTATAGTTATTGTCTTTCCTGATGGCTTGTAAATTTGTAGATTCTCCCTGGAATTTGGTCAAGTGTGCACTTAGCTTGGCTGCTTTTGGAAAACATAAGGTCACTGAGCCCAGAAACGGACCCATCACTGCACTGTGACCCCTGGATCAGCAAAGCTTATGCATGCCACAGGGCTTAGGAAGTATTGAGTGACAGAGACTGGAAGGTCTGTCTTGGTGGTTGGACAAGACATGACAGGGCTGAATGGGAGGTTAAAAAACATGGTACCCAGAGTCTCTTCCAATTCTAATATTCTAGAGCCTGAGTAGGCTCTAGAAGATCCCTAAACACTTACTTCTTAATTCTTCTGTCTACTGATCATCCTACCCAGTATTTATTTGTTTGTTTATATCTAATTTTTTGGCAAAGATAATACAGGCATAGCTGAAAAATCTTTTCATTAAACAGAACAGAAAACAAAGTCTCAGCCCTAGCCCTGATACCTGGCTATTCAGTTAGCCATGTTTATTAGCTTTTTGTAGCCTTCTAGTTTTTCTTTATGCAAATATATATAATATGTTCTCACATTTTATTACACAAACAGTAGCTTGCATTAAGTTGTTTTTGTAATTCATTTGTGAGTTAAATTTGCCTCGCCAGCTGCAGTGAAATTTCTGCTGAGATATTTCTTAAAATTCCTTCATGCCCTATGAGGCCTAGCTCAGAGCTGGGCACATGAAAATGCTTCAATGAGTTCTTGGTTGGCTGCCCTTCCATAATATCAGGCCAGCAGAGTGCTACTCTGGCTTGTCTGGAGCTGCGAGCATATGCCCTACCTCCGGCTCCAATGTGATAAACAATAATCTGAGCACTGGGAAGGGAGAGAGGCAATGCAAGTTTCAATCTGTGGTACGCCAAGCCTTCTGCCACTTCTGTCTTTCAATTTTCAATCTGGTAGAGAAGAAAGAAGAAGACCCAAGCAGCTATGCAACCCTAGACAAGTCATTTTTCTTGTCTGGGCCTCAGTCTTCTCATCTCCTAAAATGAGAACGTAAACCAGGTGATCTTCAAAAGGCCTTCCAACATCAATCAGTGCAGTCCTCGGGAGCTCTGCAGACGTCATGTGTTAGGACAACTAGGAGACTACAGGAGGCACCTAGGACACTACTCCTGGATCTGTCACAGCTGATCCCCATCATGACCACACAGTCCTTGGTTCAGATGCAAAACAATGTGCGAGCATCTCTGGATAACTGTTCTCTCCCCTGGGACCTGCCAGGCAACTGTCTGCTCAAAGCAAGACTGAGTCTTTCCTGGTAAGTCAGTTAAAAGAGGCCTAAGAAAGTGTCTCAATACAGATCCCAAGAAGCCAAAGGACACATCTGGGAGGCCAGGCCACTCATCCATGCAGCCTTGAAAGCCAGTGCTGTGCTTACCCGAGCCCTCTGAGCAGGTGGCATCAGAATGGGGAACTGTGTATGGCCTGAAAGCCTCTGCTGGGGAATTCCTCTCAATTCCTCTCTGCTCTACTGCCTTCCCCAAATGCCTCCACCTGCCTTTAGGGACAGGAGAGATATGACCTGGAAGGAACCTCCAAAGCCATCTGGTCTACCATCTTAGTCTATTGGTTCAGAAACTGAGCCCAGAGAGAGGAAGTCACTTGCCCAGGGTACACAGCTGCCTGAGAAAAACAATCTTCCATGACAAGCACACCCAACAAGTCTCAGAAAAGCCAACCAGGGTTCTTTCCTGCCTTTTGGAGGTCTTGTCCACATGTTCACAGTGAGGCAGGTGCAAAGTCAAAGCTTTCCTCTCAGGAGAAACTGGGTGGGAAAATGTCTCAGTGGACACAGCCAGGAAGATGCTCCTTACATATGGTTTCCTGTTCTGGCAGGAAGCCTGGTTGGTTGATTTGTTTCTCTGCACCAGCAGTGAAGCCTGGCTGCCGGCCTCTGGAGGTGAAATGTTGATTATAAACTTCACACAACTGTTGTGAGGAGGACATGCAGGAAGAACAAGGAAGTGGCAACTTTGTCATCAATTGACTGCAGGAGTCAGCTACAGATCATCAGGGCTTTGGGGATTGATTCCCTCTTTGGTATCCTGGGAGGATCAGCGCTAGACTGCTAACCACAAGTTTCCAAGGAGTGAACCCACCATTCACTCCTTGGAAATTCTATGAAGAGTTGCCATGAGTCAGAACTGGCTCAACAGCACTTAACAACAAACAACTGTTATCCCCAAGGACCCCTCCCTGCTGGTTAAGCACTCAGCTGCTAACCAAAAGACAGCAAATGCCACCAGCTGCTTGGTGGAAGAGAAGACCTGGCGATCTGCTCCTATAAAGATTACAGTCTGAAAAACCCAATGGCACAGTTCTACTTTGTCATCTGGCTGCTGTGAGTCAGAATTGACTCAACAGCTCACAACAGCAACAACTATTGTTATCCCCACTTTTTTCTTTGCCTCTCTAAATCCTCCCTCTCCTTTGAACAGCAGCGTGGAAAAACAAGACTTCCTGGCTCAAATGCCTTTCTCCTCTGAACAACTTGCAGCATTTTCTTCAGTCAGTACCTGGGCACCCATGATGTGCCCTAGTCTGCTCCTTAGAACACAGGTATGCCTACAGTCCAAGAAGAGGTCAGCATTCTACATCTTGAATGTCCTCCACAGCCCCTTGGACAACAGAACATGCAGGGTGTGTAGTAACAGCTCACTGGTTGACTGATTCCAGTTCCTCTTATTGAAGGAAAGTGAAACCAACCATTGTCCTTGAAGTGTCTGTTCTCCTGTCAGATAGCCCTATGCCGGCACCTCTGGTTGTTACTTAAGGGAAGGAGTGACAGCAAAGCTGTCTGTGGGATGAGGAACTGGGGTCACTTAAGCCCCCATTCTGGCAGGTTTCACACTACTTCATGACATAGGCACAGCACAACCGAGCAGGGCCTACAAGTCCTGCCCTCCACCTCCCTCCTGTCATGGTACCACACATAAAGTGTCCTTGTAGTTTTCCTTCTTTGCTACGCCTATGTCTCTTTTCACCAGATTTCTCCTCTCTGACTATATTATAACATGTGTGATTTTTTTACTTAGCCCTGGCTCTTATGGACTTGAGTAAGGGCCCTGACCCAGACTCCACACATCACCTCTACCAAACGTTCCCTTGAAGACTCCCTCCAACATTGGAACTGCTACATAGGGGCAGATCTCCACACCCAGCCTGCTGCTGAGAGGGACCAGAGCAAGTAAAACCAGACATGGAGAAACAGCTGCAGTAAAAGCAAATGCCACCTCATTGCTGGCCTGTACGGAGACTTCAGTCAGCATTTAGAAAGACCTTAGCATTTCCAGACCATTCCAGTTGATGGCAATCTGGGGGCAACCCTTGATTTCTATTTTCTTCATGATTGGTAGCATGTGGAGCTCAAAATCCTTGAGTCCAAATACATGTTTTTCTCACTAGACAAAGTTTTTCTTCAGCCTGCCCCCACCTGGCTCTAACCTGAGATGGAGGAAACCTCGTTGCAGACAGTTAAGGGTCTCTCAGTGGCATTAAGTCAGTCACATTCCACACGTGTACTATTCCCAAGTAGTAGTTAAACTAGTAAATCCATTATTTATGATGCAGAATTACATGGCAAATGCAATGCAAAGCGGATGTGCTAACATTACCGTAAGAAAATTCATTTTTGAGCACCACTGCTTTGGGAGGTACAAATTTTATAACTTTGACTATGCGTTACTAAAACATTATTTACATAGTTATATTCTTACAAGCTTCAAAGTAGTTGGTTATATTTAAAATAGAATCTGTCCCCTCTCCACCCCACCCCCACCCCCCAGCCTGATTATACTGAATGAATTAAAAATGGTTCAATCATTTGCATCCAAGGTCTGGTTTTCTTACAGTAGCCCTCGCTTCCCTATTGTAGCAGTGAGATCAGATCGTAACTATGCTTGTGAAACAAAAGCACAGGAGTCCACTTCCACTAGAGAACAGAAAGTCATGAGCAAAAGTCATAGGCTAGCACCTGTCTGTGTGTTGGCTGGGAGTGAGGCAGAAAGGGAGGAGGAAGAGAAATATTTGTATTTCAACACGGCAACCTTAGTTCACCTTCTCTGGACCATCATTGCCTTCGCTTTAAAACAGTTGCACCAACTCTAGCATGCTTCAGTGCTGACAGAGAGAAGAACTAATCAATGTGACTCCAGCAAATAAATATACCTTATTGTCATGACCCCTATTTCCTTCTGTCCCCAGCTCCGATCATGAAGATGGAGCAGAACCAGCCACTGTTTCCTTCAGTTATACATAAGGTCACCAAGAGTTGACGTCAACTCAGTGGAAACTAACAGCAATAACATGTCCCAGTTTGTAAGAAACACATCTGGAAGGATAATTCTCCTCCTTCTAATGTTTTATTTCAGGAACTTGAAAATTCTGAATTCAAACCTGGTCCTCTAGGTTGTTGTAAAAATGTATATGCCAAAACAAGAAAATGGAATGTATGTTAGTTTCACTTGTAACTTTAAAAAAGTGCTGTTGACTAGTAAGGGATGCTCACTATGAATGATAGAACGATCAATCATTCAAAATCAAAAGGGCTCCAGTTACCTAAGGACAAAGTTGAGAAGGGAAGGCAGTGGAAGAGAACTAAAAACCACCAGGCGGAAGTAGGATAACTGTTGTTGCATGGAGGGGATTCAATCATTCAGATGAAACAAAGTGTATGATGTCTTTAATGTAAAACTGATGATCTTTCCTGTAAACATCCACTCAATTCCTAATAAAAAGTTTTTTAAACAAATTGTTGTTGTTGTTAGGTGCCATTGAGTTAATTCCAACTCATAGTGACCCTATGTATAGCAGAACAAAGGCAATGCCCTGTCCTGTGCCATCCCCACAATTGTTAAAAAATAATTAGGCATAGGATGAGTGGACTTTCATTTCTATTCTTATCCTACTTTCCAGGATGTAGACAGGCTTGTTTCCCAACACACACCCCCTGCTTCACTCAGGACCGTAAACTCACCAATTTACCAGTCTTGTCCCTAAATGGCACCACCTTCTCCTCCAAGCCTCATTCTTCTTGGCCCCTCACCAGGACTGCTCCACTATCCTATCCCTTTCAAACCCTTCCATCCTACCAGACTTACTCAGCCTCACTTCCTCTATTTATGAAGCCTCCCAGATAACTTTCCCCTCTCACAGAACTTCCTTCTCTCTGCATTCCTGTAGTGCCCCTAGGATAGCCACCAACTTCACCTTCTGTCATAATAAAAAACAAAGCAAACAAAAACAATTGCCATCAAGTCAGCTCTGATTCATGGTGAAACTATGCATGCCCAGATAGAACCGTGTTCCATCGGGTATTCAATAACTGCATTTTAGAAATAGATCACCAAGCTTTTCTTATAAGGCTCCTCTGTGTGCACTTGAACCACCAACCTTTCAATCTGCAGTCTAACCACTGAGCCATTTTCACCACCCAGAGACTCCTGTCCTGTCTAGACTTTTCTATCACATGGTGATATTTTATACAATCTCTCCACTATTATAAACCTCAGTGTGGGGGGGAAGCTAGCTTATGTGCCTGCACCCCAAGTGAAGCCTAGCAGAGTGTTAAATTTAAAGTCGGAATTTTAACCACTAAACAGATGTCCCTTTTCTGGAGAAAAGTTGGCAATTGCCATCAAAATTTTGAATGCAGGTCTAGGTATCTAACCTGTAGAAATATCTGCCCAAGTGTATAGAGGTTCATATTTACATAGTGAGTACATGGTTAGGGATTATGGTGATAGTTGTTGCTGCTGTTGTTGGTAGGATGTTCATGGCAATATTGTTTGTAACAACAAAAATCTGGAGAAATCCTAAGTGGCCAGCAATGGAGGAATCAATAAAGAATTGATGATATATTGATGTGATGCTATACAGACTGTAAAAGGAATGAAGTAAATGTACATGTGAAGACATGAGGAAATGTCCACAATATTATTGTGGATACCACCACTTATCATACTGTGATGGCTTGAATGTTGCTGTGATCCTGGAAGCTATGTAGCAGTATTTTAAATACCAGAAGAGCCACCCCACCCATGGCAGACAGGTTTCAGCAGAGATTTCAGAGTAAGTGAGTAGGAAGAAGAGGCAGACTACTTCTGAATGTTTAGCACTGCAAACCTTACAAATAGCAGGAGAACGTTGTCAGAGACAGTGCCAACACCATGAATATTGTAAGATACCGTGCCAGAAGAGGAGTCCCTTAGGTTGGAAGACACTCAAAATACTACTATGGAAAAACTACCTCCTCAAAGTAGAGTTGACAACGATTACACCAATGGAGTAAAGCTAAGCTGGGAATGACAAATTCAAGAGGAATGGCATCACATTCATCACCAAAAAGAACATTTCAAAATATATCTTAAAATATAACACTGTCTGTGATAGGATACTATCCATATACCTACGAAGAAAATGAGTTACTACCACTATTATTCAAATTTATGCACAAACCACTAAAGATATAGAAGATAAAACTGAGTAATTCTAACAACTTCTTCTGTCTGAAAATGGTCAAACATGGAAGCAAGATATATTGATAATGACTGGTGATTGGAACGCCAAAGTTGGACACAAAGAGGAAGGATCAGCAGTTGGAAAATAATGCCTTGGTAATAGAAACGATACTGGAGATTGCATAGTAGAATTTTGCAAGACCAATGACTTCCTCTTTGCAAATAACTTTTTAAACAACATAAAAGGCAATTATACTCAGATGGAATACACAGGAATCAGATGTACTACATCTGGAAAGAGACAGTGAAGGAGCTCAATATCATCAGCCAAAACAAAACCAAGGGTAAAATGCAGAACAGACCATCAACTGCTCATATGCAAGTTCAGGTTCATATGCTGAAGAAAACGAAAACTAGTTCACAAGAGTCAAAATATGACCTTGAACATATATGACCTGAATTCAGAGACCATCTCAGGTACAGATTTGATGCATTAGACATGAATTACTGGAGACCAGAAGAGCTGTGGGATGACATCAAGAGCATCATAAAGGAGGAAAGTAAAATATCATGAAAAAGACAGGAAAGAAAGAAAAGACCAAAACAGATGTCAAAAGAAACTCTGGAATGTTCTATTCCACATAGAGCTGTTGAAACAAATGGAAGATATAAGGAAGCAAGAGAACTGAAAAAAATATAGTTTTTTTAGAAGGCTAAGTCAAGTACTATAATGAAATGTATAAAGACATAGAGTTAGAAAACCAAAAGGGAAGAACATGCTCAGCATTTCTCAAGATGGAAAACAAAAGAAGCAATTCAAGCTTCGAGTTACAATACTGAAGGAGAAATCTAAGGGCAAAATATTGAATAATGTAGAAAGCATCAAAAGAAGATGGAAGAAACACACAGAGTCAGTGTACCAAGAGGAATTGATTGATGTGCCACCATTTTGAGAGGTAACAGATGATCAAGAACCAATGGTACTGAAGGGAAAAGTCCAAGCTGTATTGAAGGCACTGGCAAAAACCAAGTCTTGAGGAACTAGTGGAATATAAACTGATGCAGCACTAGAAGCACTCATTCCAATATGCCAAGAAATTTGGAAGAAAGCTACCTAACCAACTGATTGGAACAGATTCATATATGTGCCCATTCTAAAGAAAGGTGACTCAATGGAATGCAGAAATCATTCAACAATATCATTAGTATAACATGCAAGCAAAATTTTACTGAAGACAATTCAAAAACTGCTGCAATCATACATCAACAGGGAACTACCAGAAACTCAAGCTGCATTCAGAAGAGAATGTGGAACTAGGAATATCATGACTAACTCAGATCTTGGCTAAAAGCAGAGAACACTAGAAAAATTTTTACTTGCACTTTATTGACTATGCAAAGTCTTTCAACTGTGTGAATCACAACAAGCTATAGACAACATTGTGAAGAAAGGGTATTTCAAAACACCTCCAGCACTGTGCTCATGAGGAACCTGTACACAGACCAGAAGTGCAGTCATTTGAAAAGAACAAAGGGATACTGAATGGTAAAAAAAATCAAGAAAAGGATGCACCAGGGCTGTATTCTTTCACCATACTTATTTAATCTGTATACAAGAAAATAATCTGAGAAGCTGAATTATAATTATATTGAGAAGGCTCATTAACAACCTGCAATATGCAAATGATGCAACCTTGCTTGCTGAAAGCGAAGAGGACTTAAAATTCTTATTGATGTGGATCAAAGACCACAGCCTTCAATAGTGATTGCACCTCAAAAATCCTCACAACTGGACTAATAAATAATATCATGATAAATAACATCATGATAAATGAAGAAAAGATTGAAGTTGTCAAAGACTTCATTTTGCTTGGATCCACTATCAACACTCATAGAAGCAGCAGTCAAGAAATCAAACAACATACTGCATGAGGCAAATCTTTTGCATAAGAGCTCTTTAAAGTGTTCAAGAGCAAAGATGTCAGTTTGAGAACTAAGGTGCTCCTGACCCAAGTCATGGCACTTTCAGTAGCCTCATATGCATGCAGCAGTTGGACAATGAATAAGGAAAACCACAAAAGAATTAATACATTTTAGTTATGATATTGGAGAAGAATATTAAAAGTACCATGGACTGTCAGAAGAACAAACAAATCTGTGTTGGAATAAGTACAGTCAGAATGCTCCTTAGAAGACAGGATGGTGAGACACATCTCTCATACTTTGAACATGTCATCGGGAGAAGGACATCTTACGTGGTGAAGTGGAGAGTCAGAGAAAAAGAAGACCCCCTCAATGAGATCGATTGACACAGTGACAGCAGCAATGGCTCAAGCAAAACAATTGTGAGGACTGGGCAGTGTTTCATTCTGTTGCCGAGTTGGAGTCAATTCATTGGCACCTAACAACAACATTATTGTTGACTAAAAAAAATATTGTGGACCGTACATAATACGATTTTTTTTTTAACATAAGAACTACATATATAGTTGTGTGTGTGTATATTCTTTGAGGCAGCATAAAGTCATAATTAAGAGAACTGATTCCGAATTCAGACACTTTGGGTGTTGATCCTAGCCCCATCTCTTATTATCTCTGTGATTTTTATCAAATGACTAAACTTCCCAGTGCCTCAGTTTTCTTGTCTGTCAAGTGGTATAAATAACAATACCTGCTTTGTAGGACTGATGCATGAACTAAATAGTTCATACATATAAAACAGTTAAATCAGTGTTTGGCACACAAGATGGATTGACACAGTGGCTACAACAATGGGCTCAAGCACAACAATGATTGTGCAGTACTGGATAGTGTTTTGCTGTGTTGTACATGGCATAGGAATTGATTCGATGGTTCCTAACAATGACAACTATCACTATTAATTTTTCCATTGTTGTCAAGTTGATTCCATTCACTGAGATCCTATAGGACAGAGTAGAACTTTCCATAGGGTTTCTAAGGCTGTAATCTGTAACCCACCTTTCAGGTAGCAGCCAAGCACATAACCATGATGCCACCAAGGCTCCTTTATTATTATTTGCAAAGATAAAAAGACTGGAAAGACACACACCAAGTGATTAACACTGTTTCTTCTGGAAAGACAAACTAGGAGAAAAGGAGAATGCTGTTTCTTTCCACAAACCTGTATGTTGTTGATGTTGGTAACCATTAAGTAAATTTCAACTCATGGCCACCCCAAGTATAGAGAGTAAAACTGCTCCATAGGGTTTCAAGACAGTGATCTTTTTAAAACAGGTCTCCAGACCTGTCTTCTGAGTTACCTCTGGGTATATTTGAACCACCAAGCTTTCAACTAGTAGTCAAGCATTTAACATTTGTGTTACCCGGGTACTCCACTTACATAATATAAAAAGGCACTCACTTGCACATGGACTGGCAGGTATGATTCCTGGGGACAACTGCTACCTGTGAGGTAGTATAAGATCTCAAGATGCAGGACCACAAGCCACGGCTTCCCCATTTCTAAATCCTGACTCTAACTCTAACCCACAACCAGATAAATAAAAAATAAAAGATGTTAGCACCAGCTGCTGCCTACCCCCAATACACACACACACACACACACACACACATACTCTGCTAAATTCCACAACATGATAAAAAATTGAACACATCTGGTTAAAAAAAAAAAAATCAACTACTATTTTGAATGAGAAGAAAGGGAAAAGGAAGCAAATTTGGTGACCAATGTATTTTTAATCATGCATCTTGACTGCCAAGGTGGGCACTAGTGCCACTTTATTACCTTCTTTTGGTAGAAGGTGGTTCTAAGCAACATAATTTTCCACTACTTTCTTCTACTTCCTCTGCCAACAAGCCTTCCAAACGAACTCCATTCCACAATGTTCTCTGCCCAATGCGAATTTAAAGAAATGTCTTGATTTCCCACCTCCTGCCAGTTCTCACACTAGTCCCCCCCCCCTTGTGATTTGTCATATGTACAACTCAAGACCCAAGAGCATTAAGAATAGAACTTCCCTTAAACTTCTTTAAACCACTCCTTGGTGCAACCCCATCCCATTAGCTACAACACAAAATCCTAACTCCTTAGGTTCCCTTCAGCCTGGCCTCAGACTTCATTTCCAGTCCTGTTTCCTATTACTTCCCTACACAATCTCTCTCTTTCTGGGAATGCCGTCAGAATGGTCAGCTACAATCCCCCCCCCCCCCCACACACACACACACACGACTTTTGCATTACACTTCTTTCACCTGTGACCACCTGTGATGGTTGGGGTTATATGTTAACTTGGCTGTACCATAATTCTCAGGTCTGGAAACCATGATGTGCTTATCCTCCATGATGGGATCCAATGCACTGTAATACCCCCATGAGGAGATCTGCTAAGAACAATCAATTAATTGAAAGGGAGTTTCCTCAGGAGTGTGGCCTTCTTCAGTTGCTGTTTGCTGAATGTGGATCTTACATCTGGTTTGTCATCTGACCTCTGGTTCTTTGAACTTGAGCCAGCAGCCTGCCATCTTAACTGCCAACCTTGGTTTTGTTCACCATTGTGGTTAGCAGCCTGTCACCTGACTTGTCAATCCTGGAGTCATCAGTCCCTGCAGCTGTGTGAGTTAGAAGAAGCCTCCAATTTGACATTTGGCCTATAGAAATTTGCCAGCCTCCACAACTGTGTGGAGCACTGTGGCTCTGTAGGTCAGTGATTCAAGTCCACTAGCTGTTCCTTGGGAGAAAGATGAGATCTTCTGATCCTGAGAGGATTTACAACCTTAGAAATCCTATACAGGATCGGGTATGAGTCCGGAGTAATGTGATGACACTTAACAACAGCATTTGGGTGAGTCATGTCCTTTAAATAATTTCTCTCTCTTATAAAGGAACTCTGTTAGTGTAGTGGTTATGAATCGGGCTGCGAACCTGAAGGTCAGCAGTTCAAAACTACCAGCAGCTCCGTGGGAGAAAGATGAGGCTTTCTACTCCTGTAAAGATTTACATCCTCGGAAACCTTGTACAGGGTAGCTATAGGTCAGAACCGACTCAACGGTACTTAACAACAACAACATATGTATATATAAAGGAGTACAGTGGCTCCATACAATAAACACTGAACTAGGAACCACAAGGTCTGTAGTTTGAGCCTACCAGAAAACAGTAATGAAGCTGTGAGCTAAGCCCTACAACATTCAATAAACTCCTGTGAACCTGGGTGGAGACCTGGTTGGCCAGTAGTGTGGCAAGACCTGGGGACTCTTGGGCCCAGAGTCAGTGACATAGCCACAGAGGAGTAGAGTGGAGAGTGAAGCATCCAGGTGATAAGAAGACAGAGCATATGCATAAGAACATCCACACTGGCAGATAATACCCATTTGACCTGGCTTCAATGACTGGATGATCAGAGCTCAACTAGAAAAAGAAAGAAGAGGAAAAAAAAGAGTAATCTGACACACTTTGATGAACCTGACCTACACCTATGGATGTAGTAGCTCAAAAGAGGGAACAAGTCTTTACAGCAAGGATCATTCCCACCCCCTCCATACACAGAGTAGGCAGGGATGGGCATCTTGGATATTGGCTACCCAAAATGGGGAGGGGGGAGGCTACAAAGGCAAGCAGTGACTGGCTTACAAACTTTCAAGAGGGAGCCTAGATCCAGAGGGCATGGAAGAAGGTAGAATCTCCTTTGAGTAGTATCCAATCTGTCTACGAAGGGCTGATGAAAGGAGATGCGGATAGGTCTCTTATGATAAACAGTGAATAATTGTTATCAGGACTGATTGTGAGGGTTGGAAATGTAAAGGTAGACATTTTGTAGGAAAATGAGGGGAGTGATTGACTTTGCAGCCCAGGAGCAGAGGTCCCTGGTACCATGAAGGGAGAAGAGTGGAGAGTGGGACCCAATCCAGAAAAACAGTGATGCCAGAGATGGAGGCAGAGAAGATGAGGTGGAGAAATGGAGTGGCTGGGGACTTTAGATCCAGAAAGGTAGAGGGGCTGTGTGCTGATGACCGGGGGCAGGCTTGCAGGGTATACCTTTTGGTTGGTTGATGATGCATGGCGAGGACTGTAACCATGGCAATGAAATGACATATGATAAAATGAATGTAAAGCTAATGTTCTCCCAGGCAAACTATCACATAATTCATAATAAAATAAAATAAAAAATAAAAAAAAGGTCCCATCCAAGACCTTCTGAAGTGGGACATTCCCACTTGGAAGGACATGCAGACCCACCCACAGTGTCTAGAGGAACAGAAACTACTTCCTGAAAGAAAGACAAACAGGAAAGAACAAAAATGGCAGTCTGTTTGGCTATTACAATAACAAGCAAGTTGTATGCCGGGGAGCCATCAAGGCAAACAATCAAGTCCCTTCAGGGCAGAAGCCCCTCCAAGACTGAAACTCAAAAGGAACACACAAATAGACATGTAAACTCACAGACAACCATGTTGGTCTACATGTAAGTGGAAGTGGGGGAAAGACAGTAATGAAGAAATGGGCTGAGTTCGACCACATTCCATAGACTCCTGTCAACCTTGATATGAGAGAGAGAAAGAAGGAAGGGCTGATTGGTCAAAAGTCTGGGGAGACTTGGGGACTCCTGAGCCCATGGACACTGACCTAGTCACTGGGGGCTAGAAATGAGACTGAAACAGCCAGATGATATGAAATGGGGGGAGGTGTGAAAGAATGCCCAACCTTGCAAATAGTACCCATTTGACCTAGCTTTGATGACGATGACTAGAGCTCAACAAGAAGATAAAAAAAATTGATAACAGAAATAAGTGTTGTTGTTATTGTTGTTAAGGGCCATCGAGTCAGTACCTACCCATAGTGCCCTTATTCACAACATAACGAAACACTGCCTGATCCTGGGCCAACCTCTCTACTGTTGCCATGCTTGAGTCCATCAATGCTGCCACTTGGCCAATCCATATCATTGGGGGTCTTCCTCTTTTTCTCTGACCCTCCATCTTACCAAACATGAGATCCTTCTCCAGCAACTGGTCCCTCCTGACAATATGTCCAAAGTATGAGAAATGAACTTAGGCCATCTTGGCCTCCAAGGAGCACTCTGGCTGCACTTCTTCAAAAACAGATCTATTGGTTCTTTGGCATCCCATGGCACTTTCAGGATTCTCCTCCAACACGATAACTCAAAAGCATCAATTCTTCTACGGTCTTCCTTATTCAGTGTTCAGCTTTCACATGCATATGAGGTTATTGAAAATACCATGACTTGGTATTTGATGAACCTTAGTCCTCAAGCTGACATCTTGGCTCTTCAACACTTTAAAACGGTCTTGTGCAGCAGATTTGCCCAGTGCAATGTGTCATATGATTTCTTGACTGCTGATTCCATGAGTGTTGACACTTGGTCCAAGAAGAATGAAGTTCTTAACAACTTCAATCTTTTCTCCATTGATAAGAATGTTGTTTATTGGTCCAATGGTAAGAATTTTGTTTTCTTAAGTGTAAATTGCTACAATTTGATGAACTTAACCTATACTTATGGATGTGGTACCTCAGAAAACTAACTGAGTCACCTCCTGTCCATGCTGAGCCAGCCTAGCATTTTCTTTACAATTTCTCATTCTCTTCCCCAGCATGTTGGCTGTGAAGACCTGGAGTTTGCAGGACATGTCCAAGGGCACCATGAAGATTGTTGTTTCTGGTGCTGGAGTCATCCAGCTTACTAAAGATGGAAATGTACTGCTTCAGAAATGCAAATTCAACACCCAACAGTCTCCTTAACAGCAAAAATAGCAACAGCCCAGGATGACATAACTGGTGACGGTACAACTTCCAACATCCTGATCATCGGTGAGCTGCTGAAACAGGTGGACCACTATGTTCCTGAAAGTCTGCATCCCAGAATCATAACTGAAGGATTTGAAGCTGCAAAGGAAAAGGCACTTGAGTTTTGGAAAAAATCAAAGTAAACAAAGAGATGGATATAGAAATCCTGAGAGATGTGGCCAGAACATCTCTAAATACTAAATTTCATGCTCAGTTTGCTGAATTCTTAACAGAGGCTGTACTTGACTCCATTTTGGCCAGTTAAAAAAAAAAAAAGATAAACCCATTGACCTTTTCATGGTTGAAATCATGGAAGTGAAACATAAATCTGAAACTGATACAAGCTAATCAGAAGGCTCATTCTGGACCATGGTGCAGCACAGAATCCTGATATGAAGAAAAGAGTCAAAGATGCATACATCCTCACATGCAATGTGTCATCAGAATATGAAAAAACAGAAGTGAACTTTCACTTCTTTTACAAGAGTGCTGAAGAGAGAGAGAAACTTGTAAAAGCAGAAAGAAAATTCATCAAAGATCGAGTTTAAAAAATAATAGAACTGATCTTTGGACTGAAAACCAACAAGAACAGACTAAAACCAGAGAATGACAGGCGTGGCAACACCACCTGGAACTCAGACTATGGAGAGCAGAGTCCAGAACAGAACAAAACTACACCAACGAATTCAAAGGAGCTGGGAGGTCAACTGAAGATCAAAATAATATCAAAGTCAAAGAAGGGATAAATGTAGAAACAGAGATCCAGGTGGTGAGGATGTCAGGTAGCTTATAGGATACAATAGATTCTCTTAAATGGAGAGAACAATTAATAGACTATGAGGTAACCCCAAAGAAAGCTAATACTTCACCATGAAAATGAACTTCCAAGCAGAACAAGCAAACATGAAAACTAAGAAGAAACCAACAAGAAATAGCACAAAAACCACACACTCAGCACAAGAAGGCATGCAGAACAAACAAATGAACAGCACTACCAAAAATTAATATAATGGCAGCAATTAATTAATACCTATCAATAATTTCATTGACTGTCAATGGATTGATGCACCAGTCAAGATACAGAGTGGCAGACTGTATAAGAAAACAAGACCTTTTAATATTCTGCCTGCAAGAATATTGAATGCTTTACACACAAAGACAAAAACAGACTAAAAGTTAAAGGATGGAAAAAAATATACCAAGATAACTACAACAATAAACAAGCAGGAGTGGCAATTCTAATCTCTGATAAAGTACACTTTAAGACAAAAACCAGCATAAGAAATAAAGAAAGACACTATCTAATGATAAAAGGGTCAATTGAGGAAGACAACATAACCATAATAAATATCTATGATCCCAATGAAAAAGCACCAAGGTATATGAAGCAACCCTTAGTAGAATTGATGAAATAAATATATAAATCTACAATTACAGTGGGAGATTTTAATATGCCACTTTCGAAAAGGGACAAAAAAAAAAAAAACAGAAATAAACTCGACAAAGTTACAGAGGAACTAAACAGCACAATCAACCAACTTGACCTCATAGACGTGTAAAGAGCATTCAAACCAACAACAGTAAAATATACTTTCTTCTCCAGTGCACATGGAACATTCTCCAAAACTGACCATGTGTTAGTTCACAAAGAAAGCCTCCATAACTTTATAAGCATCAAAATACTACAGAGCATCTTTTCAGACCACAATGCTATAAAACTAGAATCAACAAGAAGAACATGGAAACTGAATAACACTCTGCTGAAAAGCAACTGAGTAAAAGAAGAAACTAAATGTGAAGTCATAAAGTTCCTAGAAACAAATGAGAATGAAAACACAACATACCAAAATCTTTGGGACACGGCAAAACCAGTGCTGAGAGAACAATTTCTTGTGATAAATGTGCACATCCAAAAAGAAGAAAGAACCAAAATTAATACAGCATCTCCAACAATTAGAAACTGACCAACAGAGGGAACATACAGTCACCAAAAGAAAAGAAATAATAAAGATAAAAGCAGAAATAAATGAGATGGAAAACAGAAAAACTATAGAAAGAATCAACAGGACAAGAAGCTGGTTCTTT
>NW_006408632.1:9792330-9793633 GCF_000296735.1 Chrysochloris asiatica
CCAAAAGAACCAACAGATCTGTGTTAGAAGAAGTGCAGCCAGAGTGCTTCTTGGAGGCCATGATGGCCAAACTTCGCCAATCATGCTTCGGACATATTGTCAGGAGGGACCAGTCGCTGGAGAAGGATATTATTTTTGGTAAGGTGGAGGGTCAGAGAAAAAAAGGAAGACCCCAAATGAGTTGGACTGGCCAAGTGGCAGTATCGATGGACTTAAGCGTGACAACAGTAGTGAGGTTGGCCCAGGATCAGGCAGTGTTTCATTCTGCTGTGCATAAGGTCTCTATGAGTCGGTGCCAGCTCTATTTGCAGACTATATGATCCTATACATAGGAATCCCCAAAGGTTCAGTAAAAAAGCTACTAGACCTCATTGGAAGATTCAGCAAAATGGCAAGGTATAAGATCAACATACAAAAATCAGTTTGATTCCTATATAGTAATGACAGCACTGAAAAGGACATTAGGAAAGCAATACCATTTACAATAGCTGCCCAAAGGATGAAAAATTAAGGAATAAATGTAACCAGAGAACCAAAGACCTATACAAAGAAAATTACAAAACACTACTACAAGAAACCAAAAGAGACTTATAAAAGTGGAAGAACATACCATGTTCCTGGATAGGAAGACTCAACATTGTGAAAATGCCAATACTACCCAAAGCAATTTAAACATACAATGCAATCCCAATCCAGATTCCAGAAACATTGTTCAAAGAGATGGAAAACACAATTACAAATTTTATATCTAAATGAAGGAAACCCAGGATAAGCAAAGCACTGTTCAAGGAGAAGTTGGAAACCTCTCACTCCCTGATTTCAAAATTTACTACACAGCTACACAGCTACAGTGGTCAAAGCAGCCTGGTATTGGTATAATGAAAGATACATTGATCAATGGAACAGAATCAAGAATCCAGAAATTAACCTATCCACATACAGGCAACTGATTTTTGACAAAGTGCCTAGGTATGTTAAATGAGGAGGAGATAGTCTCTTTAATAGATGGTGCTGACAGAACTGGAAAGCAATATACAAAAGACTGAAACAAGACCTTTACCTCACACCCTATACAAAAACCAACTCAGTGTGGATTAAAGATCTAAATGTGAATCCCAAATTATGAAAGTCATCAATGACAAAATAGGGACAAATGTGAGGGCTCTAATACAGGGCGTACACAGACTACCAAACATTTTGAAAACTACACAAACAAAAGTAGACAAAATAGATGAGTGGGACATACTAAAAATTAAAAACTTATGTGCATCAAAAGACTTCACCAGAAGAGTAAAAAGGGAGC
>NW_006408632.1:9793748-9797395 GCF_000296735.1 Chrysochloris asiatica
GGGCACATGACATGAACAGACACTTCACTAAGAAGGAGATCCAGGCAGCCAACAAACATATGAAGAAATGTTCATGATCACTAGCCATTAGAGAGATGTAAATCAAAACAACAATGAGATATCATCTCACACCAGCAATAACAGCAAAGACCAAAAAAGTAGAGGACAATAAATGCTGGCTGGTATGTGTAGACACTGGGACACTCCTGCATTGCTGGTGGGATTACAAAATGGTCCAACCTCTCTGGAAAGCAATGGCACTTCCTCAGAAGGTTGGAAATAGAAATACCTTATGATCCAGCAATTCCTCTACTTGGTATTTTCCCACAAGGAAATACAAGCAATAAAACAAGTACATATATGCACACCAATGGTCATAGCAGCACTATTTACAATAGCAAAAATATGGAGACAGCCTAAGCACACATCAACTGAAGAATGGATAAACAAACTGTGGTACATACACAGAATGGAATATTATGCTACCTTGAAGAACAACAAGGAAGCTGCAAACCACCGCATAACATGGATGAACCTTGAGGACATTATGCTGAATGAAATTAGTCAATCACAAAAGGAGAAATATTGCATAGGACCATTATTGTAAAAGAGTAAGAAAAAGAACCCACATTAAAAGGGGTGGAAAATTATATATATGTTTGCTGATAACCAGGATGTGTAGGATGAGAGAAGGGGAGGGAGGGAGGGGAAGATAGAGCACAGGGTAGGAAATAGACACAATAGCTTGGGTGCAGGGGAAGGGGTCCGCAGGGGGGCAAGACACAAGAAGGGGCAAGGGAATGGGAAAAAAAGCTGATGGGAGAACAGTTAGGCAGGTTTGCAAGGGCTAAGTGGGACAGAGGTAAATTATGATGTATGCACAATCTTGGAACAACAGGGCTCTGGGATACAGGGATTGAGGCATGGTTTGAAGGAAAAAGAGGAAATAATGTTAAGATGCTTGGCTGTCTTTTCAATCTTGGTTTCCTTTGCCTACCATTGTAAAATAGACACTTGATGGGGGGAGAAAGGAATAGCCAGAAACATCACTACAGAAAGCTTGTAAGTCCATCTTCAGCCTATAACTGATTGGAATACCTTAAACGGGACTAGAAGTTGCCCAGTGAAAGGGACTTCCTGTGGAGCCTTTACATTGCACAAGACCATAGGTGAAACACTTAACCCCATCCAAAACTGACTGAGGTAGGAAATTTCCACTGGAAAGGATGAGTAGGCCAGCCTGAAGGGTCTAGAAGAATAGAAGATACTTCATGAAAGAAAGACCAGCAGGAAAAAGCTGAAAAAATAATGGTAGTCTAAGTGTAGTGGTTACGAATCGGACTGTGAACCTTAAGGCCAGCAGTTCGAAACTACCAGCCGCTCTGCAGGAGAAAGATGAAGCGTTCTGCTCCTGTAAAGATTTACAGCCTCGGAAACCCTGTACAGGGTCGCTATGGGTCAGAAACGACTCGACGGCACTTAACAACAACAACTACTACAACAATTGATTACTACAAGAACAAGTAAACTGTTCGCCAGGGAGCTATCAATGCAAGTGGTCGGGACCCCTCAGAGCAAACTGCCTTCCAAGACTGAGATTCACGGGGAATACATGAGCAGGTATGTGGTCTGGCTGGTGACC
This sequence comes from Chrysochloris asiatica, assembly GCF_000296735.1. Lineage (NCBI taxonomy): Eukaryota > Metazoa > Chordata > Mammalia > Afrosoricida > Chrysochloridae > Chrysochloris > Chrysochloris asiatica. Next base: position 9,795,391 of record NW_006408632.1, read on the forward strand.
ATGTTGGTCACCAGTAAGGGGAAGAGGAGAAAAAAACAGCAATGACGTTGCAAGCTAAGCCCTACCACATTCAATAGACCCCTGTGAACCTGGGAGGAGACCTGGATGGCCAGCACTATGGCAAGACCCTAGGACTCCTCAGCCCAGAGGCTGTGACATGACCACAGAGGACTAGAGCAGAGAGTGAAGTGTCCAGCTGATATGAAGAGAGGGGAGATGCACAAGAACACCCATACTTGCAGATAGTACACACTTGACCTGGCTTCAATGGCTGGATGATCAGAACGCAGCTACAAGAAGAAAGAAGAGGGAGAAAGAAAAAAAAAAGTATCTGCTACAATTTGATGAACTTTATCTATACTTATGGATGTAGTAGCTCAAAAAAGGGATTAAATCTTTACAGCAAAGATCACTCCCATTCCCTCAGTACACAGGGTTGACAGGGATGGGCAACTTAGACATTGGCTACCCAATATGGGGCTGGGGGTGGGGTGTGCTATAAAATCAAGAAGCTGGCTTACAAGCTTTCAGGAGGGAGCCTAGTTCCAGACAGGGCAGGAGAAGGTAGAATCACCATTGAATGATTTCCAATCTGTTGGGACTGGGCTGGCAAAAGGAAATGGGGATAAGAGTCTTGTGGTACAATAGTGAATAATTGCCATCAGGACTGACTGGCACAAGATTTTTGTGGTAAATAGTGGATAATTGCCATTAATTTTGCAGCCCAGGAGTAGAGATCCCTGGGACCATCAAGTGAGAAGAACAGAAAGGCAGTGATGCCAGGGATGGAGACAGAGAGGATGACGTGGCCAGATGGAGCAGCTAAGGACACTGGACTCAGGGAGTGAGAAGGGTTGTGTGCTGGCAGCCTGGGGAGCAGGCCCTTGGTTGTTTGATGATGCATGGAGGGGATTGTAATAATTGCAATGAAATTAAATACAATAGGATGAGTGTAAAGCTGATATTCTCCCATGTAAACTTCACAATAAAAACATAAAAAATAAAATAATAGAACTGAAAAATAAAGTCTGTGGTGACTCTAGTAAAGGATTTATTATTATTAATCAGAAGGGAATTGACCCGTTTTTCTTTAGATGCCCTTGAAAAGGAAGGCATAGTGGCTCAGTGCAGAGTGAAAGGGAGATATATGGAGAGGCTGATGCTTGCCTGTGGAAGGGTGACTCTAAATTCTTTAGACGACCTACATCCTGACTATTAGGGACATGCAAGACTGGTCTTGGAGTACACATTGGGAGAAGAGAAGTTCACCTTTACTGAGAAGTGCAATAACTTCTGTCACACTCTTGATCAAAGGGCCAAATAAGCACACATGAACTTAAACCTAAGATGCAATATGAGATGGCTTGAGGGCCGTTGAAAATGCTATGGATGATGTCTATTGTGGTTCCCAGGGCTGGTGCCGTGGAAGTGGCAATGGCAGAAGCTCTGATGAAACACAAACCTGGCATCAAGGACAGGGCCCAATGGGGAGTCCAAGCATTTGCTGATGCATTGCTCATTATCCCCACGGTTCTTGCTCAGAACTTGGGTTTTGACTTTCAAAAAACACTTGTAAAAGTTCAAGCAGAACACTCTGTATTGGGTCAACTTGTTGATGTCAGCTTGAGCACAGGTGAACTAACGGTGTTAGTAGAAGCAGGCATATGGGATAACTATTGTGTAAAGAAACAGCTTCTTCACTCTTGCACTGTGATTGCTACCACCATCATAAGATCATGAGCGCTGGAATGTCCTCTCTGAAAGGTTGAATGGAAGCATCCCTCGTATCATCCAAACCATGAAGACTATAGAGGAATCCGAGGAGCAATTGTTGTTGTTGTCAGGTGCCATCGAGTCGGAACCAACTCATAGTGACCCCATGCAAAGCAGAACTAAACAATGTCCAATCCTGGGCCAACCTCACCACCGCTGCCACACTTGATGCCATCAATGATGCCACCTGGCTGATCCATCTCATTGGGGGTCTTCCTCTTTTTCTCTGACC
>NW_006408632.1:9799585-9800910 GCF_000296735.1 Chrysochloris asiatica
AAAGATTTCAATTTTTATTCCATCAATTCCTGGTGCCTTGTTCTTTGCCAATTCTTTCAATGCACTTTGGACTTCCTCCCTGAGTATCATTGGCTCTTGTCTTTGACAAAAAATACCACCACTCTGCTCCTCGGTGAATTTATGCACTGAGGAGAAGAGTGGTGGTATTTTTTGTCAAAGCTTTTCTGCTCCCATCTTGAAATAAATCACTGTCATCTATTCAAATTCTGACTTTCTGAAATTATGACAGTCTTATTCACTTACACTGAAGTGTGTACACATAAAGCAAGTCCTGTTACCCACTGAACAGGTGATCTTCCTGCAGCTGCAGTGGACTGAAAGTCCATGGCAAAAAAGCATATGTTATCTACCTTGTTAATAAATAATCCTTCACAAACTGAAAAAAAAAAAAAAAAAGCAACCGAGAGGGACGGAGTCTTCACCTCAAGGATCAAGTCTGTCCCCGTGATATATGTGGTTGATGTGTTGTTGTTGTTAAGTGACATCGAGTCGATTCTGACACATAGCAACCCTGTATAGGGTTTCTAAGGACCAGCTGGTGAGCTTGAACCACTGACCTTGCAGTTCAAGTGACTTTGCAATCTGACGCGTTAGCTCACAGCGCCACGCCAGGACTAGAGATGGGCAAATTAAACATTGGTTACCTAAAGTGGGGGTGGGGGAGGCTATAAAGGCATGAAGTGGCTGGCTTACAAGTTTTCAAGAGGGAATTTAGTTTCTGAGAGTGCAGAGGAAGGTACAATCTCCACTGAATAGTTTTCATCTTGTCTAGATGGGTCTGTTAAAAGGAGATGGGATAGTATTCTTTTGATTCAGTAGTGACTAATTGTTATCATGACTAATTGGGAGTGTCACAGCTGTAAAGGTAGAAGTTTTGTAACAAAAAGTAGAGAGTAGTTAATCTTACAGTCCGGAACAGAGGAACCTAGGACCATCAGGGGAGAAAGGCACGAGCAGAATGTAGGACCCTACACACAGAAGCAGCAACACCAGAGATGGAGGCAGAGATGAGGACATGACAGATAGAACAGCTGAGGACCCTAGACTCCTGGAAAGAGAAAAGCTGTGTGTTGGCAGGCTTGCAGAATGTGCCCTTGGTTGTTTAAATGATTACATAATCCTGAGAGTTTTTGTGTACATCAAAAAACAAAAAACAAAAGCAGAAGGAATAGAAGCAAATACACAAATACTGTTAAATGATGACACATGGAGGGGATTGTAATCATTGCAATGAAACAAAATACAATAGGATGAGTGTAAAACCAATGTTCTCTCATGTAAACTATCACTCAAGTCAAAAAAAA
>NW_006408632.1:9801358-9813123 GCF_000296735.1 Chrysochloris asiatica
ATATAAAAGCTTCCCTGGTTTTGCTCTAGAGAATGAACTGCAGACATGGTTGTCCCTTACATTTTCCATCTCTGTGTTATCATCAGTAACTCCTCGTGCTCTTCACATAGTCACCTCTCACCTTCTTTTACGCTCACGTAAGGCCCATGACCTGGCCCCTGGCCAGTGCATAGTGATCTCTTCTCCCGCTTCCCTCTGCACTTCCCTTCCTATGCTCAGCAAAGAACCCACAATCACATGGGTTACTCTCAGAATGGACAGAGCTGTTCTCCACCAAATGTCCAAAGGGTTGGGATACCTGTCCAGGTTGTTTTCCTTCTCAGCTTGGACATAGGTGTGAGGAGGGGTGGGTTGGAAGTGGGAACAGGGGCAGGCAGGAATCTATTCCAAATAAATAAATGAGCTTTCATTTAGTAGTGATCTATTGACAGCTTGCTAACTTCTCATGGCAGCATTTTCTTAATCAACTTTTTGTTCATTTTTCTTGCTGTGAGGATAGGGGGGAAGATTGTTAAAAATTAAATCCAAAATGTTCAGCCATTATAAGAGATGAGTTTTCCCAAACGCCAATAATTCCACATGGTTCATCTAAAATTAGAGAGAGAGAAGTGACCAGGATGATTGACTTTCATTGTAGATACAAGATAGTCAAAATCTATTTAAATGACGTTAGCAAGGAGTTGGAGCAGCAGGCAAGACATCAGATGCCAGAAGTCCATTTATATATTATTCTAAGGGAAGGGAATTAGTTTGGTCAAGCTGCTAAAATGAACAGGCAGGGACAGAAATGCCCTAGAGAAGTGCTGGGTATTTAATCTTCAAGCCATTTGTACAATAAACACATTTATTGACCAATTTTAATACTTTGACTATTTTCCTGGAATCAGTATTTGTACAAATCTAGACTGGGATGGCCAACTGGAATTAGAAAATGACCAGGACAACACAATTAATTTGAAACTTCTCAACTTCCTTGTTTAGAAACAAACAACAAAATCCTAACCAAATTGGTAGTTTACACAGTGTTTCAAGTTCCAGATTGGAAATGGCCAGAATGCACTGGCAAGCAGCAGTCCTAAGTGCCTCCAGCCCCAATGCGCCTACAACGACTGTCCAGACTTTAGCTGTTTATGAGCTTAACATGCAAACATACTAACTTCTTTCTTCTTCAGGAACAACTTACATCCCTGCTGACACCTACTGCTGTCCTACAGATGGTCTCACCCTGAGATTTCAAACATTCTGCAGGAAAAACAAAAGCCGGCTCAGGACCCAGCTAGCCAGTCCTTTTTTTTGTTTTTTAAATTGCTTTTCCAGTAGGATCCCAATAAAATGTGCTGTTTAACTGCCATCTGCAAGTGGCCAGGATGTGACTGGTCTGACCATTGAAAGCTTCTCTGGTCCTATAGGGGTGACTTTGCCCCCTGCCCAGTTAATCACCCCTTCTGGGCTTGGATTGGGTGTTTGGTATCCTGAGTTTCCTGAAGCCAGCCTAGGAGACCACATAGCATCAGTCATAACATCTGACAAGATGAGGTGCAGCACCAACTGACCTACTATGCTGGAAGCAGGCTGCATGGTGAAGATGTCATCTACTGACTCAACAGCCCACCAGCCAGTTTCATTATTAAACGCCTCCCTCCTCACCCCTGAAAAAGGAACTACTGCAGGCAGGCATGACTTCTCCCTGTAGCTCACAAAGGCTACATGGACCCCTTGTTCCCTTGCAAACTCTTACAGTGATAGCCTGCCCTGCTTCCCCCCATATTGTCAACAGATCACAGCTGAAGCGTTGGTAGAATATCCCATCCAATTTCCCATAAAATGGGACATGAAAATAAACACACTTATTGTATGTTGGTTTACATTTCCTGCACAGACCGGGCAGGAGCGACAGGAAAGACATTAAGGAAACGATTTCTAAAGCAATGGGCTACATTTTAGCAAGAATACTTTCACTGACCCTACAAAGAAAGCTATTCAGATGGCTAAAATCCCATATAATTCTTTCAAAACGTTCCTAGAACATTCCCATTCTAATTTCCAAAATCATTGTGACTTGTGAGTGCCCTGTGCTTGGAGACAACAACTCACATTGATGGGGAGGCAGAAATGAACATTTTTCTATCGAATGGAAAATTTGGTTATTTTTAAGGACATTATTTCAAGACAGAAAAGGTCTTAGGTCCACTGCACCTGACAGGCTATTGCTTTCTTCCGAGAAGGCTGGTTTCTCTTGACATCTCTGCTCTCATTAAAAAAGCTGATCACAATTGTCACCTTTATGTTTTCAGTCATGCAGTTTCAAACCCCCAAACAGAATGCTGTCATTTATTTCTTCTCTGAACAAAAGGAACTTTGAATTGCATACCTGCTCAACACCTAAAATTCAAGAAAAGTTTCTTACCACTCCCCTCTCATTCCGAGCACCTGGAAAGTCTGATTTAGTGAAAGGTCTGAGCCAGAGAAGGCTATTTTATTTCTTTCAAGAAGATTCACTAACTAGATAATAATCAATTGCCATTAGCACATTAAAACTGTATGTATGTTGTATGCTGGTAACTGCTAGAAAACAGTTCTTTCTCAGGTAGATAAACGGTTCCTCCTGCAGTCTTGTTTACACTGTTAATTTGCTTAGCAAACCCTTTCCTCATGGATTGTGCAAACATCAGCACCAGGCACCATACCACAGAAGTGTGCTTGCAACCCAATGCCACCTTGAGAAAACAATTCATCCCCCACCATTGGGCCATTTCACCTCACCTAAGAAACTGGGGCAGGGCAGGGAGAGGCAAGGAGACATGGAGGCAGTGGATCATTGTTTCCATTGTCAGTGGATTTACTTTGAAGAGGAACAAAATGTTAGACCCACACTGTAACCACCAACCAGTAAAGACTAAAGACATGTCCTTACATTTAACTTCCCTCCAAATTCAGTATCATGCTAGCTTGACGCACTACCCTAATGTTTCCCCTCTCCCACCCTCAAGCTCCCCTAAGAGCCCTGAATTAAATGGAGCAAAACTCAGGGTGAGATTGGGCCAAGGAGCTTTCACTTTGATGAGAGAAGAAGAGAATAGGTATGGAGTGACCAAATCAGGTGTTCCTCTTAGGGCCCCATTCCACTGAAGGGGATGATAGTCTGGGACAGTTATCCTTTGTGGACTGGCCAAGGATAGACATCTTAGAAAAATTTGAATTGTTGCTGTTGTTGTAAGGTCCCACAAAGTGGGTTCCATAGCAAAACCTATGTAAAACAAAACACTACCCATTCTCACAATTCTTTTCTTTGGGTCTACTATTACAACCACTGTGTCAATCCATCTCATTGAGGGTCTTCCTCTTTTTTTGCTGCCTCTCTACTTTACCAAGCATGATGTCCTTTTCCAGAGACTGCTCCCTCCTGAAAACATGTCCAAAGTACATGAGATGAATGCTCACAATATTCCTTTCTAAGGAGCAATCAGTCTGTACTTCTTTCTAAATGGATTTGGTCATTCTTCAGGCTTGGCATGGTATAAAAAATATTCAACATAATTCCAAGGCATCCATTCTTTTCCAGTCTTCATAATACATTGACCTATTTTCCATGCATATGAGGCCATTGAAAATACCATAGCTTGGCTCAGGGGCACCTTGGTCTTAAAAGTGACATCTTTGTTCTTTAACACTTTAAAAAGATCTTTGCAGCAGATTTATTTGAATTATTGAATGCTACTTCCATGAGCATTGATTGTGGATCCAAGTAAAACAAAATCCTTGACATCTTCAATATTTTTTCCATTTACTGAGTTACTTATTGGTCCAGTTGTAAGAATTTTTTTGTTTTCTTTACATTGAGGTGCAATCCATACTAAAGGCTAGATTCTTTGTTCTTCTTAATGAGTGTTTCAAGTCTTTACTTTCAACAAAGTTGTAGCATCTGCAGATGGTTAGTGAGTCATCTTCCAATCAGGATGTCACATTTTTCTTCATATAATGCTTAGATTATTTGCTCAGCATTCAACTTGAATAAATATGGTGAAAACATACAACCCTGATACACACCTTTCCTGATTTTAGACCATCCAGTGTCCCCTTTGTCCCTTTGAATGACTGTCTCTTGATCTATGTACAGATTCTCTGTAGGCACAATTGAGTGTTCTGGAATTCTCAATCTTCACAGTACTATCCATAGTTTATTATAATCCACACAGTGGAATGCTTTTACACAGTTAATGAAACACATGTAAACATAGTTCTGGTATTCTATGTTTTCAACCAAGATCCATGTTGCATCAGCAATGGTATCTCTCCTTCCATGTCTCTTCTGAATCTGGATTAAATTTATGGCAGTTCCCTATCAGTGAATATACTGCAACCACTTTTAAATTGTCTTCAGAAAAATTTTACTTGCATATGTTATTAATGATAATTGTTCAATAATTTTTACATTCTTTTAATCACTTTTCTTTGAAATGGACACTAATATGGATCTCTTCTCATCAGTTTACCATTACCTGTCTTTCAGATCTCTTGGCCTAGGTGAATGAGCACCTCCAGACCTGCATCAGTTTGTTGAAATATCTCCATTTGTAGTCCATCAATTCCTAGAGACTTTTTTTTGCCAGTGCCTTCAGTGCAGCTTGGAATTTTTCCTTCAGTATCATTGGTTCTTGATTATATGCTACCTCTTGAAACGATCAAACATCGATCAATTAATTTTGGTACACTGATTCAGTGAATTCCTCTCATCTTCTTTTGATGCTTCCTATATCATTCAACATTGTTAAGTATTCAGGAACACTTAACTGTGCTCATGAGGAATCTGTACCTGGACCAACAGGCAGTTGTTCAAACAGAACATGGCAACACTGAATGGTGTAAAACTAAGAAAAGTGTGAGACAGGGTTGTATTCTTTCACCATAATTATTCAACCTGTATGCTGAGCAAATAATACAAGGAGCTGGGTTATATGAAGAAAAACATGGCATCAGGATTGGAGGAAGACTCATTAACAACCTGCGATATGCAGATGATACAACCTTGCTTGCTAAAAGTGAAGAGGACTTAAAGTACTTACTGATGAAGAACAAAGAGCACAGCTTTTGGTATGGATTGCATCTCAATGTAAAGAAAACAAAAGTCCTCACCACTGGACCAATAAACAACATTCTTATCAATGGAGAAAAGCTTGAAATTGTCAAGGACTTCATTCTTCTTTGGTCAACTATGAACATTCATGGAAGCAGCAGTCAAGAAATCAAATGGCATATTGCATTAGGCAAATCTGCTGCACAAGACCTTTTGAAAGTGTTGAAGAGCAAAGATGTCAGATTGAAGACTAAAGTGAGCTTGACCCAAGCCATGGTATTTTCAATCGCCTCACATGCATGCAAAAGCTGGACAGTGAATAAGGAAGACCATAGAAAAATTGATGTCTTTGAGTTATGGTGTTGGAGGAGAATATTGAAAGTGCCATAGGCTGCCAAAAGAACCAACAGATCTGTGTTGGAAGAAGTGCAGCCAGAGTGCTGCTTGAAGGCCAGGATGGTCAAATTTCACCTCTCATACTTTGGACATATTGTCAAGAGGGAGCAGTTGCTGGAAAAGGATATCATGCTTGGTAAGGTTGAGGGTTAGAGAAAAAGAGGAAGACTCCCAGCGAGATGGATTGGCAAAGTGGCAGCATCATTGGGCTCAAGTATGGCAACAATTGTGAGGTTGGCACAGGATCGGACAGTGCTTTATTCTGTCATGCATAGGTACAGATTCGATGGCACCTAACAACAATAACACACCATTCAATATTTTGCCCTTAGACTTCAGTATTGCAACTCAAGGATTACATTGCTTCTTCAGTTCTTTCAGCTTGAGAAATGCTGAGTGTGTTCTTCCTTTTTGGTTCTCTAACTCTAGGTCTTTGCAGATTTCATTTTAATACTTTACTTTATCTTCTAGAGCTATCCTTTAAATTTTCCTTTTCAGCTCTTTTGGTATCATTTTGTCTAGTTACTTTAGCTTCTCTATCTATATTCAGGAGCAAGTTTAAGTCTCTTCTAACATCCAGTTTGGTCTTTTCTTTCTTTCCTGTCTTTTTAATGACCTTTTTCTTTCTTCATGTATGATGTACTTGATGTCATCCCTTAATTCCTCTGGTCTTCTTCCATCATTAGTATCTAACATGTCAAATCTATTCTATAGATGGTCTCTGTATTCAGGAGAGACAGTCTCAAGATTTTAATTTTGCTCTCTTGGACTTGTTTAAGCTTCAACTTGAACTTGCATATGAGCAATTGAAAGTCTGTCCCACGGTCAGACCCTAAATGATAATATTGAGCTTCTACATCATCTTATCTGAAAGATGTAGTCGATTTGATTCCTGTATATTCCATCTGGTGAGGTTCACATGTATAGTTGCTATTTATGTTGTTGAGAAAAGGTATTTGTAATGAATAAGTCGCTGATCTTGTAAAACTCTTCCAGTGATATCCAGCATGGTTTCTATCATCAAGTCCATAGTTCCCAAGTACCAGTCCTTCTTCTTTGTTTCCAGATTTCACATGCCAATCACTAGTAAATACCAATGCATCTTTATTGCATGTTTGATCATTTCAGACTGAAGACGTTGGTAGAACTATAATTTCTTCATCATGGTTTCATGGTTGGTGTAAGAATTTTAATAACACTTATATTAACTGGTCTTCCTTGTAGGAATATGGATATCATCTTATCAATGACAGCATTGCCCTTCAGAATAGATAGTGAAATGTTGTTTTTGAGGAAGAACGCAACATCGTTCCACTTCAATTTGTTTATTATTCACTCACAGAATAATAAACCATATAATTGACTACTTCAAAATGGCCAATAGCAGTCCATTTTGGCTCACTAATGCCTAGGGTATTGATGTTTATGTGCTCCATTTCATTTTTGATACTTTCCAATTTTCCTAGTTTCATACTGTGTACATTTCACATTCCAATTATTAATGGATGTTTGCAGCTATTTCTTCTCTTTTTGACTTGTGCCCCACCAGTAGATGAAGATACTGAAAGCTTTTCTCTATCCACATCATTAAAGTCGACAGCACTTTCAGATAATAGCTCATTCCCAGTTATATTTGAGAGTCTTCCCACCTGAGAAGCCCATCTTCTGACACTATATCAGATAATGCTTCACTACATCAGGTAAGGTTTCAGTAGCTAATTTCTCAGAAATAGATCATATGCCCTTTATTCCTAGTCTGTCTTAGTCTGAGAGTTCTGCTGAATCCTGTTCCCCATGGGTGACCCTGCTGGTATTTTAAATACCAATGGCACAGCTTCCAGCATCACAGCAACATACAAACCACCACAGTAAAACAAACTGAAAACTAGTGGTGAAGAGCAACTCTAATAGTTTCCCTCAAGTCATTTCTGACTAAATCCACCCCCATGTGTGTCAGAATAGAATCATACACCATAACTTTGTCATGGCTGTGACCTTTCAAACATAGGCCACAAGGTTTTTCTTCTGAGGAGCCTTTTGGTTAGTAGTCTAATGCTTAACTGTTTGTGTCAACCAGGGATGCTAAATCAACTCAATTCTGGTCTTAAAGGGAAAATTCCTCTTTCCTTGCTTTTCCTTGAGGGCCAGTGATTTTTCTCATCTCAAAAATTAAAACATGAAAGACCAAGATCAAATTATGGAGCTATAGGTCTACAGAAAGTACTAGAATCCTGATGTGGCACTGCAGGATAATTCACTGAACTGCAAGGTCAGTTGGAGCTGCAAGGTTGGCAGTTCAACCAGTCACTCCTTGGAAACTCTATACAGGGTCGCAGTGAGTTGGAACTGACTCAAGAGAACTTAACAACAACAACAGAATGCTTTTAGTCCAAACCTTTGGCTGGAAGGGCAAAAGAAGCCCTGTGAGTCACACTTGGTGCAGCAGAATTCACCAGAAAAAGGCATTTCACATCAGGGCATGGACCCAAGGCCCTGTTGAAATAAACAGAATGCTTGAACAAGAGTGTCCAATCTGCATATATCCTTAAACCTAATCTATTGATGTTTAAGATCCTAGTTAAATAGCTTTCAAATTCATCACAACTAGCCTGATGAGGAGGGGAGACTCCCAAATGCAGATAAGTAAAAATGTGAATCATAAGAAACTGAGATAGTCCACACACAAATGTCAAGTCCTCAGATGACTCTAGGTTGACTATGTGGATATCCAGACATTTTCATACACCAAGGAGAGTTAAAATTGACTAACACCTCTTAAACTTCTGGTATTATTGAACATCATTACTAAGAAACACTGAATTTGACCTTGTACATACAATAGGGTCCATGCTCCAAAGATATTAAGATTGACTGTCAGACAAATCCATCCATCTCAGCTCTGATAAGAAATTCAGTAGGGTAATTGGTTCAAGGTTCTTGAAATTTTTCATCTCTAAAGCAAAGAAGAACAAAATCGCACTTCTGGTCCTGGGGTGGGGCTGAATTGGAGGACCTCAGGCAGAAGTTTGAAGTCTTCTGATTTTATTGAAAATAATGCATTTTTGTATTTAAGTCTGTAATGATACTTCCATTAATTCATTTTTCCTCAAAAACCTTTAAGTAAGAGACATATGGTAAGATGACAGACTAGGCATACTACATAGACGCTCTACACCAAAGATACGGGAGACCAAATAAAACAGACACAGATAAAAATCCTGGCCTCCAGAAGGAGACTGAGTGCTTCCTGGGAGGAGAAGCTGAGCAGGGACAATGAGAGATGGAGACTGACTAGTGAACCACCAACCAGACACAGCTCGACTATCTTGAAACTTTGTGAGAATCTTAGGCAACATTGTCCTGGCAGAACAAAGTAACACACATCTGATTCCTTCTTTTCCCCACCCTTGCCTGATGATCAAAGATGTAGCCAATTCCCACCTTCATCTACCCCTAGCACAATCCCTTCTCCCTGGGAGCTTAGAGCCACATGGTTGGGAGCCATACCAGAGTGAGGCAGGGCCAGCTGTTTCAATTTGGTGTGATGTTTTGGTGCCTGGATTCAGGTGGGCTTAGCTTAGGACCTACAGAACCTACAGAGCCACCAGAACAGCACTTAACCTGTAGCCCTGCCCCCATGGTCCTATGGTCCTATGGTCCTAACAGACACTGAAACAAGCTCCTTCAAATGCCACCAATAAAAACGTCCAGATTGAGTGCCCTGAACATAGATAAAATTGAGGCTGATAAGAACTCCAGCTAAGGCCAGAAGCTCCACTGTCACATCCCTTCCACTCAGAAGTACCCCAGGGTTCTCTCTACTCCAGGTCCAACAGCTGCACTGTTTTTTGGTTTTTAATTTTTGGGATGGGCTTGGTTTTCTCCTTTTATCATTTCATTGTTTTTGTTTGTTTATTCTTTCCTCTCCTTCTTCTCTTTCCATTCCTTTGAATTTCATGCTTTCTATCTCAGCTTTTGTTTTCCTTGTCTTCTATTTCTCATTTCCCTTTCTTTACTGCTATCTACTCTCTTTACTACTCTCTAGATGAGGCTTTCTACTCCCGTAAGGATTTACACCCTCGGAAACCCTGTACAGGGTCGCTATGGGTCGGAACCGACTCGACGGCACTTAACAACAACAACAACTCTTTCTTTACTACTCTCTACTTTCTTTCTCTTATCATCTCTCCTCTTTCTGGTTTTTCTAAGCCTCTTTTTAAAATACCTTCCTTTAATTCCTGTTAGTTTCCTCTTCTATAGCTCCATTTCTTTTGTCTTTATAGTTGTTATATTCCTTTTACCTGGTTGCTGTCTGCTTTTATTTCTTTTTTCTCTTTATTATTTTATATTTTCATTGTTATTTCCTTGTTTGTTTACTCTGTTTTGTTTTCTTGTGTGTGGGAGAGATTTTCTCTTTCCAATTTGGCCCAGAGACCACTTACCCTCTGCAGCTCCACATACTGGGCAAAAGCCAATACCAGCTTCTACACCACCTGATCAATGATAGACAGCAGCCAACACAGGCCAATCCCACCCCAAACTTAGGTACATAGAGAGCAAACAAAATCAGCATACACTCTTCCATTCTACACTCACAGAAGACAGCTGGTGAGATCCTAAGAACACATCAACATACCATCATCAATTAAATACAAATAAAACAAACCTACAATGCCCCAGAATCAACAGACAATTTGAGCTCACATGAAGAAATAAGATAAAATGTCCCAAACAAATGACAAAGATGCAGAGCCAGAAAATGTTTCTGAGGAAGAAACAAGATAATGCAACAAACTAGAAAATAAAGATATTTCAGTACTTTCAAAAGATTAACAAAAAGATCTAGAAAAGCACAGAAAAAAATTCAGAAGAATTTAGGGGGAAAAGCTACAAGAACAGACAAAATAAATGCAAATTTTAAAAAATACAAAACCTGCCATTAGAAAACCACAAGATTAATTAATGCTAAGATTTCACAAGTGGACAATACATTGAAAGAGAAAAGGAGTAGATTTGAAGCACTGGATGACAAAATTTCTGATTTTAAAGATAAATCTCTCTGCTGGAATGTTTTCTTTTAGTACGTGACTAACCAAGAGGCGAGAGTTTTAGTCTGTGTTACAGGTCATAAGCTCTCCAATATAGATTCCAGCCTGACTAATTCGACCCTATAGCGAGAGGACAGCCATTTCTCCCTCTTCGGAGCAAGACTGCCTGAGGGAACCAGCATTCACCGAGGACCCATCTGAAAGAATGATGTCATCCACATCTCTACTGAGGCCCCTCCAGCAAGAGCACCAAGGAGTCAGCCAGATGTTTCCACAGCAGAGAAGACCTAAAGAACTGATTAACCCTTAGAGAACTGTTTAAACTCCAGAGATTTTCTGCTGCTTTGCTTGTCGGGCGTGGGGAATGGGGATTTAACAGATGTTACAGACTTTGCAATCGTTCATCAACCATCATATGTTTTATTGCCTGTTAACATTCTCAGAAGCTAGGCAAATCATTGCGGTGCCTGGCCCTTAAACGTGCCATGTGTCTTTGCTCTCAGGTCAAGAATCACTGCACTAATAGGAATTGTTACCTTTTTTTGCCCTGCCCACCATGTAAATCAACTGCCTAGGGATATTAGTCTCGCTCACACGATCCAAGAATAAATAGATAAAGGTTTACAATATGGACTAAATGCTCTAGAGAAAGGAAGATTGCTTAAGGGAAATAAGATTCAATATAACCAGTTTACACTCTCAGCTAAGGTTATTCACTGTATAAGTAGATAGGTGTTATTTTTTCAGTAAACCAGAACTTGATTGGAACTTAATTCAACAGCATTGTAGGAAGTTGTGGAACAATATACACTTGTCTGTGGATATTCATCAGCTACATGCTCAAATTTCTGATATAAGTAATTCTCAAGTTGAGAACTGAGTAGCTACTAATTTGCTACCTCGGCCAGAGATTAAGTTCCCCTGTGAACTTGGTCGAACCTCAGCACAGTGATCCTGCTTGGTCGCCTTAGAGCAGGTGGTGGTCTGGCAACATCTTGCGTGTGGGGTCCCCAGCAGTCTCCTTCCTCCCTGCCTTCTTCAGATGGCGGCTGTTTATGCTGGACGTGTGGCCAGAGACGGGCAAGGATCACGTGGAACCTCAGCAACCAAAGACAGAGCCATTGCCATGCTGCAATGAGTTTCGATGCTGGTTAAGACTGAGGAATTCGCACTGACCGCCTAAGACCGGCAGCATCCTTTAAACAAATAATAAATAAGGGGGAATCTGATGCAGACCGTGCAGACCC
>NW_006408632.1:9813298-9817003 GCF_000296735.1 Chrysochloris asiatica
AAAAAAAAAAAAATCTAAAGAGGATAGAGAGAAACTCTGTTAACTGATGGTATGTGGAGGGGATTATAATCAATGTAATGAAACAAGGTATATGAATGTTTGAATGTGAAACCGATGATGTGCCCTGAAAACTTTCACTCAATCCACAATAAAAACCTTAAAAAAAATAATAAAATAAATAAATCTCTCAATATTAGAATGTTAGAAGAACAATCAGAAAAAGAACATAATAAAAAAATCCAAAGAAAGCCTAAGAGTTGTGTGGAACACCCTGAAGAACACTTACAGATGGTCAGAATTTCAGAACAGAAAGAGACAACAAATAGCACAGATAAAAATGTTGAAGAGCTGTTGGAAGAAAACTTCCCTAACATCATGAAAGACAAGAAGATAAGCATACAAGTAGCTGAATAAAACCCAAACAGACTAGATCCCCAAATAAAATCACCAAGACATATCATAGCCATACTTTCCAAATCCAAATACAAGGAAAGAATCCTGATAGCAGCTCAGGAAAACTGAAAAATTACCTAAAAGGAGAACCAGTAAGACTAAGCTTTGATTTTTTTTCAGTAGAAAAGGCAAAGGGATGACATATACAAAACTCTGAAAGGAAAAAGTGTCATCCAAGAATCATATATCCAGCAAATCTGTCCTTCAAATACAATGCTGAAATTAGGACATTTCCTGATAAACAGAAATTAAAGAAAGTAGTCATGATCAGGCCAACTTTACAAAAAACACTAAAGGGTGTTCTTAGGACTGAGAACCACCAACAGCAGACAACAACCTGAGATTGATATGCATGACAACACCACTAAGAACTCAATCCAGCTATAGAAGTATTCTAAAATAAAGCAAACATACAAGACTGAAAATAAGGAACCAGATATATCCATTTATAATGACGTCAACCACAAAGCAAAAAGAGGGAATAGTGTAGATACAAAACTTACAAAAGCAAAGATCTTGAGTATATTTCAAGATAAAACAAACCATATTAAACAGGGAAAAATTAATATATTCTAGGGTATCCTCAAGAAAATCAATGTACCTACATATCAAAATAAAAGAGAGGAAAATTGAAAATGTAGTAAATATTAACACAACAGAAATGAAAATAAAAAGAAAACCCACAAACAAAATTAGCTCAACACAGAAAATTATATGGAATAAAGAAACCAGCAACACCACAAACAAACAAAAAACACCTAACAAAATGTCAGCAATAGATTCATTGTTGTTGTTATTGTTGTTAAGTGCCATCGAGTCGGTTCCGACCCATAGCGACCCTGTACAGGGTTTCCGAGGGTGTAAATCTTTACGGGAGTAGAAAGCCTCATCTTTCTCCCGCGGAGCGCCTGGTAGTTTCGAACCACAGAGCTTAAGGTTCGCAGCCCGATTCGTAACCACTACGCTACCAGAGCTCCTTACTTATAGATAATTACACTGACTATAAATGGATTAGATGCACCAATCAAGAGACAGAGCAGAATGGAGAAAAAACAAGATACTTATATATAGTGTCTACAAGAAACACTTCAAAAAGATGGAGATGGCCTAAATGCCCATCAACAGAAGAATGGTAAAACAAACTTTAGTACATACACACAATGGAATATTATGCAATGTTTAAGACTAAAGATGACTCTGCAAAACACCTCACAACATGGATGAAACTGAAGGACATTGTTGTTGTGGTTGTTAGGTACCATCGAGTCAGTACAGACTCATAGCAACCTTATACACAGCAGAACGAAATACTGCCCGATCCTGGGCCAACCTTACTATTGTTGCCACACTTCAGTCCACTGATGCTGCCACTTGGCCAATCCATCTCATTAGGGGTATTCCTGTTTTTCTCTGACCTTCCACCTTACCAAACATGAAATCCTTATTCAGCGACTGGTCCCTCCTGACAATATGTCCGAAGTATGAGAGACAAAGTTTGGCCATCCTGGCATCCAAGGAGCACTCTGGCTACACTTCTTCCAAAAAGGATCTGTTGGTTCTTTTGGCAGCCCGTGGAACTTTCAATATTCTCCTCCAACACCATAACTCAAATGCATCAATTCTCCTACGGTCTCCCTTATTCACTGTTCACCTTTTGCATGCATATGAGGTGTTCACCTTTTGCATGCATAGTCTTCAAGCTGATATCTTTGCTCTTCAACACTTTAAAAAGGTTTTGTGCAGCAGATTTGTCAAATGTAATATATCATTTGATTTCTTGATTGCTGCTTCCTTGAGTGTTGATAGTTGATCCAAGAAGAATGAAGTCCTTCACAATGTCAATCTTTTCTCTGTTGATAAGGATGTTGATTATTGGTCCAGTGGTGAGGATTTTTGTTTTCTTTACATTGAGATGTAATCCATACTGAAGGCTGTGCTCGCTGATCTTCTTCAGTAAATGTTTTAAGACCTGCATATCACAGGTTATTAATGAGTCTTCCTCCAATCCTGACGCCACGTTTTTCTTCATATAACCCAGCTTCTGGAATTCTTTGCTCAGCATGTTGTTGTTGTTAAGTACCGAGGAGTCAGTTCCTACTCATAGTGACCCTGCACAGGGTTTCCGAGGCTGTAAATCTTTACGGGAGCAGAACACCTCATCTTTCTCCCGCGAACCGCTGTTAGTTTCAAACTGCCGACCTTGAGGTTAGCAGCCTGATTCGTAACCACTACGCTACCAGAGAGGTTGAATAAGTATGGTGAAAGAATACAACCCTGTCGCACACCTTTCTTAATTTTAAACCATTCAATGTTCCCATGTTCTGTTTGAACAACTGCCTCTTGGTCCAGGTACAGATTCCTCATGAGCACAATTAAGTGTTCCGGATGTTGTCCATAGCTTGTCACAATCCACACAATCGAAAGCCTTTGCATAGTCAATAAAACACCAGTAAACATCTTTCTGATATTCTCTTTCAGCCAAGATCCATTGGACATCAGCAAGGATATCCCTCTTTCCATGGCCTCTTCTGAATCTGGCTTGAACCTCTGGTATGTCTTTGTCAGTGTATGCTTGCAGCCCTTTCTATATTACCTTTAGTAAAACTTTACTCACATGGGATATCAAAGACATTGCCCTATGATTTCTGCATTCTGTTGGGTCACTTCTCTTTGGAATGGGCACAAATACTCTTCCAATTATTTGGCCAGATAGCTGTCTTCCAAATTTCTTGGCAGAGATGAATGAGTGCCTCCTATACCACCTCAATTTTTTGAAAGATTTCAATTTTTTATTCTATCAATTCCTGGAGCCTTGTTCTTTGCCAATTCCTTCAATGCACCTTGTATTTCCTCCTTCAGTATCATTGGCTCTTGATCACATGCTACCTCTTGAAATGAATGAACATTAACCATTTCCTTTTGGTACAGTGACTCTGTGTATTCCTTCCTTTTTCTCTTGATGCTTTCTGCACCATTCAATAATTTTACCAGAGAATCCTTCAATAACGAAAGTGGAGGCTTGAATTTTTTCTTCAGTTCCCCCAGCTTGAGAAATGCTGAGCGTGTTCTTCCTTTTTGGTTTTCTGACTCCAGATCTTTACACATTTTGTTGTACTATTTGGCTTTATCTTCTTGAGCTGATCTTTGAAATTTTCTGTTCAGATCTTGTACCTCCTCATTTCTTCCATTTGCTTTAGCATCTCTATGCTGGAGAGCAAGTTTCAGAGTCTTTTCTGACATCCATTTTGACCT
>NW_006408632.1:9817383-9824741 GCF_000296735.1 Chrysochloris asiatica
TGTATTTAAAGCATCTGTTTTAAAATTCACTTCAATGTAATCCACAAAGTTAATAACAAATGTTCAGAGCTCTACCCCAAAATAAAATGTAGCTTTCTGCTAAAATGTACTTGTTACAGATTACATTCTATTCCATAATTAAGATAATGATTTTTAAAAAGCTTTTCATTGTGAATTGAGTGAAGGTTTATAGAGCAGATCATCAATTTTATATCCAATAAACTGTATACTTACTTCATTTCCTCTTAATTATGATCCCCTTAGTGTAGCATCTTTTATCCCACTTCTCCCGTGTTTCTGGTTTCTGTCCCTCTTTCTATCCTCCACCCTTCTGAATTTTGTTAAGTAAATGCTGTCCTTTCACCTAAAGGTTCTAACTATAGGATCTCAAATGCTTGACCATTCTATGATATGCATACCTCATTAGTTTGTTGTCCCTCCTACCTACATGCTATTGTTAACTGTCATCTAGTCAGTTCAGACACATAGCGACCCTGTATAGGATTTCCAAGAAGTAGCTGGTGAGTTTGAACTGCTGATCTTGTGGCTTGAAATGACCTTGTGGTCCAGTCCTTTATCCTGCAGTGCCACACATACATATCTGTTATTTGACGGAAAACAGAGTCCTGGGGTGAGCTCATTTCTAGACCTGAAGACTGACCAAGAGTGATAATGATCATTTTGGGATTTCACAAGTCTCTATCTGACCAATGAGCCTGGATTTTTTTTTTTTCTTTAAATGATTTTGAGTTTTATTCCACATTTTCTCCAACTTTCTCCAGCTTTCTCCAGGATCTTTTAATGGAATCCTTTTAAGAACAGTTGGTAGTGGTGGCTGGGTACTATCTAGTTTGTCTGGTCTTAGGGTCACGGAGACTGATAGTCACATGGTCTATTAGTTCATTGGACATTGTTTCTAAGCAAGTTCAATTCTCATCACCCTTCTTTCCTCTGGACAGAGAGTGTTGTACCTTACATGACTGCTCATGAACTTTTAAGATCCCAGTCACAACTCATGAAAGTACACTATAGAACATTGTCTTTGTAGACTATCCTAAACCAGTTGACCATGGTGTTCCCTGAGACCATGATCTTGAGTTTCCAGGTCCAACAATCATTCCCTCGAGGTATTTGGTAATGTCTAAGAAGTTTTCATAATTTTTCCCACTGTCTGGTCTCCCACGTTCATGGATATATTTTCAGTAAAGTAAATGTTGTTGTTATTAAGTGCCATCGAGTCGGTTCTGACCCATAGCAACCCTGTATAGGGTTTCCGAGGAGCAGTTGGTGACTTAAACTGCCAACCTTGCAGTTCAAGCAGCTTTTCAGTCTGATGCATTAACCCAGAAC
The DNA here is from genome assembly GCF_000296735.1 of Chrysochloris asiatica. Classification (NCBI taxonomy): domain Eukaryota; kingdom Metazoa; phylum Chordata; class Mammalia; order Afrosoricida; family Chrysochloridae; genus Chrysochloris; species Chrysochloris asiatica. The sequence continues at coordinate 9,818,734 of NW_006408632.1, forward strand.
ACCACACCAGGACTCCTGTAAAGTAAATACTTACGTACAATTAAGTACAATTATCTTCTATCAAACCTTATGTATATTTTCAGCTATACTCCCACAACCATTCAACCTATGTACATATCCATGTATCTACCCTGTGACTTCCCCTGTCTTCACCATTCTTCTGCCGACCTCTCTTCTGTTGTACTTTGCCTTCCCTGTCACCCAAGTTAACATGTGTCTACCTTTAAGCTGATTGGAAGAGGTCTGTATTTCTGCCTATTCCAAAGAGAGGTGACCCAGTGGAATATGGAACTCATCGGACAATCTCTTTGACATTCCATGTGAGTAAAGTTTTACTAAAGGTAATACAGAAATGGCTGCAAGCATACACTGACAGAGAACTTCCAGAGGTTCAAGCTGGATTCAGAAGAGGACATGGAATGAGGAATATCACTGCTGATGTCTGATGGATCTTGGCTGAAAGCAGAGAATACCAGAAAGATCTTTACCTGTGCTTTATTGACTACACAAAGACTTTCGATTATGTGGATCATGACAAGCTATGGACAACATTGAAAAGTATGAGTGTTCCTGAACACTTAATTGTGCTCATGAGGAATCTGTACATGGATCAAGAAGCAGTTGTTCGAACAGAACATGGGAACACTGAATGGTTTAAAATTTAGAAAGGTGTGCAACATGGTTGTATACTTTCACCATACTTATTTTTCACCATACTTATTTTTCACCATACTTATACTGTATGCTGAGCAAATAATCGGAGAAGCTGTGTTACATGAAGAAAAACATGGCATCAGGATTGGAGGAAGATTCATTAACAAGCTGCGATATGATTGCTTGCTGAAAGTGAAGAGGACTTAAAACACTTATTGATGAAGATCAAAGAGCACAGCCTTCGGTATGGATTGCATCTCAATGTAAAGAAAACAAAAATCCTCTCCACTGGACCAATAAACAAGATTCTTATCAATAGAAAAAAACTGAAGTTGTCAAGGACTTCATTCTTCTTGGATGAACTATCAACACCATTGAAGTAGCAGTCAGGAAATCAAACAACGTATTGCATTAGGCAAATCTGCTGGATAAGACCTTTTTTTTGATGCATTGGAATTTTTTTTTAATTAAATAAATGTTTTATTGTCAATTGTGTGATAGTCTACATGGGAGAACATTAGTTTTACATTCATTCTATCATACATGTTTCATTGGCATAGTTACCATCCCGTCCATGCATCCTCACCCAACCAAAGGGTGTACCCTATAAGCCTGCACACCCCCCACCACAGTCCTCAGCCCCTTTCCCTCTCTGGATCCCAAGTCCCCAGCCACTCCATCTCTTCACGTCGTCTTCTCTGCCTCCATCTCAGGCCTCACTGCTTCTCTGGGTAGGCTACTGCTCTCTGCTCTTCTCCCTTGATGGTCCTAGGGTCCTCTGCTCCTAGACTGAAAAGTTAATCACTCCCCTCCTTGCTACAAAATGTCCACCTTTAGATTTCCAACCCTCACAATCAGTTCTGATAACAATCATTCACTATTGCATTACAAGAAACCCACCTGTATTTCATTTCATCAGCCCTTCCTGGACAGGCTGGATGTTATTCACTGGAGTCTCTACCTTCCTCCACATCCTTTGTATCTAGGTTCCCTCTTGAAAGCTTGTAAGCCAGTCACTTCTTACCTTTGTATCCCTCCCCCCATTTTGGGTAGCCAATGTCCATCCCTGTCTACTCTTTGTGTGGAGGGGGTGGGAATAGTTCTTGTAGCAGGGATTTGTTTCCTCTTTTGAGCTACTGCATTTATAGGTGTAGGTCATGTTTATCGAGTTGTATCAGATGATGCTTTTTTCCTCTTCTTTCTTCTTCAGGTTGAGCTCTGTTCGTCCAGTCATTGAAGCCAGGTCAAGTGGGTATCATGTGCAAGTGTGGGTTCAAAAGACAGCCAAGCATCTTAACATTCTTGCATCTGTCCGTCTTCTTTTTAGCAGCTGGCTGCCCTGCTTTCCATTCTAGTCCTCTGTGTCTGTGTCATTGACTCTGAGCCCATGAGTCCCCAGGTCTTGCCTCGCTGCTGGCCGACCAGGTCTCCACCCAGGTTCACAGTCATTTGCTGAACCATGTAGGGCTTAGCTCGCTACTTCATTGATGTTCTTCAGTCACTTCCCCTTATGGGTGACATGCGTGGTTGCCAGTCAAAGTGTATATTTCCCTTGCATCTTAGCCTTGGAAGAGAATTTGCACTGAGAGGACCCGACCACTTGCCTTGATGTCTCCTGGGCAAGCAACCTGCATGTTCTTGTGGTAACAGTTCGACTGCCCTTATAGTTTTGTATTTTTCCTGTAGGTCCTTCTTCCAAGAAGTACCTTCTGGTTTTCTAGCTGCAGCCAGCTGGTGCATAAGACCTTTTTAAAGTGTTGAAGAGCAAAGATATCATCTTGAGAACTAAGGCACACCTGACTCAAGCTATGGTAGTTTCAATAACCTCATATGCATGTGAAAGCTGGACAGTGAATAAGGAAGACCGTAGAAGAATTTTATGCATTTGAGTTATGGTGTTGGAGGAGAATATTAAAAGTACCATGGACTGCCAAAAGAACAAACATACCTGTGTTGGAAGAAGTGCAGCCAGAGTGCCCCTTGGAGGCCAGGATGGCCAAACTTTGTCTCTCATACTTCGGACATTTTGTCTGGAGGGACCAGTTGCTGGAGAAGGATATCATGTTTGGTAAGATGGAGGTTCAGAGAAAAAGAGGAAGACCCCCAGCAAGATGGATTGGCAAAGTAGCAGCATCAATGTGCTCAAATGTGACAACAACAGTTGTTAGGTTGGCCCAGGACCAGGCAGTGTTTCGTTCTGCTGTGCATAGGGTCACTATAAGTCGGTACTTCCTCAGTGGTACCTAACAATAACAACAACTTTTAGCCAGTGAATTATCCTCCCTCTTGCCTCCTGCCCCTGGTAACCATTAAAGAATGTTTTTCTTTTAGTGTGAAAATTCTCTTCTTGGATTTTTACACCAGTGATTTCAGCATGCAGCATGATGTACCCTATGTTCAAGCATATTATGAGGTGTTTGGGAGATTTATTGTTATTCTTCATTGTTGTGTAACATTCCATTATGTCTATGTTGTTGTTGTTGTTAAGTGACGTCGAGTCGGTTCCGACCCATAGCGACCCTGTACAGGGTTTCCAAGGCTGTAAATCTTTACGGGAGTAGAAAGCCTCATCTTTCTCCCGCGGAACAGCTGGTAGTTTCAAACCGCTGACCTTAAGGTTTGCAGCCCAATTCGTAACCACTAAGCTACCAAAGTTTATTTATCCATTCTTTCACTGACAGGCATTTAGGTTGTCTCCATCTGTTTGCTATTGTGAATAGTGCTGCATTGAACATGGGTCTGCATATATCTATTCATGTAATGGCTCTTATTTCTTAGGAAGAGATACAAAGTAGAGGGATTGCTGGGTTATATTTTTCTATTTCCAACTTTTTGAGGAAGTGCCATACTGTTTTCCATAGTGGTTGTACTATTTTACAGTCCCATCAGCTGTACAGGAGGGACCCAGTTTTTCCACACCTTCTTCAACATTTGTTATTTTCTTTCTTTCTTTTAACATTACTATTAATGCTGGGGTAAGATGCTATCTCATTGTTGTTTTGATTTGCATCTCTTTAATAGCTAATGGGGAGCACTGTGACTCTGTAAGGTAATTATTATACTGTTAACCACACATTTGGCAGTTTGAGACCACCAGCTCTTCTTCAGGAGAAAGATGAAGCAAGCTTTCTGCTCCCACAAAGTTTTACAAACCTCAGAAATCTTATACAGGGTTGTTATGAGTTGGAACCAATTCAGTGGCACGTAACAACAACAACAAAGCCAATAATGATGGTAAACATGTCTTCACATGTTTGTCCTCTTTGTGAAGTGTTCATGTCCTCAGCCCATTTTAAAATTGGATTCTTTCCCTTTCTTGTTGAGATGTTGACAGTTTCTATTCATTTTGGAGATAAGTCCCTTTTCTGATATGTCATTGCCAAATTTTTTTTATCAGTGTGTGGATTCACTTTTTACTGTTTTGGTGAAATCTTGATGCACATAAATGTCTAATTTTTAGGAGGTCCCAGTCATCTAGTTTGTCTTCTGCTGTTTATGTGTTTTCATTTATGTTTGATAGCATATTTATGCCATGTATCAGAGTCCCTAAGTTTGTCCCTATGTTTTCAATGATGATTTTTATATATCTATGTTTGACATTTCTATGTCTTCGATTCATCTTGAGTTTGTTTTTGTATGTGGTATTAAGAAGGGTTTTGTTTCATTCCACTGCAAATGGATGTCCAGTTTTGCTAGCACCATTTACTAAATAAAGAGACTTTTCACATTTAGTGTTTTGGGCTTTTTATCAAAGGTCTCCTGGCCATAGGTGACTGGATTTACTTCTGAGTTCTCAATTCTATTCCATTGATCTATGTGTCTTTTGTTGTACCGGTACCAGGCTGTCTTTTTTGTTATTGTTGTTGTGAATTGAGTGACAGTTGATAGACAAGATCATCAGTTTTACATTCAACATATCATATACTTTGTTTCATCTCAATGACCACAATCCCGCCATGCAACAGTTATCCCACTTCCTCCCTGCGGTTCCCATTTCCATCCCATGCTTTCCCATCCTTACTCAACTTTGTCCCAAGAATGATTGACCATTCCATGGTGAACATACCTTCCTAGTGCTGTTGTCCATCTTTGCACCTATCTACTGCTTAGCTGAAAATTGGGTCACAAGGGTGAGTTCCTTTCCAGACCTAAAAGGTGGCGGAGGCCCATAGTCTCAGGTTCCTTCAGTCTTTCTCTGACCAGTATGAGTACCAGGCTGTTTTGACTACCATAGTTATGCAGTAGTTTTTGAGATCGGGAAGTGAGAGGTTTCCTATTTTGTTTTTCTTCTTTAGCAATGCTTTACTTATCTAGGGTGACTTTTATTTCCATATTAAGTTTGTTATTAGTTTTTCCATCTTTTTAAAGAATTGTATAGGAGTATGGATTGTAATTGCATTACATCTATAGTTCACTGTGGGTAGTATTGACATGAAATGGAACACATAAAAATCGATATTTTAGGGATTAGTGAGCTGAAATGGACTGATATTGGCCATTTTGAATATGACGATCAAATGGTTTACTATGCCAGGAGTGACATTTTAAAGAGTAATGACATTGCATTCATCACCAAAGATAACATTTCAAGATCTATCTTGAAGTATAATGCTGTCTATTTTAGGATAACATCCAATACCTATAAGGAAAACCAGTTCATACTGCTATTATTTAAATTTATGCATCAACTACTAAAGCCAATGATGATGAAATTGAAGAATTCTAACAATTTCTTTAGTCTGAAATTGATCAAACATGCAACTAAGATGGATTGAAAATTACTGGTGATTAGAATATGAAGGTTGGGAACAAAGAGGAAGTTGGAAAATATGGCCTTGGTGATAGAAATAATGCTGGACATCACATGATAGAATCTTAGAAGACCAATGACTTCTTCATTGTAAATACATTTTTTTTGGAAAACATAGAAGATGACTATACACATGGACTTTACCTGATGGAATACAAATAAATCAAACTGATGGAAAGAGATGATGGAAACACTCCATATCATGAGCCAAATTGAGGCCAGGGGCAGACTGTGAAACAAACTATCAATTGCTCACAAGTAATTTCAGGCTGAAGCTGGAGAAAATTAAAACAAGTCCATGTGAGTCAAAATATGATCTTGCACATATCTCATCTGAATTTAGAGATCATCTCAGGAACAGATAGGATGCATCAGTTACTGATGACTGAAGACAAAAAGAACTGTGGGATGACATCAAGAACAGCATACAGAAACATATATGAATAAATGTAACCAGAGAAACAAAGGACTTATACAAAGCAAACTTCAAAACACTACTACAAGAAACCAAAAGAGACCTACAAAAATGGAAGAATATACCATG
>NW_006408632.1:9825501-9827376 GCF_000296735.1 Chrysochloris asiatica
AATATACAGGAAATTACAACACCTCTACAAGAAAAAGACAAATAACCCAATTAAAAAGTGGGCACAGGACATGAACAGACACTTCACCAAGGAAGAGATCAGGGAAGCCAACAAACATATGAAGATATGTTCATGATCACTAGCCATTAGAGAGATGCAAATCAAAACAACAATGGGATATCATCTCACACCAACAATAACAGCAAAGATCAAAAATGTAGATGACAATAAATGCTGGCAGGGATGTGGCGAGACTGGGACACTTCTGCATTGCTGGTGGGACTGCAAAATGGTCCAACCTCTCTGGAAAGCAATATGGTGTTTCCTCAGAAGATTGAAAATAGAAATACTTTATGATCGAGCAATTCCTCTACTTGGTATTTACCCACAAGAAAAACAAGCCACAATACAAGAAGATATATGCACACAAATATTCATAGCAGCACCATTTACAATAGCAAAAAGATGGAGAGAGCCAAAGCACCCATCAACTGAAGAATAGATAAATAAACTGTGGTACACACACACAATGGAATATTACACTACCTTGAAAAATAACAAGGAAGCTGCAAGCCACCACCTAACATGGATGAACCTTAAGGACATTATGTTGAGTGAAATTAGTTAGCCACAAAAGGAGAAATACTGCATAGGACCACTACTGTAAAAGACTAAGAAAAAGAACCCATACTAATCTACTAAAGTAGATTCTTTGCAGGTTGCTGGGATGTAGGGATGGGGTGAGGGGAGGGAGGGGAAGGTGGAGCACAGGGCAGGGAATAAACACAGGATAGTCTGGATGCTAGGGAGGGTGGCAATATACAAGAAGGGGGAGGGGAATGGACAAACAAAGCAGATGGGAGAACAATCAGGCAGGTTTGAATGGGCTAAGTGGGACAGAGGTAAAAAATGATGTATGCACAACCTTGGAACAACAGGACTCTGGGATACAGAGATTGAGACATGGTTGGAATGGGGGAAAGGGAGAAATAATGTTAAGATGCTTGGCTGTCTTTTGAATATTGGTTTTCCTTGCATTATATTATAAAATAGACACTGGAGGGGGAGAGAAAGGAATAGCCAGAAAAATCACCATAGAAAGCTTTTAAGTCCATCTTCTGCTTATAACTGATTGGAATACCTAAAATGGGGCTACAATGTGCCCGGTGAAGGAGAATTCCTGCGGAGCTTCTGCATTACATAAGAATATAGGTGGAAACCTGAACCACATCCAGATCTTCAGAGATGGGAAATTTCCACCTGGAAGGACCAGCAGACCAGCCTGGAGCAGCTAAAAGAACAGAAGATACTTCTTGAAAGAAAGACCTACAGGAAAAATACAAAACAATAGAGGCAGACTGACTCTTAGTATAAGAACAAGCAAGTTGCTTGCCCAGGAAACATCAAGGCAAGTGCTAGGGTCCCCTCAGTGCAAACCCTCTTCCAAGACTAAGACTGAATGGGAATACACGCTCTGATTGGTGACCATGCTCGTTCACCAATAAGAGGAAGTGTGGGGAAAACAGCAATGAAGCGGCGAGCTAAGCCCTACAATGTTCAATAGACTCCTGTGAACCCAGGTGGAGACAGGTCGGCCAGCAGTGTAGCAAGACCTGGGAACTCTTCAGCCCAGAGTCAGTGACATAGCCACAGAGGACTAGAGTGGAGAGTGAAGCATCCAGCTGACAAGAAGAGAGGGGATATGCACAAGAACACCCACACTTGCAGATAATACCCACTTGACCTTGCTTCAATGACTGGATGATCAGAGCTCAACCAGAAGAAAAAAGAAGAGGAAAAAAAGAGTAAGCTGATACAATTTGATGAACTTGACCTACACCTATGGATGCAGTAGCTCAAAAGAGGGAACAAATC
>NW_006408632.1:9828881-9851968 GCF_000296735.1 Chrysochloris asiatica
ACTGTGTGCTGAAGACCTGGGGGGTACGGGGGAAGGACTGCATGGAGGGGACTGTAACCATGACAATGAGATGATATACGATAGAATGAATGTAAAACTAATGTTCTCCCATGTAAAGTATCACATAATTCACAATAAAACATTTAAGAAAAAAAGAGCCAATGGTACTGAAGGAAACAATACAAGGTACACTGAAGGCACTGGCAAAGAACAAGTCTCCAGGAATTGATGGAATACAAATTGAAATCTTTCAACAAACTGATGTGGCACTGAGGCACTAACTCATCTATGCCATGAAATTTAAAAGAGTTACCTGGCCAACTGATTGGAAGAGATCCATATTTGTGCTTATACTAAAGCGAAGTGACCCAATGGAAAGTGGAAATCATCATACAATATCATTAGCAACTCATGCAAGCAAAATTTTGCTGAGAATAATTTAAAAACATTTGCAATCATACATTGACAGGGAACTGCCAAAGGTTCACGTCAAATTCAGATGAAGGACATGGAATGAAAGATATCATTGCTGATATTAGATATCTTTTGGTTGAAACAGAGAATATCAGAAACATTTTTACCTGTACTTTATTGACTATGCAAATGCTTACAACTGTGTAGATTATGACAAGCTATGGAGAATGTTGCAAACAATGGGTATTCCAGAACTTAATTGTGCTTATGAAGAACCTACACATCGGCCAGAAGGCAGTCATTTGAAAAGAACAAGGGAACACTGGATGTTTTAAAATTAGGAAAGTTGTGTATCATCATTGTATTCTTTCATAATACTTATTTAATCTGTACACTGAGAAGGTAGATTATATCTTTATATATATACCTCCAGGATTGGAGGAAGAGCCATTATTAATAACCTGTGGTATGCAGATGATACAACCTTCTTTTTAAAAGCAAAGAGGACTTAAAATACTTACTGATGAAGATCAAAGACTGTAGGCTTCAGGGGTTTTTTTCAATGTAAATAAAACAAAAATCTTCACAAATGTACCAATACATAACATCATGAAAAATGGAGGAAAGATTGAAACTGTCAAAGACTTCATTTCCATTCATGGAAGCAGCAGTCAAGAAATCAAATGGCATAGTGCATTAGCTAACTCTGTTGTACAAGACCTCTTTAAAGTGTTCAAGAGTAAAGATGTCAGTTTGAAGACTAAGGTGGGTCTAACCTAAGTAATGGTATTTTTTTGCTGTTGAGTAAATTCCAACTCATAGTAAGTAACCTTGCAGTTCAAACTGACCTTGTGGTCCAGTGCATTATCCTGCAGCACCACACCAGGACTCCTATTAAATAGCCTTATACACATATGAAAGGAGCTCTGGTAGCTTTGTGGTTATGAAACTCCCAGCTGTTACGCAGGAGAAAGATGAGGCTTTCTGCTCCCGTAAAGATTTAGAGCTTCGGAAACCCTGTACAGGTTCTCTATGAGTCGGAACCGACTCCACGGCACATAACAAAAACAACACATGCATGTGAAAGTTGAACAGTGAATAACGAAAACCTTAGAAGAATTGATGAATTTGAGTTATGATGTTGGAGAAGAATATTAAAAATAATATAGACTTCCAGAAGACAAACAAATCTGTGTTGGAAGAAGTACAGCTACATACGCCTTAGAAGTCAGGCTGAAGAGACTTTTTGTCTTATAGTTCAGACATATTGTTAGGAGAGATCAGTCCTTGGAGAAGAACAGCATGCTTGGTAAAGTGGAGAGTCAGTGAAAAACAGGAAGACCCCCAATGAGATGGATTGGCATGGTGGCAGCACCAGTGGGCACAAGCCTAACGATTGTGAGTATGACACAGGACTGGGCAGTATTTTGTTTTGTTGTGCATAGGGTCACTGTTAGTTGGAACTGACTGGAAGGCACCTACCAACAGTTCTTGACTCCATACCACTGGTGTTGCAGTGGGTAAAGTGTTGTATTGGTAACTGAAAGATTGGCAGTTTAAACCCACCAACTGCTCTGGCAGAGAAAGATAAAGCTATCTGCTCCAGTAAAGACTGGCAGCCTGGGAAACCCATGAAGCAGTTCTCTTTCCTATAGGGTTGCTATAAGTTGGCTTCTCCATCCTGTTCTCCTTACTTCTCCTTATCCTGTATCACTAAATCTTTTCCTCCTGCTCTCATCCTGTCAGAGGAGAGGAAATCAAAATATTCATAGAAAAATGGAATTCAAAGAAAATGGATCTTTTTCCCCCACAAGCTTTTTGAAATCCCTGATATATAACTAATGAGCTACTAACAATTAAGAATTAAAACAGTCTTTACACTGACTAGTTTCTTAACCTGCTTCCCCAAATCAACTTTCTCCTTCCCTTCATGTTGGTGGCAAGTGCATCCTGTTAGCTGGGGAGGAGGTCATTGTAAACCTGGTGATTTACTCCGAGTTACCACTTTCCATGGAAGACAGGTTTGTGCTGAACTTTCTAAGATAATAAATTCAGGGGGAACCCAGCTGAGACCAACCCATAATATTATTCATTTTGGGTTTCTGCTTTTCATAATGAGTGTCTTTCTGTACTCCTCTTTGATAAGTGGAATTAACATCTCTATGTGAACAGAAAATACTAAGTTGATGATAGTCTCTGGAGGATTTTGCCTCTTGCTCTGACACCTTCAGTGACTTCATCAGAATTTAGGTGTATTAAGGGATCAGGAGTTCAGCTCATATGTATGAAGTTCTCAAGGTGTTCTCAGAGTCTGTTCCTAAGCCAAGTTCTGATGGTCCCTAGGGGAGAAAAAATTTCACGTGCTGAATGAACACCGTTTCATATGAAAGCTCACCACAAGCCAGCATAATACGGTAACCATTTCCTGGCAGTGGATTGGTGGTTCTGGAAAATGGTGTGTTGAATTTCTGTCTCTCTGGAGTGATCGTGCCTTTTTCTTATTTTAAATCAACATTATTTTTATCTCCTCCTTCTGCCCCCATTTTGGTTAACACTGTTTCCACTTCTATTTTCAAAATTCAATATTCTATTTTGGAATCCTTGGTGCTTTTCTTCTTAAACTGGGGTTTATGGGAGTGAGGTGGTAGTGTGCTGATGAACACTGCTAAGGTTATAGAATAACTTCATAGAACGTTTGTTTTACTTAAAGATTTTTTTACAAACATTTATTGTGAATTGAGTGATGGTTTACAGAACAGATCATCAGTTTTACATTCAACAAATCATATGCTTTGCTAATTGCAATCCCCTTTGTGTACTAAAGGTTAACAGAATTTACCTCTATTCACTTTAACTCTGGTATTCCCTCTGTCTTTCACTACCTTCATCTTTCCTCTGCTAACCTCCCTCCTATTGTATACTGCCTGCCCTGTCATACATGTTAACATGTGCTAACCTCTAGACCATGATTCATTTTCCCTTCCCCACACCCACTGTGTCACCTCTAGCCTGTGAATAATTTTTCCTCCCCCAGTAATCATTATTTTTTTTTAATCAAGAAAACCTTTTCTTTTGCGTTGGAGGCACCAAGGTAAGAAAAGTCAGCCCATCAGGGAAAATCCCTTTGTAGGAATGAAACTCAAAGGGAATCTTTCAGCAATTGGACATGCTTACTGGTGATCACCTATGTCTAATTGCTAGTGGAAGTAGGGAAGGTACAGTCCTGAAGTCATGAGCTGAGTTTGACCATGTTCCAGTGGCATCCATTGACCTTGAGATGAGAGAAAGAAGAGGAAGGACTGGCTAGTCTGAAGTTTAGGGAGATGTATGAACTCTTGAGCCCATAGGTATTGACCTAGCACCTAGGGACTAGAGCTGAGAGTGAAGTGGCCAGCTGGACTTCCAAACTTGCATCTAGTACCCAGTTGACCTTGCTTGGATGGCTTGCTGCCGAAAACTAGAAAAGATGAAAATAAAGATGTTTGATGCCATGAGCAAGTGTAAAGTGCTACAATTTGATGAAGTAGACTTTTGCTTATAGATGAAGTTGCTCAAAATTTCAACTGGAATGAAAGGATTCTTCATACCAAGGATCAAACTTGTTTCCCCAGCATACTAGGTTGATAGGGATGGACAATTCAGACATTGGATATCAAAAAAAGGGAGGTATATAAAGGCATGAAGTGGCTGGCTTAAAAGTTTTCATGAGGGCACTTAGTTTCAGAATGATGGGGGTGGGGTAGAATACCCACTGAATAGTTTTCCTCTTTTCCAGATCCAGTGAAAGTGGATGGTGGATGATGATGATAGGATCTTACATTTCATTTGTGAATAATTGTTAGGAGTAATTGTGATTGCCACAACTGTAATTGTAGAAAATATGCAAATAAAATGGGAGGGGATAGTTAATCGTTCATTTCAGGAAGAGATGATATCAGGACCAACAAGAAGGAAGAGCATGAGTGGAACATAAGGCCCTACCTAGAAAAGCATCAACAGCAGAAACGATGGCAGAGGCAGTGGCTTAGAGACACAGAGCAGCTATAGACTCTAGGCCCATGGACTGAGTGAGGCTGTGTGTGTGGGCAGGAAGCTGTCTTGCAGAAGGTGCAATTTGGATATATAAGTGAATATATGTATCTTTTATTTTGTAAAAGGATTCCTGGTGTGATACTGTAAGATTAGCACTGGACTTCAAATCTCCAGGTCAGTAGTTCAAACCCACCAGCTGTTCCATGGAAACCCTGGTGGTGGTTATATGCTGTGGAGTCCGTTCTGACTCATAGGGACCATGTACAGGGTTTCCGAGGCTGTAAATCTTTACAGGAGCAAAAAGCCTCATCTTTCTTCCGTGGAACAGCTGATAATTTCGAACTGCTGACCTTGTGGTTTGCAGGCCGATTCATAACCACTATGCTACCAGAGCTCCTGTGGAAACACTGTGCAGGGTCAATTTGAATTGGAACCTACAATAGCACTTAACAGCAATAGCAGTATTTTATAAAAAAAAAAAAAAAAAGAAAGAAAAGAAAAGAAAAGAAACCCTTTCTTAGCTTTTTACAACATTGGTCTCATGCAATACTTGTCCTTTTGTGATTCACTCAGCATAATGCCCTTCCCACCAGGACGTCTGTCAGTGTGTGTGCTGCAGTGGCTTGTGAGTTGCTGTGATTCTGAAAGCTATGCCACCGGTATTTTAAGTACCCGCAGGGTCACCCATGGTGAACAGGTTTCAGGTGAGTTTCCAGACAAAGACAAAGCAGGATGAAGTAGAGTTGACGGTGATGACGCAAATGGAATAAAGCCTGTGGGAGAAAAGCCCACGGGACCTTCATTTGCTGATGGGTCACAACTCAAAATGAAGAGAAACATCTGTAAACATCCATTAAAAGTAGAAACATGGAATGTAAAAAGTATGAAACTGGGAAAATTGAAAGTTGTCAAAAATGAAATGTAACACACAAACATAGATATCTTAGGCTTTAGTGAGCTGAAATGGACTGGTATTGGCCATTTTGAATCTGATGACCACACAGTTTACTATGCCAGAAATGACAAATTGAAGAAGAATGGTGTTGCATTCATTGTCAAAAAGAACATATCCAGATCAGTCATGAGGTACAACGCTGTCTGTGATAGGATAACATCCATGCACCTACAGGGAAGCCCAGTTAATACCACTATTCAAATTTACACACCAACCACCAAAGCCAGTGAGGATGAAATAGAAGAATTCTACCAACTTCTTCAATCTGAAATTTATCAAACATTCAATCAAGATGTATTGATCATTACTGACTATTGGAATGCAAAGGTTGGGAGCAAAGAGGAAGGATCAATAGTTGGAAAATATGGTCTTGGTGATAGAAATGATGCTGGAGAATGCATGAGAGAATTCTGAAAAACCAATGATTTGTTCATTTCAAATACCTTCTTTAGACAGCATAAGAGACAAATAATCACAGGGACCTCACCAGAGGGAATACATAGAAATCAAATTGACTACATCTGCGGAAAGAAACGATGGAAAAGCTGCATATCTTCAGTGAAAACAAGGCCAGGGGCAGAGTATGGAACAGACCATCAATTACTCATATGCAAATTCACACTGAAGCTGAAGAAAATGAAAACAATATGACCCTGAATATATCCCACCTGAATTTAGAGATAATCTGAAGAACAGATTTGATACATTAAACACTAAAGACAGGAGACCAGAAGAGTTGTGGGATGACATCAAGAACATCATACATGAAGAACAGGGTAAGCACTCTACTACTAACAACAAGATTAGAGGTTCAAACTCACAAGGCGTTCCTTGGAAACCCTATACAGGGTCACTATGAGCCAGAACTAATTCAAAATCACATAACAACAACTATCAAAGAAGTCGATGCAACTTTATTTAGAAATGTAAATGTGACATTTATTTGTACATTGTAAATGATACCCAGTCCCATCTTTTGTTGTAGGGTGAATTATTGGTAAATATTTTTTGTTAATATTTAACTCTTCTTGAATAAAATTTGCATTCATGTTAACAGAGGGGAAAATTTGTTTCTAAGGAAAGAGAGTCTTTGAATGAAGTGCTCAACAAGAGATAGCCCCATCTACTTAAATTGTAAAGAAACCAGAACTTGAGAATCTGTCTCCCAGTCAAGCTGCTACTCACCTGAGCCTACTCCATGCATGTGCTGGGAAGCAGAAAATAAAAATGGCCCTGCAATCCCTTGAAAAACTTAATCTTGATGTTACTTTAAAGCCATCGTAAATCACACAACCTGCCAATCTCGCTGTGTTTTATAAACTGTGGGGCAATGTAGAGCATTCCTGGCCCAACGATCTCCCGGTAACAAATGCCAGTTCTAATGATGCTGTATTTCCTCCATACCACTCGACCTCTTAAACAAGGTTCTACAAATATATTAACTGTCATATTCTCAATTTCTTTTTTACAATGGGAAGGGATATTCTCTTAAGACTCGCTCAATGGAGCTGAGGGCAGTGTCTGTCTGAGGATTGACAAAAAAATCCAGTTGTGGTGGGCCTAACTTTCCCGCCAGCTAGTTACCACCTTCAGTATTCCTATGGGTTCCCCTTTCCCTACAAGATAAGATTCCCCCAAGGTCACATCTCACCAGTGCACCAGGATCTTACTGAACCCCAAGCCTGCTGCTTCAACTCCTTAGCTTCCAAATGGATGCCAAAACCAAGTCCCAAAAGGAGAAACTGTGCACTGCCATCAGGATCAGTGGAAAAGGCTAAACTCAGGCAAACTGAGGACCTGGCTTGCCTTCAGGAAATTCCGGGCTGTCTGCAGCAGCTGTGGTTTGAGTAGTACAACAAATTCACTTACTGAATGACAACAGCTTTATTGGCAAGCCAATTCAATTAAAACCCCTGCATCCAACCAAGTCTCCAGCAACCCTCTCTGCATAAAGAACATGGAATCATGCCTGCATTTCCCTGAGTGCCCTCAGCCCTAGCTGTCCCTCTACATGAGAGGGAGAGGGATGAATGAATTAGACTCAGATGATGGTAATTAATGGCTAGCTGTCAGAGAGTCATTTTGGAGGCTCAGCCGTTGAAGGCTCCATATTATAGGCCAAATCCCCACACAAACTGACCGAGGCAGGCTAGAACTCCCTTTGTAAATGGGACGAGTGTCAAGGGCACCTGGGGCCGGAAGGGAGGGGGGAAACAGGGGCCCACAAAAGAGGGTTGGAGGGGAAATAAGGAAACAAAACATCACGCTGCTTGCATTGATCAATGCTTTTTACACTATTGATATACAAATAATATGTTCATTTTTCATTTTTACAAAATATGTCCTTTAGGCTACCATTATGGCAAACTTTACTTCAGAGTCCTGACATGAGCTTATTAGTAGAGCGAGAGGGAGGGCTGTCTGTTGAGCTATAAGCAAAACACGTTTTCCTATCAAATATACACAGTAGATAATTTCTGCCCTCAGTAACAAAGATAAAACCAGGATTTTTCTGATCACTGGAACAATCTTACTATCCAAGCATTTGACACTTGAAGATGGCTTTGAGAAGTGAGGAAGGGGAGGAATATCAGAGGGCAGTAGAGAGTTAAAACAACAACAACAACAACAGTTAAGGAATAAGGTCCAACTGGCTCATGCACATGGAGATGGGCAACCCTCACTTGATCTGCTGCCAGGGCCACCAACAGAGCCAAATCCAGGTTAACCTAGCAGAAGATAACTTGGGTATATTGAAGCTTAATTACACCTGACAGTCACAGGTTACCTTATTCCCCATTTGGAACATAAACAAAAGCCAAATACTGAAGGACCGAAACAATCCTCCTCCAACAATCCAAGACAGGTAAAATGCTGAGCCCTCTGTGAAATCCTTGTCTCAGAGGCAATCGTTCCATGAAATGAGGGGAATTCCAGGACTATAGCAGAAGGAATGCTTGTCTCACTCCCATAAACAGAGGACAACTTCAGGTAGGGAATTCCACTCAAGGACTTTGTTTCTCTGCTCAGGGCGATCCTCCAGAATGTTTTCCAACAACCTGCCTTCAAAATTCAAGATTCAGAGCAAATGCCAACCTCACCAGGAAGTCTTCCCAGATTCCCGCAGGAAGAATCCACTGTTACCTCTGCTGGGCACGTCTATCACGGCCTTTCACCCAGCCCTCTTTATACCACACTCAGCTGTTCCCTTCCTTACCTGCCTTCCCCAGTAGACTGAGGACTGGGGTCTGGGCTTTGTATATAGATGGCACTCAATAAATCTAAGTGGAGTTGAGTGGACTTGCCCTTAGGAAATGGAGATAATTCAGCAAGGCCTCAGTCTTGAAATGCTATGCAGGACCTTGTTATGACCCGGCTGCCATCAAGATTTCACTGCTGTTTTCCCCACTACAGCCACCCAATCAGTTGCCCACTTTAATTAGAACAGGGGCCAGATGTCTGGCCAGCTCGGCTAGCACCGGAAGAGCGAGCAAGCTGGTGGAGTTTCCCACCTGGGGGCCTGAGAGACAGGCTTCGTGTGGTTGGGTCACCTCCCCTTGCATACTTCCTTCCCTCTTGCTAGGCTTCCCTCGGCCCTCCTCCCCACCCCATCCTGAGGGCAGCTGTCCCTTTTATCAGCACAAGCGCCCTTTCCTGACAACACATCTGTCCCGCACAATGTTTCACCCTGTCCAGTGATTCAGTTCCCCGGGGCATTTGCATCTTTGATCACTGCAAGGGCATGAGACATTTGTGTCTGTCAGGAGCAGACCAAGGTGGAGTATCCCCTTTCAGAAGCCTACCATCCACTAAGTAATGAAATCTAATATTTAAAGGGCATGACACCCGTTCATACTAGATTTCATTAATCAATGCGTTCATGGAAAGGATAAATCCTTTATGCATGCCTTTTTCCTGATTTTTCTCCCATTTAAAAAAAAAAAAAATTGCAATGCTTGTTTTGCTTCTCTGCTATTCATTCTCAGAGCCCACTTCCAGGAACCCTGGCTCTCAGCTATCCCCAAATCATCCATTCACATACACACTGAGGGAATGAAGTTCAAGCGGCAAAACTAAGCAGTATAGAGACAGCAAAGTGTTCATCATAAGCACATTTCATTAAGTAAAACCTAAAAAGAAAACGTTTAAGAAATAGTGAATGGCACTGTAATTCCAAGCTTGTACTTGGCAGTGAGTGACCAATACATTCAATGCCTCAGAGATATTCAGCAGAGGATCACAGCCTTCACATGAACACTATATTACATCATTGACCATGATAAGAATGGTATTGCTAATGCAGTCACAAAACCCATACCTTTGGGTGAAGTTCAGATAGAGAGGGTATCACTGACTATCTCTTCCTGAAGGCTGCTGACCAATGAATATACTGATTTTTTTTTTTTTTTCCCTTTACACTCTTGCACGTGGCCTCATATGTTTCTGCTTATGGCACTGAAATAGCAAATAGTGAAGACTAGGACCAAGGTACTAGTACATATTTTGAAAGACAGAAGGGTCTTACTAATATCCCAAGACTTCTGAATGTATCAGTAGTAGTGTGAAGGTGTCTGAACACCTATGATTGTGCTAATATTTTAATGCTGCATGTTCCCCTCCATTTATGGAAGAGTGGACATCCAACAAATTGTTAAATTATGTTCCCATTTTTCCATTACTATTGCTAAATAATCTTCAATTTCCTCCGTTAGTAATATCCACTGTTGAGTGAAAAAAATCTTGGTTCCTAAATGACACTTTAAAAAATACAACAAATCACACAAGTAAGGGAAAACAATATGCACAAACATGCCCATCACAACATGATTTTAACAGTGGAAAATTGACAGCAATCAAAATGGTTTTGTTGTTGTTGCTGTTAAGTACTGTCGAGTCGGTTCTGATCCATAGCAACCTGTATAGGGTTTCTAAGGAGTGGCTTGTGAACCTTGAGGTTTGAACCAACTTTGCAGTCCAATGCATTATCCCACAGCACCATACCAGAACTCTATAGAGCAGATGGTGGTAGTGGTGGTGGTGTGCTGTGGAGTTGGTTCCAAGTCATAGCGACCCTGTATAGAGTTTCTGAGGCTGTAAATCTTTACGGGAACAGAAAGCCTCATCTTTCTCCCATGGAACAGCTGGTAGTTTCGAACTGCTGACCTTGAGGTTAGCAGCCTGACTTGTAATTGCTAAGCTACAATGCTAAGTGGGGAAGGGACTTGAATTGTATTGCCCTGTGGTTGCAACTAGATAAAAGCATACTTACCACCACCACCACCACCACCACCACCCCCAAAAATAAATGGAAGAGAATACACAAAAAGAATAATTGTGTCAGGGCATATGAGTGATTATTTTTCCTTATCTTTACTTCTCAAACAATCAGTAATGCTGTGTATCTCTTATAATTAAAAAAAGGAAAATCTAAAAACTAATTTTTAAACAGTTGTCATTTTAAAATAAAGAATAGGAGTGTAAAATAATTTAAAAATCAAGATGCTAAACATGGAAACACAGAGACCCTGGCAAAATAATACCATCCCTATACTACCGCTAACACCCCCACCCCACCCCACCCATCTCCAACACATATCTCAGAGAGTTTTCCCTTTCTGCAGACTTTTACATTTTCTCAGGTTTACAGGCCTCTTATAGATATTTCTATTTCATCTGAAAAGTTGATTTCTATATCACCGGATGGGAGGAAGTAGCAATACCCAGAATTGAGGACTGGAATGTCAGCAGCCTGTTGAATCTTAGTGCGGGTGGTCCAATTGGTTGACTGTTGGATAGTTGGCTACAAAGAAGCTGTCCTGTTGGTGGACATGGGAATGGTCCCCGAGGAGAGGTAAGAAAATGGGAAGAATGAGCTTCACAATTTAAGATAAACTTGAACCTTCTTGGCTATGTTGAGTAGGACCACAGGATACTAAAGCAAGTTGCAGCTCTGGCCATCTTTGAACAATAAAGAAGAATGAGTACAAGAGTCAGAAAACTCCTTTTTCCAAACAGTGCCTCTCATTGCTTTAGTGGATCATGTCTATTTCTTAATCAGAGTCCATTCCCAAACTTCTCAAAATTTACTGATAGTCATGTGTAAGCATTGTTGTTGTTGTTAAGTGATAACTCAGTTTAGACTCATTAGCAACCCTGTATGGGGTTTTGAGGAGCAGCTGGTGGGTTCAAACTACCAACTGTGTGGTTCCCAGTCCAGTGCTGATTCTACAGCATCACACCAGGAGTATAAACATTAGGGAAAAGTAAATACATTTCTAAATTTTACTGGGAAAACTTGGAGAACCAACAGCTTATCCCACAAGATATCCCACCCACTTGGCTATGATATTTTCACTTTATATTAGATGTGTACAGGTCACACATTTCTGTATCACAAAACCACCTTTTCTGTAGTCTTCAGTGAATAGACTTATATTCGCTCATAAGCTATAAATGGTAATAATTTTTTAAGACAATGGCCTCCCCTTAGGATTTGGCTTCTTGCCATGACATTTTTGATGACTTTGTCGACAGCAGTGTATTGAAATATTTTAATTCAAGCTCATACGTATAAACTGTCTACCATTCTTCAGTGAGTCTACTCCTAAAACTAGCTCTTTAAGCTGTTACAGTTATTTTTATATGCAACCTGAGTACGAGACAATATCATATTCCATTTCGAAGCCAAACCTTATAAAGTGTGAACTCTTTTAACACAGCATAGGCGTGCACAGAACAATTATAATAAGTATTGCAGACACTTTAAATGTGAATTTTTGCTGGCCTTCTTCCTCATCTCAGTGTTTTTGGCTTCACTTCTTTGGTTGATGTAGTAAATTATTTCCACCATGTTTTTTCCCTAGAAAATGGAAGAAGAATTTAGCTCTTTCCTTGGCAGCCCCTGAATCATGGAGAGGTAGGCAGAGAAGGGAGTCCTAGTGTGGCACTGTTAGATAGTCAATGGACCACGAACCATGAAGTCAGTGGTTCGAACACACCAGCCACTCCTTGAAACCCTTTACAGGGTCACTATGAGTCAGAACTGACTCGGGGACACTTACCAACAACAACAGGCCAAGGAGAGAGCATTGGTGGCTCTGCGGTAGAATTCCCACCTTCCATTGGGAAACAGGGATTTGATTCCCAGCCAATATACCTTATGTGCAGTAAGAATTCATCTATCAGTGAAGCTTGTCTATTGCAACAATGCTTTCAAAGGAGCACCCAGACTAAGACAGACTATGAAGAAAGGCTTGGTGATTTACTTCAGAAAATCAGCCAACAAAACCCCTATGGAACATAAATGTCTAATCTGCAGCTGATCTACGGGATGGCACAGGACCAGGCAGCAAAGAGTTAAGGGCCATCTCAGCCACAACTAAGCAACAGGCAGAGGAGAACAAGAAAGAGGAGACACATCTCCCCAGATGAGTGACTTAGTTTGTCTCTCATAAGAGGTGAGAGGGACCTGATACTTCAGTTTGGCATGAGCAGAATTTAAGAACTTATACTAATTCCTGGAAACAAGCACACAAGATGTTTTCCCACCTCACACACTGACCTGGACCACTGACTCTAATTTTCCCCTTGCACTCTCTAGCTTTTGCAAGTCTTTGCCTGAAGCAGCTCTTTAATTCTAAAATTGAATCAAGTGCCACCCTCTCCCTACTTCACCCAACCAGGGTCAAGGCAAAGGATTGCTATTGAAAGGAGACATCAAGGTAGAAGGGGACTCTAGTCTAGTGATCAACCTTGAGTGTACCTCAGAATCACATGAGGAACCTGTCACCGAACCTCAGAGACTCTGATGGGGAGCAACCCTCACCTCATACAAGTGACTGTCATAGGTGGACCACAGATGTAATCCAATACTTTCTGAGACTCAGAGTATTTGCCCAAGACACACACCCTGTTGGCAATAGAGTTAGGAGGAATATGCAGGTCTGTAGATTCTTACCACATCCTGCTGCTCCAAGGAGCTATAGGAAAACTTATTACAACTGGAAGGTAGGAAGGAGGAGGCAGGGACGTTACTGAGCTGGGAGCAAGTACTTGGTAGAGTTCCACCTTCAACAGTGCCTATGGTTAACCTTCCCCACAGAACAAAACTCTTTTCTATATACCTACATTCCTTCACTATCCACTCAGAACACAACAGAGCTGAACAGCTGCAACTGGCCTCACAGAATCAGCAAATGCAGACCCAACTTCACCCAGGTGTCAGTGTTGTGCTCATGAGCAAGCCACTCCCTATCTCTTAGGTCTCTGTTTGTTCATCTGAAAAATGAGCCTCAGAACTACCCTGACTGATTTTTCTGATTTGTTGTGAGGGTCAAACAAGAGTATAAAGATTGTTTGGAAATATAAACCTTCCATAAGTTTAAGGTGCTAACTAACATTCTTATACTCCTTACGGATACTGTGAAAGAAGAGAATGTCTGGGTCCTCTTCTAAGACCAGAATGGAACAGAACAGAGCTGCTCAAAACTGCCCAGATTGCTCATAATTCCTGGGAGGCCTACAGCCACTCCACACAGAGTTAATGCAGCCCTGTGATACACAGAACAGAAACAACGAGGCTTTCAGAAGGCAATCCAAACACATTTGAACTTGGGCAACGCTGTTCCACTGACTTCCTACAGTCGAGACCCACAGCCATAGGAGGGGGTGTGTCTTTCCACTTGGTCTTGGTCAGAGCCAACAGTCTTCATGATTCCAGATTCTACAGTGGCTCTGCTCCCCAGCCATCTAAACCCATGATGCTGAAGGCACTTCCTGTGCTTTCTAGAGCAGTACTCACAAACACATTCCATGTAAGGCTCCAAATAATCAATTTTTCTGCCTGTATTTGCATGTTTAGAATGAGGAAAATGTTTTAGAACTTTATTTTTCATTCCAGATGGAATCTGTTTGTAAAATACCAGAGTTCCCTTCAGGGGCTATTGAGGGGTAGAGGAAGGTGAGGGGTGGGGTTTCTGGGAAGGCGTTGGGGCCCCAACTTCCTCTTGAAGTACAGCAGCTGCATTTTTACCTGAATGGGCCTTCACAGAAGGCTTCGTTCTGCTGATTAAAGAAAAAGAAAAGAAAAGGGGTGGGAAAAAAAGACATGCGAAGAAAGCATCTTCTCCAGTTCCTTGGTTCATAGGTGAGGAGACTATAGCTGAGAACAGGTCATGAATTTCCTAACCCCCTCCCTGAGCCACTTGTCCAGACAAGAGAAAGATAGAAAACCCTACCTCCAATGGAAGGGTCCCTTCAGGGTCCTTGATCTTAGTGTCACTCCTACCATGACCTGGCCTCTCCGGTCCTGTCTGCTTGGAAGGGACAGCCAGTTCCACCTCATCAGTGGCCTGTACTGGGGCACCCCTGAGGTGACATCCCCAGAGTGTCCCTTCTCTTCAGTTTCGAAGGACAGTTCTCAAAAAACACAGTAATGACTCTGCAGTGACTCCAGGGAAGCAAATCCACGTAACACACACTGGTGTCACAGTTCTAGTTGCCCCCTGAGGGCCCAAGCATGCTGACTTTCCTTAGCTCAGAATACGTTTCCAGGTCTCCAAGGCTCTCACCCCAGGGGCTGTAAGAGGAAACTTTTGCTCTCTCTGGACAATGTCCAAACTTATTGCTTAGGGCCTGGTGAAAACCTTTAGTTGTTCTTCATGGGTTCTCATCATAGGGCCCAGAAACACAGATGAAGACTGACTCCCCAGCTTTCTAAACACATGAGCCTGAAGCTTTTAAGAACTGACATCAAGTAGGAACTTGGCCCTCATGTATGATGGGCAAATGTTTCACTACGAAAAACTTCCAAAACTGTCTTCCTCCTTTCTTGTAGGCTGTCTCTCTGGTCTAATTTCCACCTCACTCCAGACCCCTGACCCTGATGCATAAGGAGGGGATGATGAGAGGTCAAGGGGTGAGGAGGCTGAGCCTCTGACAATGAAGCAAGTGGCCTTGTTCTCAGAATATATAGCCTGGTGACTGTGTGTGTGTAGGTAGGGAGGGGCAGGAGGAGCAGGCTGAGGAGAGAGAGAGAGAACTGAGAAAGAGAGAGATGATGAAGAATGATGAAAAGTCTCAAGGTGCTGGTGAGAGGAGTGGCTGCTCTGGTACCTAACTAAGTACCAACCTCAAAGGAAGGAGACTGGCACACAGGTCCAAATTTAACACGATGATATTCATCCTACAGAGCGCAATCTCCCAAAACCTATAGGCATTTTCATTTTTGTAAGGGAATCAAAGTTCCTTGATGGAAATTACTAGTTTAGGTCTGAGGTTTGAGCCAGACCTCTTAAGCCAGTAAGAAAGGGCATGCTCAAAGATTAATAAAGACATGACAAAAAAAAAAAAAAAAGACATGGCAAAAGGGTGTAAGAGAGAAGAAAAAGAAAGAAAATAGGAAGTAAAGAGGGGAAAGAAATGGAAAGGGGTGGGGTTATAAAGAACCTTTTGAGAACAATTCAGGAAACAGAAATATGAGTATATATTAGATAATACCATTATATTGTGTTCAATTTACTGGGCATGATAATAGTCATACAGCTATATGTAAGAAAATGTGCTGGTTCTTAGAATATATACCCGGGTGTGTATGTGTGCATGTGTTTGTGTGTGTGTAAAGGTGAGGAGGTGAATAGGGAGCAGGCTAGAGGAATGAGAGAAAGAGACAGAGAAGGAAAGAATTAAAGCAAATGTAACAAAATGTTAACTGATAAATCTTGATGGATGGTATACAAGTATTCATTGTACTAGTCATTTAATTTTTCTTTAGGCTTGAAATTTTTCCAAAAGGTAAAAGAAGTCTAATGCAGGGGCAAATTTACCTTGAAGCAAAGGAAGCTTTGTGGTGGTCACCTCACTCAATCAGTCCTTTCCAAAACCTGGTTAATAAGGGCCATCGATTTAAAGAGTAGGTAAGATGAATTGCTGCACCAGAAAACTCGAAATGTGCTAAAATCTTACAGCTCACCGTAGAAGGAAGCTTGGTAGAGGCTGTCTCAAATTTGCCAACAATCTCAAAATTACCCAAAATCACAAGTTGCAAAGCTGATTATTCTCTTAATCAATAATTAAAGGAGCCCTCAGTGATTAAGTGCTTGGCGTCTAACTGTAAGGTGAGTGGTTTGAAAGGCCAGTGGGACAAAGGTGTGGCAGTCTGCTTCTGCAAAGTTTTACAGCCTTGTAAATGATAATAAAAGACAAGCTTCCCAGTGATCTCGCTTTCTCCATATAGAAAATATTACAAAAATATTGTCATGTGAAGATGTAAACAAAGAGTGTGCATCCCAGAAACATAGGAAGAAAGTTATTATCGAAGTTAAATCAGGCAATTTGTAAAAAAAAGGTTCGTTGTTTGTCTATATTCAATGTTTGTGATTTTGTCGGCTTTTTAAACAAGTATATAATTTCTTATGATTTCTTTCCTTTTTGTATTTAAGAATCTGCTTTCATAAATCCCTTGCCCCCCTCCCCCCAAAAGAGGGAGGGAATCCCTGATTAAATCAATTCAGGAAAACTCTGGATTAAATTTCAAAACTCCCTGGATCATGTTTCTGCTATTGTGCCTTTTGAAAATCTGAATGAAGGATATTTATGCATTGTTTCCCAAATGCAGCTATCACACATAATTTTTTTTTTTTTTAATCAATAAAGTCGGGGGTTTTGTTTTGTTTTTTAAAGCAGCATCGTTTGTGCGGAGGGTTCTGGGAATGCTTTTGGAAAACAGCGCCCCAGAGGAAAGTAGTCCCTTTCTTCCCGTGGCTCTCCATCATGGAAATGGTGCACTAAGCCTTTCACCTCCAGAAAGACATTAATTTGAAGAGCTTATTTAAAGCAAATAAACAATATTTTTCATTGATGACGATTTGATATTTACATATATTCTGCTCTGCACAGCCACATTTATTAATGCAATTGAACCCCAAACAACATTGTGAGAAAGGCAAAACAGGTAATAAGGAATTTTTCCAGGTCCCACTAAGCTGCGGCCACCCCATCCATTCAACCTCTGTTTAGTGCTATTACTTCAACGTTTTACATGGTATGCAGGGTGGGGCTGTTGTTGTTATAATTGTTGTTGTTGAGTGCTCGAGTTGATCCCTACTCATAGCGACCCTGTATTGGGTTTCCAAGGAGCAGCTGGTGGGTTTGAACTGACGACTTGGTGGTTTGAAGTTGAGGTCCGACCTTACAGCGCCACACCACAAGGACGGCCTAGTGGGGAATAACTCCGTAGAACAACAAGGCGTAGGATTAGGGCTTCCACTTTGGGAATTCCTGTTGAATTGGTAAATCCTTTTCACAGGCTAAGTGTCCTTTGGCCATCCTCCACCCAGCACAATTAGCGCTTCCCCAGAGAGATACAGAAGTCGAGAGCTAATGTGAGAGAGAGTGTGTGTGTAAATATGAGAGCTCTCTCCCTCCCAAACTGAAAATTATTTGACCTTGCTCCAATTGAGAAGGGTCAGACTTTGATATCTTGCATTATAGATGAGTTCCAAGCCCAAAGAGGTAGTTCAAAACACTAAAACAACCGTTCAGAGAGAAGGGCAGACGTCTCTGAATCCCTCCTCCTGATCATCCTTCACCAACAGAGCAGGGTACCAGACATGCTTTGCGGCTCCAGGAAGGAATTAGAAGGACAAAGCCGTATCACAGTCCTGACTTTGACTAAATTCTCAGGGTTCTACCTAGAATTCTAAGAGGGAAGGGAGGAGTAGTCCTCTGGTGAAAATTCCAGAATTAAGGCTCTAAGCCACAACCCAAAAAGAAAAAATCATCATAATGACAAATCAGTTGCCATATATTAGGCATTCGCCTAGCAACACAAGATGTTGTTGCTGTTGTTAAGGGCCTTGGAGTTGGTTCTGACTCATTTTGTTGTTGTTAAGCATTGTAAAGTCGGTTCCAACTCATAGCGACCATGTATAGGGTTCTGAGGAGCAGCTGGTGAGTTTGAACTGCCGACCTTGTGGTTAGCAGTCCAGTGCTTATCCTACAGCACCACACCAGGCCCCCACCCTAAATATAGTACATGAATTATCTCATTTGCTCTGACAAAATTGTACCTACTTCCTCAAACATTGGGATAAGAAGGTTGAGTCAATTCATCATGGCAAAGGGTATGGATCATTATTCATCTTAATAAGTTAGTAGAGGAAGCTGATCCTTGTGGTTGAGAGAGAGGCATCTCTTCTTCACCACTTCCCGCCCCATCATTGCCCCTCTGCTAAACACTCTGAAGACCAGCTACCCGGAATCTCAACCGAATAAGAGGAAGATGGGGAGGGATGAAGGGAGAAGATGGGACCGTGAAGA
This sequence comes from Chrysochloris asiatica, assembly GCF_000296735.1. Taxonomy (NCBI): domain Eukaryota; kingdom Metazoa; phylum Chordata; class Mammalia; order Afrosoricida; family Chrysochloridae; genus Chrysochloris; species Chrysochloris asiatica. Next base: position 9,847,600 of record NW_006408632.1, read on the forward strand.
CTCGGGCTGGTGTAGTAGCCACCCTCAGATACTAAAAACTAGTATCTTAGTAATAATAGCAACTATGCAAGTGATACAAGAGTGGGCCTTCCTTTTAAATTTTAAAAAATATTAAAGTTTGCAGAATTAAAATAGAAATCTACTCTTCATTTCCTCTCCTACAGTAACTGTTAACAGCTCAACTATTAAAGTGAGCATCATTTAAGATTTCCTCTAGACATCAGATACATACGTATGTATATATGTCAATAATATTGGCCTAGACTGGTTCAGGAGTCCTTACCCTAAAGATTATGGCAGTAAAATAACTCGGGAACATTTATGGAAAAGACAGAAAAAGTCAGACAGCAATGCCACCACTTTTAATCTAATTGCGGCTCCACCTTAGATCAGAATCCCTGGAAAAAGACTTTGATACAGACATTTGAGCACAGATGCTTTATTGAGGAGCATTCTTGGGAACAGCACCTATAAGAGAGAGTGAGAAGTAGGAAGGGAAAGCTGCAGTTATAACAAAGGCTTCAGCCTGTCCCACAGGGAGATCTAGAGTTGAGATGGCCCTTCTAAATTGCCCCTAGAAAAGGCAGGGGAACTGGGTTTACTTATTTCCACATCAAGTAATAACTGGATGCAGAGTGCCCCTGGGGAGGGGGAGTAACAGTGGCTAAGGCAACTTCCTTCTGCCAGACCTGGTGGTAGAGAGCCTGCAGTTGCAGCCAATATTCTCTCAGCAGCTGGAGTAATGAGTGCCATGGTCTAGAAATTGGAATACTCCCTCAGATGTTCCAGAACACTCTTTCAAAGAAAAATAGCATCTCTTCTAGAAAGAATGGGGTTGGGGGACTTGTTTAGTGAACAGACAAGTGAATATCACTGCTCAAATGTGGACACTGCTCCAGGATCTGAAATGATCAGACTTATACATAATGTTCCCACGATTTCCAAGAATGCTACTCTAGTCTATACCCTAGACACCAACACATGCTGAACTTCAAGTGGAGTTTCCAATAAAAAACTAGAATGACAGGTCTCTTGCATTTAGCTTAGAGTGTAGAATTCTACTAGACAAATGTCATCCGTGTGGTTGAAAAGAAGCAAAAAATTCTCTTTTTTTTATTAGCAATAATAAAAAACAATTCTAGAAGGACTAGTAGTTTGATGCAAAACTTTCTTGGAAACGTCATTGCTGACCAGAAACAGATCTTTAAGAGAAAATAGCTACAACCCTGCCCCAGCCGGAGCTCTGATGTAACACACACGGACTCTGCTTCTGTGATCCAGGTCACCTGGCTTGCTTTACTTTCCTTCCAGGCCCAGCAAAGACACCAGAATTGCCTAAAAGCAGGCCCAAGTCCAACACAAAAATGAATCCTATCTGAAATGTTTGGAGTTCAACTATGTCAACACCTATATTCTTTGGGCAACATTACGCCAGATGTTTCACTGGTAGAACTTTCCTGCAAACCACTAAGATGAGCAACAGCTGACTCTTCCTAAATCAGTCCCAGGCCATCATGCTTTCCTATGAAGCCCTACAAACTTCCTGCAAGCGAGATTTCTATGTAGCAGGAAGTGTTCAGTATTGTCCTTGTTGGTGTTGGATGCAACTGAGTTGACTCTTACTCATGGCAATCCCGGCTGTAACAGAACAAAACATTGCCCAGTTCTGTATCCAGCTTCACCGTCACTGATATGTTTGATTCTATTGTTGCAACTATTGTGCTGTGCCTTCCAACCTTGGGGATTCATCTTTCTGTAGCTTACTTGACAATATTATGTTGTAATCCATAGGATTTTCACTGGCTAATTTTTGGAAGGGATCCCTGGTGTGGCGCTATAGGATAAGCACTCGATCATATGATCAATTTGAACCTCAACATCGGCAGTTCAAACTCTCCAGCCATTCCTTGGAAACCCTAGACAGGATCACTATGGTCAGAACCAAATGGATGGCACTTAACAACAACAATTTTTAGAAGTAGATTGCCAGACTTGTGTTCCTAGTCTTAGTCTAAAAATTCCACTGAAACCTGTCCAGCATGGTGATCCTGCTGGTGATATTTGAAATCAAGTACCATGGCTTCCAGCATCACAGCAACTTTTAAAGTCACTCTGGTAGCATAGTGGTTATGTGTCAGGCTGCCAACCTCAAGGTCAGCAGTTCGAAACTACCAGCGGTTCGCAGGAGAAAGATAAAGCATTCTGCTCCCATAAAGATTTACAGCCTTGGAAACCCTGTGCAAGATCACTATGACTTGGAACTGACTCCACGGTACTTAACAACAATGGTAAGACAAACTGAGATGGAGTGCTGAAACTGGCTCCTAATAGTCTCAAAATAACCCTACCATTAATCAGTTGTCATGGGTAAATGGCCAATAAATGTACTGCTGGGTCTCAGACTCCCAAGTCTATAAAATAAGCTGCCTGCTTGCACTGAACTTTGAAGAACATGTTGGAGAGCAGACACCTTGTGAATGAAAAGTAGAACTGATTAAACCTTACAGCACAACCTTGTCCATGGGTTCTAGAGCATAATGTAGGGTTTCTGAGGCTGCAAATCTTTGTGGGAGCAGAAAGCCCCACCTTATTCCCATGGAGCATCTAGTGGGCTCAAACTGACAACCTCACGGCAACAGTCCAGTGCTTATCCTACAGAACCACAGTACTTCCAAAATCTATTATTGTTGTTTTTGTTATTAAGTGCCATCGAGTCAGTTCCGACTCCTTATGGCACTGTATACAGTTTCCGAGGAGTAGATGGTAAATTTGAACCACCAACATTGTGGTTCAAACCAACCTTGCAGTCTGGCCCATTATCCCACAGCACCCAATTTACAGACAAAACTGAGACCCAAAGAGATCAGAGAGCTGCTATTCAAACACATTTAATTCATCACTATACTCTCCTGCCTTCTGAGTGGAATCGCCTTGCAAGTAGTGCTTTTACTTCCAATCCTTTTATTGCTTTTAATTTACAAATTCCCTTTGAGACAGGCAGAACCAGGGCTAGCCATTTCATGAAATGATTGGACACAGAATGGAACCAAATCCAGCACACAGCATAGACTATAGTTGTTCAACCAAGCAGAGACAAGAGGTAAAAGTCTACCTCTGGTTAGTGGACACTTAGTTCCACACACTGGACTAGGCTGAGAGGTAACTGCTAAGCAGTGCCTGGTGTTGATCCTACAGTTCATCACATCCTCCATTTCACTCATCTTGAGCAAGACATTGAGCCCATATGGGCTTCCTTCTAGGAGCAAAACAATATTAAATCTTGCATTATACCTAACATTACCAAAATATTTCAAATGTATCATCTCCTGGAGTTCTTCTAACAGTACTGTGAATCAAATTTAATAGTGTTTGTTTAGAGATAAAGGAACTGAGACTTACAAAAGTGATTGATCCAAGGCAGGGATTGATGGCGGCTAGGGTGGAGGTACAGTGAAGTTTGAAGTCAGCCATACCACAGAAAACCAGGCAAAGAAGATCCAGGGCAGAGCTTCAAAACTCAGAACAACATAGGTAGTAATATTTTAAAAGTTTGAAGCCTTATAGCCAGTAGAACTTGAAGCTGAAGTAAGGAATCATGTACTTTTGAATCTGACAGGCTGAGGCCCGGAGCCGACATCTTGGACAAGACCAAACAGCAAGATCAAATGGGGAAGCAGAGACACCATAGAAAAACGCTGTGGGAATCTTGGAGCAATCTTGGAGCAAAGGTGGACAATACACTTTGTCGGTTTGCTTTGTTCTGATTTTCTATTTCTTTTTCTGTTTTTCTATCTGGTCATTGCCCCCCTCCCGCCCCACCCCCACATCCTTTGCGCACCTCCATTCTAGTGACTGGAGGAGGGACGTGCCTGAGCGAGTGGACAACCCCCTCCCTCACCACTGGTGGATTGTTCTGCCACGCATGCTCACAGATACTCAGTCCTAGAGCAGGCCCTGAACTTTTTTTTTTTTTTTTCAGTACGGGAAAGACCAGGAAAGGGCTGTAGAGAGAAAGAGTTTAAAAACAAAACAGGCTGAGAATTCAATTAAAGCCTGAAGTATAGCAAAACAACCAACAGTGGTATTTTGAAATAAAATGTTTCCAAACACTTTACAATGGAATTGAGAAAAATAAGGAAGTCAGGAAAACACTACAAGAACAATCAAATAAGATAGATACAGCATTGGAAACAATTCCAACCCTACAGAAAGAGGTCCAAACGATCAATAACAGAATATCAGAAAAAGACAATACACTGAAAGGGCAAACAAGTAGAACAGAAGAGATGGAAGACAGAACCAGTGATCTGGAAGACAAATCTCTCAATACCACTAAGATAGAAGAGAAAACAGAAAAAAGGATAAAAAA
>NW_006408632.1:9853613-9854572 GCF_000296735.1 Chrysochloris asiatica
TCATAGATGTGTGCAGAGCATTCAACCTAACAAGAGTACAATACACATCCTTTTCCATTACACATGGAATATTCTCCAGGATAGACCATGTATTTGGTCACAAAACAAATTTCTAAAAATTTACAAATATCAAAATACTACAAAGCATCTTCTCAGACCACAATGCAATCAAATTACAAATCAACAATTGGAAGATTAAGGAAACTAAAATCAAATACATGGAAACTGAATAACACCCTGCTGAAAAGCAACTGGGTAGTAGAAGAAATTAAACGTGAATTCACACAGTTACTAGAAACAAATGAGAACAAAAACACAACATACCAAAATCTTTGGGACACAGTGAAAGTGGTGCTGAGAGGACAATTTATTGTAATAAACGCACACATACAAAAAGAAGAAAGAATCAAAATTAACACATTAACACAGCATCTACAACAATTAGAAAGAGACCAACAGAGGGAACCTACAGCCACCAAAAGAAATGAAATAATAAAGATTAGAGCAGAAATAAATAAGATAGAAAACAGAAAAACTATAGAAAGAATCAATAGGACAAGAAGCTGATTCTTTGAAAGGGTTAATAAGATTGACAGGCCATTGGCAAACTTAACAAAAGAAAAGAGGAAGACACAAATAAAACGCATTAGAAACCACCTGGGAGATGTCACAATGGAACTAAAGGGAATCAAAAGGATAATAATAACAGAGTACTATGAAGAGTTGTATGCCAACAAATTTGAACACTTAGAAGAGATGGATACATTTTAAGATAAACACAACCTACCTAAACTTACACACAGTGAAGAAAGCTGAACAGACCCATAACAAAAGAAGAAATCGATCAGGTCATCATAACACTCCCAACCAAAAAGTGCAGGCCCAGATGACTTCACTAGTAAGTTCTACCAAACATTCAGGGAAGAGCTGTCACCAATTCTACTCAAATTATTCCAGAA
>NW_006408632.1:9862083-9872843 GCF_000296735.1 Chrysochloris asiatica
TGTGGAGGAAGGTAGAATCTTCACTGAGTAGTATCCAATCTCTCTAGGCAGGACTGATGAAAGGAAACGCGGATAGGTCTCTTGTGATGCAATAGTGAATAATTATTATCAGGACTGATTGTGAGGGTTGGAAATGTAAAGGTAGAGGTTTTGCAGAAAGGAGGGGAGTGATTAACTTTGCAGTCTAGGAACAGAGGTCCCTGGGACCATCAAGGAGAAGAGTGAAGAGCAGGACCTTACCCAGAGAAGCAGTGACGCCAGAGATGGAGGCAGAGATGATGACGTGGAGAGATGGAGCAGCTGTGGACTTTAGACCTAGAGAGGGAGAGAGGCTGTGTGCTGATGACTGACCAGGGGACAGGCTTGCAGGGTACACCCTTTGGTTGGTTGATGATGCATGGAGGGGGTTGTAACCATGGCAATGAAATGATATAGAATAGGATGAATGCAAAACTAATGTTCTCCCAAGTAAATTATCACATAATTCACAATAAATCATTTAATTAATTAATAAGTGATTAATCCAAAGTCCTCCAGGTCAGTCTTGTTACTTGATATCAAGTTCTCTCCACTATGCTCTTTCTATTGTTTTCTGGTTCAAAATGCAGCAGTTGAAGGTCAAGGTCAAAGAGAAACTTAGGAAATCTAGAACTGTTAATGCCAGAATCTCAAATGTATTCTTGGCAAATGCAAGAGAATGTTGGTTTCCAGTGTTTAACCAAACAGGATCCATGCCAGGCATGTTTCAGCTGTTAATCAGACTTGGTGAATCAGTAGAGGACAAAGACATTGTTTTCTCAAGATCTCATCTGTTCTGTCTGACTCCGCCTGTCTCCCAATCCACTGACAAAAACTCTGAGGGACCCCAAAATGTTAGAGGTTAATTTGTGCAATCCAACCACCCCAAAATGTGCCATTATTTCCTTTTTTTTCTTGTGTTTTTTTTTTTTTTTTCAATCAGCATACTACCAAAATGACTCTGCATTTGTAAGTCATTTAACCCTCCCAGCATCCCTTGTGCACAGGAACTATTGTTATCCTCATCCCTCAGTTAAGAAAACTGAGGCACATAGAAAATTAGAACTCTTCTTAAAAGCAAGTCGTAATTAAGCTTAACTAATATAGAATGTCTACCTTGAGCATTTTGTTTATTTATGAACTATCTATATGAGATCAAATTGACAACAACTCAAAATGATTATGTGAGCTTATATTCATGGCAGAGGAACAGCTCTGAGAAGAAGGATGAGAATGGTTACACAATTTTAAGAATGTAATCCATGTAACTGAATTGTACATGTGGAAATTATTGCATTGATGTATGTCAAGCCACTGCCATAAAGTTTATTCCGATTTATAGCGACCCTAGAGGACAAAGTAGAACTAACTGCTCCTTAAGATTTCTGAAGCTATAACTCTTTATGGGAGCAGACTGCCTCATATTTCTCCTACAGAACAGCTAGTGGATTTGAACTGCTGACCTTCCAGTTAGCAGCTCAACGCTTAAGGTTATGTGGTATATACTCTCAAAAACAACAGCAGTATATAAAATGATTTAAGTACACCCTCCCACCCCCAAAAAAAAGAAAACTGAAATACATAGCAGTTCTGAGATCTGCTAATGAATGTCAGAACTGTGATTCAGAACTAGGCATCTGACTTCTTAACTGCGGGGTCTGGAATACTTAATAAAAATTTTTTAAGTGCTAGTCCTGGTGTTCCACTGGAGAAAGATGGGGCATTCTGCTCCTGTAAAGATTTACAGCCTCGGAAACCCTGTACAGTGTCGCTATGAGTCGGAACCAACTCTACGGCACACAGCCACCACAGTCCTGGTGTTCAAGCTCGCCAGCCGCTCCTTGGAAACCCTATACAGGGTCACTATGAGTCAGAACTGACTCGATGACACTTAGCAACAACAACAGTCGTGGTGTGGCCCTGTGGGTTAATGTGCCAGACTGCCAGAATGCAAAGCTGTTTGAACTGCAAGGTCAGCGGTTGAAGGTCACCAGCTGCTCCTAGGAAACCCTATACAGGCACTTAACTACAACAGTTCTGCTCTAGGATTTGGATTTGAGGGTTTTTATTTTTCTTTCCTTTTTAAATTTTGTTTTGTTTTTTAAGTTTCACTATCTGGTTATCAGTAGAGTTTCTCACCATATCTTACCATTTTAGTTTCTCTTTTTGGGGGGAGAGGGGACTCCTTGGGTGTCCTTTCCCCCTTCTCCTATCAAAATTAAAATCTTCAAGGAAGGATCAAAGTCTAGAGCCCTTATCTGTTAACTTCTTAGTTCTTAAGTAACACATTAGCAGAAATTAGAAGAAAGATGCAAAGGAGTGGGAGTCCAACCTCTGGAGAGATTTGGTAACGCCTGGAAGTGAGAAAGGAAGATAAAGAGTAGGTTGGAGATGTGGACGGTTCCCAAAGTAAAGGTCCTCTACTTTCTCTGCCCCAGCTTTTTCCAGCATAGCACATAGTTCTACTAATGAGCACTCTGCTTACCAAATAGAAAAACAAGGGAAATGGAAAGATTAATTTGTGGGTCCAAAGATGCAGGTCCTGAGTCTCTCTTCTCCTCCAGATCAAGAGAGTTGCTGTTCTCTTCTCCTCTCCTCTGAATCCCCACAAGACTATACCCTAACCCTGAGGTAGAACCATAAATCACAATGTCTCAAGGATAGCTCTTCCAATCTTGGGGCCAGATCAAATCTTGCTGGCCTGCACTCAGACAGATCTGACCCTCCCAGAGACCACAGAGATGGCACCCCACTCCTTCAGACATGCTGCCAATTACCCAATACTTCTTTCCTACTTCTCAGTGGTTTATTTTATCAGGCTATCTTATTTCTATCTGTGTGGGCCACTCAAGTATGTTTATAAACAAGGGAAGATATTAGCAAGTACAAAACTATGTAAATAAGTCACACCATGAAAAAATGGTCATAACCACACAATACTACGTATAGCATGCTTACTGTGTGTTGTGTACTGATGATTCCCAACTCAATCTGCAGATCTATCTTTCTTCAAAGTCCAAAGTCCTTAACTAATATCCCAGGTACACTTTACATCAAGGCAAGCTTTGGTTAAAGGAGTTGATTTATTTCTTTGTTTGCTTTTTCCCGGAATATTTGCTAAATCAAAATATTGATCTACATTTAATACCAAAGTACCTCAACAAAGGTAAAGATTTAAAAACAAAAGATGATGATGAGCTAGATGGATGGATGGGTATATAGAAAGAATGAACTTCAATTGTAAAGTAGAATTCAACTTCAAAAGAGTATGTAACCTAGCTCTCTATATTCCTGAGGTAAGTCACTGTACTTTCTTAACTGATGGAGTCTGCAAAGTTTTGCACCTTTCCCGTGGACTCATGAAAGTTTCGGAAAGAAAATCACTTCAAATCTTTCCCCTCTATCATGACACCATGCACACCAAATCCCATTTGCCTTATCTGAAATTTCCCCTAGGCCTACTGCAGTGGTAGGATAAAGAGGAGACTGTCTACCCTTATAAAGATTTACAGGCTTGGAAACCCTATGGAGCACTTCCACAGGGTCACTATGAGCTGGAATCGAACCAAAGACAGTGGGCTTTGGGGAAGCAAGGTTTACTATCTAGAAAGTGAATATCCCTCCCCACCTTCCCATCCCTTGTTGTGAGGTGCTATCGAGTGGGAACCGACTCATAGCAACCCCATGCACAGCAGAACGAAACAATGTCCGATACTGGGCCAACCTCACTACCACCGCAACCCTAGCAACCAAGAAAGAATGCTGCTGTCTGTGTATAAACCTACTTCTAACTTTTTATAAAAGTGGTCTCATACAATAGTTGTCCTTTTGTAACTTATTTCACTCAGCATAATGTCCTCCAGGTTTATCCAAACAACAAGATGTTTTGCGGACTCATCATTATTCTTTATTGTTGCATAGTAATCTATTGTATGAATATACCACACTTTAACTACTGATTCATTGGCGGAGACTTAGGTTGCTTCTATCTCTTTGCTATTATGACTAATGTGGCTATGAACACAGATGTGCAAATGTCTATTCATGCCACTGCTCTTATTTCTCAGGATATATACCCAAGAGTGTCCTTGCTATTCTTTGTAAAATGAGCAGATTTGTTTAGAATCTTGCTATCCCAAGTGTAGTCCAAGGGTCAGCCTCAGAACATCACCTGGAAGTTTACTAGATGTGTAGGATTTGGGGGCTCCATCCTAGAACAGCATCAGAGTCTGCATTCAACAAGGTTTCTGGGTGACCTATGTGCGCACTAAAGTTTAAGAAACAATAGTTTAAGCCATCTCTGCATCTTCTCAAGACCTACATTTGATGATTCTCAAAAGGCAGCTTGTAGCTCACTTTCCAAACCTCAGGGTTTGAGTTGCCTCTTGGAACTGGGGGAACCCAAGCTTCTAATCAGGAGTGGTCAGAAAGTGGAGTCATGGAAGGCATCTGTGAAACCCAAAGCCCTTGGACAGGCAGCACTGGGACCAAAGAACAGGAGGGGGAGACCGGTTAATTTTTTCCATAGGCACACTGTGTATGCCAGCTGAGGTCTTTAATGTAAACCCTCCTGTATTCCGACCTAAACAATGAACATAATTATGGGCTAGCTTACCCCCTTCAGATGCAAGGCTTGGGGTCGGCCCTCCACAGGGTCCTGCAGGAGGTCTTGTTTCTGAGTCAGGGGGGCCTCTGGTTAACCAGAGCAGGCCCAACTCTGAGGGGCAAAGTTGACATACCAACATAATTACACGTAGGTTGACCATATTTACTGCAATTCTGTTGTTCTAGAATTTCAAACAAAGGCTGAACCCAGGAAAACACACCACTAAAGAGAAGCAGATTGTCCTGAGTGATTTATTGACGAACAAAAGCGAGGGCAAGAAAGAGAAGAGAATTATCAAGCTTGCACACACACTTCCCTTTCCCTCGTCTGGCCTACAGAAAGCAAGCAGTGGCTACTGCTTTCCCACCCTCCCCAACGGAAAGGCCTCAAACACTGACATCTTAATTTTCTTGAGGCTTGTCTTCATGTGGCCACATCAAGTCTCATAAACTCATTTAGACTCATCAGAAGAAAGCAAGCCACAGTATTGTTAGAAAAAAGAGCTCACTGCTTTCCTTTAGACTCACTGCCCCTCCATGACATACATTTCCATTTCATAGTGGTGCCGTGGTTAAGTGCTCAACTGCTAACTAAAATGTTGGTGGTTTGAACCCACCCAGAGACTCTGCGGGGAAAATAGGTCTAGCAATCTTCTTCCATAAAGATTAACATCAAGAAAACATTAAGAGGCATCATTATGAGTCAACATGGATGCAACGGTACCTAAAATATATTTCAAATACCCAGAAAATCAACCAACATCGTAGTTTGGCTTTCAAGAAGCCAGAATAACAGGTCAGGCATATGACTGTCCTTGTCTGTCTATACTTTACTAGGAGAACGACGACGTTGAGTGCATGCCAGAACTGTTTGGCCTCAGGTGTGTACTATGCAAATGTATAAGAGTGATGGAAAGCAGCAATATTTCCAATGCACAGTTCACAGCTTGCCCGGATTCAACTATGGGGAGACACATTTGAAAATCTGCAGAGTTAGGAAAAAGAATCTCATCCAAGAATTAGGACTTTTGAGCATGCGATATGGGCACACCCAGTAGATCAGGACTACAGAGAACTTAGAACTGCTTACCTAGTTACCCATCCCCAGTCTCAAAAAACACCCTCACACAAACACAGAATTAAAACTCTCAGCACCTACCACCTTCCTGGAAAAGAGAAATAATAGATAGGCTTCCTGTCTTCAGAGTTTGTTATACCTTTGGAGAGACAAAAATCAAACATGAAAAATAAGGTGAAACAATACCAGAAGCATTTGGCCCAAGTCCAGAGACCCTTCTTGGTTAGAGTAGGGTAGCTAACTGATATCCGTTGCGTATCAGAGTCACCAGATAGAAAGCAGAGAGAAAACCATTGGCCATATAGGTGCATAGTAGTTACCAGAAGTTTGGAGTTATTTTAAAGTTGCTTTTATAAAAATGTTGTCTAGAAATGAGAGGACTTCCTTGCCAGAGATTCAGGGCAGGGACTTAGAGTGCCAATAAGTAGTTCTTTGCCCTATCTTACTGTCCACAACTCAGAGGGATGTCATGTTCCTAGGCCAGGCAGTGCCATGCAGATGAAGAAATACCAAGTGACTGGACTAATTAGCTTATTGACACACACTCATAAAATTGTGATAGAATCTTTTGCAAAACTACAGATGTTGTTACTATTCAAAAGTCAAAAAAAGAACACAGACTCAGGATGGAATTCAGGTTCTATCAGATATTCACAACATTAAAGCTCTGCTAAGGAGCTCTGGTAGTATAGTGGTTACGAATCAGGCTGCTAACCTCAGGATCAGCAGTTCGAAACCAGCTGTTCCGCAGGAGAAAGATGAGACTTTCTGCTCCCATAAAGATTTATAGCCTCAGAAACCCTGTACAGGGTCGCTATGAGTCAGAAACGACTCCACAGCACATAATTACAAACAACAACAGAGCTCTGCTGAATGACAATTTTGAGACTTGACAACTTTTAAACTCAAATGGCCGTAAAGCCATCTCCAATCAGCTCCTAGTGACAAGCCTGAGCAAAGACAGGCTCTGACCTCTCAGCAGCTGTGCTCCTAGAAGGGCCTTGAAGAGGTCTTCTGTTCTTTGCATTTAAAGTAGATCATTTCAAATCCAGAATTATCTGCTTGGAAGATATATCAGTCCTAAACCTAATGGGAGCTGGGTATAGGACAGAGAAGGTCCAAGCCAAAAGTTCCAGTTGCCTAAGGTGGCACTTAGGTACTGACTACAGAAAAACACCCCCATGTGATAGGGCACCCTACAGTGTACTGGAGAGGGAAGGAACAAAGCGTGACCTGAAAAGTTCACCAGAGATTTATGTCACCCCCCAGCCCAGACAGAGAAAGAAGAGAGTGTAGAACAAAAAGCAAGAGCAAAACATCCCAAGCATTCACTGTATTGTCTGCAATAACAGCAGTCCTCCTTTTTGTAGACCTGCTCCTGACCCACTTTGGTTCTGTGATTCCAGCAGGCAGACACAGTTATACACCCTCTTACTGGAGAAGTGAACTCCTGACCAGGCTGAGTCCATCAGTTTCCTCATCTCTGAAGACACTGATTGGCCCAAGAAGTGACCTGGGATTAAGCAGGAAAATTAGGATCCTTTCCCGAGAGGAAGACACTTAACCATGTCTTACTCTGGTCAGATGAACAAATAGACACCTTTCTTCCACCACCACCCCCTACCCCTTTTCTTGTTAAGCTGGTCTCAATTGTATTTCTGTTACTTACAACCAGAGGGCTCATGACTAATACAGGAAACATGTGTACTGTTGCCAGTTGCCTTCTGGTTTATATCAGACCCCCTACTTGGAGTCACTGGATGGTGCAAACCTGCAACAGGCTTGGCTGCTAACTGAAAGTTTGAAGGTTCAAGTCTACCCAGAGATAGTTGGGAAGGTTGTCCTAGTTATCTATTGCTGTTATAACATTTGCTAACCACAAATGGATGACTGTAACAACCAGACATTTATTCTCTCAGAGTTTCCGAGGCTAGAAGTCCAAATTCCGAGCGCCAGCTCTAGGGGGAGGCGTGTCTTTTTATTGGCTCTAAGGAAAGGTCTGTGTCTCCTTTTAGCATCTGTAGGCTCAGCATTCCATAGAGATCTTGCCAGCATCTTGACATAAATCACTCCCTGGATCTAGGAGCTTCAGGGTGCAAGGACCCAGGCCTCAATACACACACCCTCCACTCCTGGCTTTTCCTTTTTGGTGGTAATAGATAACTCTTTCTCTGATCACTTCTCTCTCCCTTCATCTTTTGTATGATAAAAGATGTTGCAGAACACACCCTTGGGAAACTCCCTTACATGGGATCAGGACTGTGATAGGATTAAGGGTTTTGACGCCCACGCTTAATCCTCTTACTAGTTTATCATTTCACAGGGAATCATCACTGCTGCTGCTGTGAGCCGTGGAATCGGTTCTGACCCATAGCGACCCTGTACAGGGTTTCTGAGGCTGTAAATCTTTACAGGAGCAGAACGCCTTGTCTTTCTCCCACAGAGCAGCTGGTAGTTTCGAACTGCTGACTTTGCGGTTCACAGCCCAATTCATAACCACTATGCTAGCAGAAAATCATCACATAACTGCCAAATTCCTGAGAATCATGACCCAGCCAAGTTGACTCATATTTTGGGAGAACACAATTCGATCTAAGACAAAGGTCTAGAGATTTAGTTATTTCAAAATCAGTCATTAAAAGTCTTACGATGTACATTTCTACTCTGACACACATGGGGTCACCAAGACAATCAACTTAACAGCAACTGGTCCTTTGCTCTGTGGGCTAGGTCCTACTTGACACATGGTAGAAAGGGAGTCTTGGCTCAAGAGTAAAGAAACATGGGCAGTTGCTGGTTCTTAATCCCACTAGTAATGACAGTAACATCATCAAAGTGACATCATGGGGAAGCAGCCATGAGGAACTATTCCAATGTGCCACCCAGCAAGGCTAGTACGCTGACTCAGGAGGACTCTATGAACACAGCAAATGAGACCAGATTCTCTTCATCAACCCCTCCAATTGGAAGCTGTCCATATCACTTCCAACCACTGCCCTCCAGAAGAGCTGGCAGGAGTAATATCAACCCATAACCCTTCAGTTCCTCTAACAAGCACTAAAAAGACAATCCAGTGTGAAATTATATGGTCTGCCAGAAAAACTGGATGGTGTCCAGTTACCATAACTAAAAGATTTAATCAATGATTCTATAAAAGAATCCTAGTCAAAAAATGGGAAATATGGAACTGAACTTCAAAGTTTCATGGAATTCAGACTTCCAGGAGACCACTGAAATTGGATGACCCTGAAACTATTACCTTGGAAATTTTGAGAAGCTTAAGGGGCAGAAAGTCTTTGTTAATGATGGTTACAGAACATGGTCCCTGTCACTGATTTGTACATGTAAAATTGTTGAACTGATGTATGCTTTACTGAGTATATCTTCACCATTTTTTTTTTTAAAGAAAACCCTAAAAAAAAAAAAAAAAGAAAGAAAATCAAGTGGTCTGCTTTGCTGAAAATTATCTTCTACTCTTTACCAACTGTGGAACCACATTACATAACAAAAACCACTTTGACCCACTCATTCTTCATCTGTAAAATGGGAGTAACAACAGAATCTCACTGATAGCATTGGTCTGAGGACTAAGCATGACAATATGTAGGAAGTCCTTAGCTCCACACCAGGCACAGGTGAAACGATCATCATTAATGTGGCTATTAGAGTCAGGAAATGCTCTGAGAACCGAACTCTGTGAAATAAGTCAGGGTCTGCCCTTGAAAAATCAAGCAGGGCATCCTCCCTGGGAAATACCTAGCAGTTCCTTCTGACCTACAGTGGCAAATTCCAGGCTCAGGTCTATTTCTTGCCTTTATATGCTTTCTCATTTATTTTTTGATTTATGAAAACGCATCCATCATTTTCCAAGGAAAGCCTCCAGACACATGAACAAAAATGATAAAAATGCACAACAAAAACAAATACAGCCATTCAGCATGGCTAACAAGCCAAGCATTTGGCCCCAGTGGGGTAGATAAATCCAGAGCCAGACTGGGCACTGGGACCTAAAGGTCAACAGGCTAGGACTTTACTGAAGAAATAAAAGAAAGGGGATTCTAACAGCCTACCTCAAATCTACTGAGAGCTTCAGAGCAAATCTTCTAGAAGGCATTCCCAAAAGGGTCTCCAAGAAGCCAGCCCAGGAATCTGTGAGATAGCTGCTTCTCTCTGCTCACTCACTAGCAGACGTTTATAGAAAGCCAACAAACTGCTAAAGCACACCGAGCACCCCTTCTACCTAAAATTCCCATGTCAATGACAGAGGGAGCCTTTTGGGGAGGGACACGCACTTAAGAGAATCAAGGCTCCCTAGGGAATGTGTAGCCCAGAGACACTGCAATCTTAAAATTGTCAGAGAACACTTTTGGGGACCCAATATTTCTAGCTCCCAAAATAGGTAGTTACTTTTCGTTCGAGGCTAAGAATGTGTGAGAAGAATAGCAATGAGGAAAGCCTAGTAGTAGCATCTTGTACTGGAAGGAATCCTGATGGTGTGAGATAGAAAAAGAGCCTCCAGTGGTTGAGCACAAATACCTTCATATAGCACAGGTAGGGCCTTTCAGGTGTGCATGTTAAGTTACAGAGGTCCCAGAATGTCTCCTTGGACAGGCTCTGCAAGTTGCCTTCATGCCCAGTCGTTTCTAAGAATGTTCTTAGTCATAGGCTGTCTTGGTCATAACTGACTAAATAAAGAATTCATTTATAGACTGCTGAGAAGCCAATGAGGTGGTCGCTTGTGAACATTCTGCCTAGTAAGACTGCCCAGTACTGAATAGCACCTAGAAGAGCCAACCAAATCTTCTCTTAGGACATCTGATGGTGACACATGGAGAGCTATCATCAACAAGTAAAGGCAGATGTAGTCAAACAAAAAAGAGTAACTGAGAGAGAACAAACAAGATGGCGGATCGGGTGGACGTATAGCAGAGAGCTCCGCCAACAACAACACAGAATACCCAACCAAGCAGGCTCAGGGGATGGTCCCAGAACTCTGAACCACATATAAAGTAATACTTACAGGTTGGAAGGCTCACAGCTGGGGGAATTTGTGACAGAA
>NW_006408632.1:9875788-9885675 GCF_000296735.1 Chrysochloris asiatica
GAAACAAGTTATATGAATTGTTGAATGTGAAACTGATGATGTGCCCTGTAAACTTTCACTCAATCCACAATAAAAACCTTAAATTTAAAAAAAAAAAAAAAAGAGTAACTGAGTCCCTCAGCTATCAAACACTAGAATGGACAATGAGAGATACCTACCTCTGCAGGGTGTGGCTGTTGTTATTAAGTGTCATTGAGTCAGTTTCAATTCACAGTGACCCTGTATAGGTTTCCAAGGAGTGGATGGTGGGTTGGAACCACCAACCTTGCTGTTAGCAGTCCAACAAGGTGAAGCAGTGTTAATAACAATAATCAATACCAACATTGTTAAGGGATCCACTGTTCACAATAGCAGCAAAAATATTCATTGAGCATCACTGTGTATCTGGCATCGTTGGGCCCTTCTTCACATGATCTTAATCCTTACAAGGACCTTACAAGGTCAATGCAGTTATTATCATCGTCTCACAAAGGGGGAAACTGAGGCTACAGAGGTGACACAGCTGGTAAATGGCAGAGTTGGAATTTGAACCTGGGTAATTTGCAACTCATCAGCACTTTAAGACAACAACAACAATTTGATACAGAGCATGAAATTTTATTCACTTGATTACACTCCCTCTGATTAAATCTTGTATAACCATGAACAGTAATCTAATTATCAGTGATGCCTGGCTTGTGACGGCTGAGGAGGTTTACTGGTCTCTTTCCTGTGTGTCTTTCCAATAATCATCCATCACCTAACTAATCATGTCATAGATGTTAAGTGCTGTCGAGTGAGTTCTGACTTATACTGATCCTGTATAGGGTTTCCAAGGAGCAGCTGGTGAGTTTGAACCACTGACCTTGCAGTTCAAACTACTGACCTTGCAGTTCAAACTGACCTGGTGGTCCAGTGCTTGATCCCACAGTGCCACCTAGGACTCCTCCTAACTTATCATGTCGTTGTTAAGTGCCGTTGAGTTGGTTCCAACCCATAGTGACCCTGTGTAGGGTTTCCTAGGAGTAGCTGGTAAACTTGAACTGCCGACCTTGTGGATCAAACCAACTTTGCAGTCCAGCACATTAATCCACAGTGCCACACCAAGAGACTAACTAATATAATGGTTCCAAAGAACTTGCCAAAGGGGACAGCCCTCTAAATGAGGTTTAATGGTCTTCTTTGCCCTTCTGAGCCTTAAAGGCATTCTGAGGAATTCTGGACCAGGGATTGCTGCTGGTGACACTTTTAAAGTAACTTTGATTCATACATCTCTTTCTTTTGGTTACCATAAAGGGCTTCCTCTAAAACCAACTAAATCCCTGGCCTAGGATTGGGTTCACAGGTCAAACCTAGCCCACCACGTGCTTTTGTAAATAAAGTTTTATTGGAACATGGCCATTATAAGAACAGCAGGGAGGTGGCATCTGAATGACTGCACAAAGGGAAAGGAGAATTAAACTCTACATCAGCTCAAGGCTGAGTCATTTTAGGTGCAAGTCAGACCTGCCTTAACCCTCCACCTTTACCAGTTTTAATACAAACTATCCCTCATTAACAACCTGTGATATGCAAATGATACAACCTTGCTTGCTAAAAGTGAAGAGGACTTGAAACATTTACTCATGAAGATCAAAGACCACAGCCTTCAGTATGGATTGCATCTCAGTGTAAATAATACAAAAATCCTCACCACTGGACCAATAAACAACATTCTTAACGGAGAAAAGATTGAAGTTGTCAAGGACTTCATTCTTCTTGGATCAACCATCAACACTCACGGAAGCAGCAGTCAAGAAATCAAATGACACACTGCATTAGGCAAATGTGCTGCACAAGACCTTTTTAAAGTGTTGAAGAGAAAAGATGTCAGCTTGAGGATTAAAGTACACTTGACCCAAGCCATGGTATTTTCAATAACCTCATATGCATGTGAAAGCTGGACAGTGAATAAGGAAGACTGTAGAAGAATTGACTCATCTGAGTTATGGTGTTGGAGAAGAATATTGAAAGTGCCATAGGCTGCCAAAAGAACCAAAAAAATCTGTGTTGGAAGAAGTGCAGTCAGAGTGCTCCTTAGAGGCCAGAATGGACAAACTTTGTCTCTCATACTTTGGACATATTGTCAGGGGGGACCAGTCGCTGGAGAACAATATCAGGTTTGGTAAGGTGGAGAGTCAGAGAGGAAGAGAAGACCCCCAGTGAGATGGATTGGCAATATGGCAGAATCAATGGGCTCAAGTGTGCCAACAATTGTGAGGTTGGCACATGACTAGGCAGTGTTTCATTGTGTTTTGCATAGGGTCATTATGAGTCAGAACCAACTTGATAGCACCAAACAACAACAACAAAATCCTTCCCAATTCAACCTATATGCTAAGCAAATAATCCAAGAAGCTTGGTTATATGAAGAAAAACGTAACATCGGGAATGAAGGAAGACTCATTAACAACCTGCAATATGCAGATGATATAACCTTGCTTGCTGAAAGTGAAGAGGACTTAAAATATTTACTGATGAAGATCAAAGACCACAGCCTTCAGTATGGATTACATCTCAACATAAAGAAAACAAAAATCATCACCACTGGACCAATAAACAACATTCTTGCCAATGGAGAAAAGATTGAAGTTGTCAAGGACTTCATTCTTGTTGGATCAAACATCAATACTCATGGAAGTAGCAATCAAGAAATCAAACAATGTATTGGAGAAGCATATCATGTTTGGAAAGGTGGAGGGTCAGAGAAAAAGAGGAAGACCCCTAGCAAGATGTTTTGGCAAAATGGCAGCATCAATGGGCTCAAGTATGGCAACAATTGTGAGGTTGGACCAGGACCAGGCAGTGTTTCATTCTGTTGTACATAGGGTCTTTATGAGTCGGTAGTGACTCATGGCACCTAACAACAACAAAAATTGAATTTTGTGTAATTTTCAGGTGGTGGTTACGTTAAGCACCATCAAGTCAATTTTGTCTCATATCGACCCTGTATAGGGTTTCCAAGGAGTGGCAGGTGGATTTAAAGTGCCGACCTTGCAGTTAACAGTCCAGTGTCTATCTAACAGTGCCACACCAGGACCATCTTTTTGTATTTTTTAACTATTAAAAAAAGTTAAACCTCATCCTACTTTGGTGAATAGCAACTGAGGTCTAAAAGACTTGTGAGCAGTCATCTAAGGTGCAACTATCAGTCTCTCCCCATCCAGAGCAAAAAAAAAAAAAAAAAAAGAGAGAGAGAGACTGAAGAAAATCAAAGAAACAATGAAACAATTAGTTCAAAACACCAATGGACTATACAAACCACAATCTCCACTAGCCTGAGACCAGAAGAGCCAGATGGTACCCAGCTATCACTATTAACTTCTCTGATATGAATCACAATAAAAGGTCCTAGACAGTGTAGGAGGAAAATGTAGAACAAATTTCAAAATTATAAAAACAAAACAAAACAAAAAAAAACACTTACTGGTATGATAGAGATTGGTAGACCTCCAAGAGTATGGGCCTTCAACAGACCCTTCAGGCCTAGAACTGAGGCCAACTCCAGGGATCACCTTTCATGTTGTGGTGGTTGCTGCTAGGTGCCATCTAGTTGGTACCAACTCACAGCGGCCTTATGCACAGCAGAACAAAACAACTCCCAGTCCTGCAGCAACCTCACACTCATTGTTACACTTGAGCCCACACCTGCTGTCATTGTTGCCTAGCCATCTCTTTGCATGTCTTCCTCTGTTTCTACCAGCCTCCACTTTACCATACAGGATAGCCTTCTCCAGAGACTGGTCCCTCCTGACAATATGTCCAAAGTATGAGAGACAAAGTCTGGTCATCCTAGCTTCTAAGGAGCACTCTGGTTGTACTTCTTCCAACACAGATCTGTTGGGGTTTTTTTGGCAATCCATGGTACTTTCAATATTCTCCTCTAACACCAAAAATCAAATGCATCAATTTTCTATAATCTTCTTTATTCACTGTCCAACTTTCACATGCATATGAGGTTACTGAAAATCCCATGGCTTGGGTCAGGCACACCTTAGTTCTCAAACTGACATCTTTGCTCTTGAACACTTTAAAGAGAGAGGTCTTGTGTAGTAGATTTGCCTAATGTAATATGTCATTTGATTTCTTGACTGATGCTTCCATGAGTGTTGATAGTTGATCCAAGAAGAATTAAGTCCTTGACAACTTCAATCTTTTCTCCATTTATATGGATTCTGTTTATTGGTCCACTGGTGAGGATTTTTGTTTTCTCTACATTGAGATGCAACCCATACCATAGACTGTGGTTTTTGATCTTCATCAGTAAGTATTTAAAGTCCTCTTTACTTTCAGTAACCAAGATTGTATCATCTGCATATCACAGGTTGCTAATGAGTCTTCCTCCAACCCTGATGCCACATTTTTCTTCATATAATCCAGCTTTTCTAATTATTTGCTCAGTATACAGAATGAATAAGTATGGTGAAAGAATACAACCCTGGCACACACCTTTCTTAATTTTAAATCATTTAGTGTTCCCTTGTTCTGTTAAAACAACTGCCTCTTGGTCTATGTACAGGTTCCTCATGAGCACAATCCAGCATACTCATTCTCCACAGTGTTGTCCATAGCTTGTCATGATCTGCACAATCAAAAAGTCTTTGGGTAGATGATAAAGCACAGATAAACATTTTTCTGGTATTCTCGGCTTTCAGACACGATCCATCTTATGTTAGCAATGATATCCCTCATAGCCAAACAATAGACAAGTCTATAAAGTGACACCCATGAGCATCATACTTAAAATGTTATAAGTGTCAAATCACTGGTGGTTCTAATTCCTCTGGATCTCCCTCAAAGAGCTGAGCATGAATAAAGGTTTAATTTTAAAAAGCACATTTTCATTCGATTTGAAATGACTATTATGGGATGAAATATGTAGAGCAATTGGTATATGGAAGATCAAGGAGAGAAAAAAATCAGTTGGTCAGAAATATTAGGAATAGCTTTAAAAGTGCCATGGGCTTAAAAAAGGACTTGGATTTAGCTCCTGATGAAGGTGATGGCATGAGTAGCCTCAGACTCAGGAATGAGCGTAGTGCATGCAAGAGAAATCCAGGAGACCAACCTGAGAAGCACAAGAGCTGTATTAGAGAAAGAAGAGAGAAAACACTTGCAAAGTCCTTTTGGTAGGCTTTAAATGCTAGGCAGAAGTATTGGGCTTGATTTGCTGGGCAATGAGAGCCAATGGGCAACCGAGAAAGTCCAGACCCTCTAAGAAGTACAAGGGCTACCTACTTGGGGATGTTAACTCAGCCAAATTTTCTAGGTGGGATTTTGAGAACAGATGGAGTGGCACAAATGTGTGAGATCAGGGGGCGTCAAGTGTGTGAGGTATTGGAAGCGATCTACATGTGCAGAATCTCTCAGGGTGTCAACACTACCATCTCTCAGTGGCTAGATCAGACCCTTTGGAGGGTCATTTGGGATCTAGGCTGAGAGCTGGTCTATAACTTGTACATTCTACTATCTGGTCTGGAGTTCTGGTGTGGCACTGTGAGTTAATACGCCAGACTACAAAACTGCTTAAACTGCAAAGTTAGCAGTTCAAGCTTACCAGATGCTCCTCGAAAACCCTATACAAGTCACTATGGGTCAGAAATGACTTGATGGCACTTAACGACAACAACTATCTGGTCCTAGGGGCAGGGAACATATAGAGCTACTGCCTTAAATCAGACACTACAAGGGAATCAATGTGTTGGTGGTGTATCTCTTTCTAAGACTGAGTTCAATCTGATCTAGTTTTGGTTTTAAACTGATTTCCCATATGTGGTTTTGGCAGAGATGGGAATATTATTAATCATTCAGCTAAGACTGTGGATGTTTACGTTTCCCAACTTAACCTATACATAAAACAAACACTAATATTATTGTTACTAAGAGGAGAAACTACGTTTAAGACATAAAAACAGGAAAAATGAGAACAAGAAAATTCAATAGCACATCTTCAGTAATTCATTCAACAAATACATATTAAGTGGTTTTCTGTATATCGCTGTACCAGCATACCACCCCACCACCACTGAGTCAATTCCAACTCTCAGACAGCCTATAAAAGGTATCTGAAACTGTAAATATTTATAGGAACAGATAGCCTAAGCTTTCTTCCATGAGCAGTTGGTAGGTTTGAACCACAAACTTTGCAGTTAGCAGCCCAACCCTTAACCCACTACACCACCAGGGTTCCTTATCAGGTATGGAAGAACCATCTACCTCAGAAGTCCAAATATCTTTTTTTTTTTTAGTAGTAGTACAAAGTAGAATATGGTAAGTGTCGGAATGAATAGTTTTGGATGCTTAACAAAATGAGAATTCACGGGAATAAGGAAAGAGTAGGGAAGCCTGTTAGAAACATTTTGAGATAACCTTTTGAAGGATAGAGGCAAAGAGGAAGCAGGAGGGAATCCTAAGGAGAGAGGCTATGATAGGATGGTAGTGAACATAAGTAGGGCATAGTATGCACTCACTGTAGTAGAAATTCACCAGACAAAGCCACACACAGTCAACCCTTACTTGGGAAATCTCATTGTTCTACCATGTCAATGACCCATGAAGTATCCTCGTGATGCATGCCCTTTTCCCAGACTGCCTTTCCCTTTTCACAGACCCCTACTGGAGTCAATGGCCCTGTGGATATTGATCCTTGAATAGATCATTTAAGCTCTCTGAGCCTGCATGTATTTTACAGAAGAAGCAGGAATGATCATTCCTTTACTCACCAACAGCTGTAAATATCAACAAGATAACTTGCACTGAGTCACCTTGTAAGTATGAAAGGGTCTTATTAGCCGGTACTGCCATTCTGTTGTACTTCCAGAACAAAACTTTCCACATGAACATCTGGAGTATAGTCAGCTTCCAAATCAGAAAAGATGAGACCAGATCATGAGCAAGGAAAAAAAAAAAATCATTTAAAATAGAAACTCCTGCCAAGCTACCTGACTGCTAGGATCCTGGGCCTCATCACCATTTCCCTCTCATGGCCACTGCTGATCAGCAGACATTTGGAGAGTTGGAAAAATCATTAAATTCATTATGACTGAAGAGACTCTGAAAGCAAATGGAAGAAATGATAAACTGAAGAACTGAACCAAAAATTTCAAAGGACAGCTCAAGAAAACAAAGTCAAATATTGTAATGTGCAAACTTCAGGAGTTGAAAAATTAGAAGGGAAGAACACACTTAGCATTTCTCAAGGTGAAAGAACTGAATCAAAATGTCAAGTCTCGACCTGCAATATTGAGTGATGCTGTGAGTTAATAAACTGGATTGCAAGGTTGGTTTGAACTGCAGCATCAAAAGTTCACTGGCTGCTCCTCAGAAGCCCTGTACAGGGTCACTATGAGTTGGAACCAACTTGATGGCACTTAACAACAACAAATAAGCAAAATGGAGTTCAGGTGTGGTGCTGTGGGATAATGCACTGGATTGAAATGTCAGTGTGAATCATAAGGTCGGTGGTTCAAACTCATGAGCTACTCCTTGGAAATCCTACATAGGGACACTAAAAATCAGAGCCAACTCGAAGGCACTTAACAACAACATCATGGGCAAAATATTGAATGATACAAGAAGTATCATCATACTAAAAAGAATTGGTTGATGTTCAGCCATTCCAAGAGGTAGCATATGATCAAAAACCAATGATATTAAAGGAAGAAATCGCAGCTATACTGAGGGCATTGGCAAAAAAAAACAAATCTCCAGGAATTGATGGAATACAAGTTGAAATATTTCTACAAAGTGATACAGCACTGGAAACACACTAATAATCTATGCAAAAAAAATATGAAAGACAGCTCCTGGGCCAACTGACAGGAAGAGATCCACATTTGTGTCTATCCCAAAGAAAGGTGACCCAACAGAATGCAGAAATTATAGACTAATACCATTAATATTACATGCAAGTAAGTTTTTGCTGAAGACAATTCAGAAACAATTGCAGTAGTACATAGATAGGGAGCTGTCAGAAATTCAAGTAGAATTTAGAAGACATGGAACAAGGGATATCATTACTGATGTTAGATGGATCTTGGCTGAAAGCAAAGAATGCAAAAAGATGTTTACCTGTGTTTTACTGACTATGCAAAGGCCTTCTACTATGTGGATCATAAAAAACTGTGGTTATCATTGTGAAAAATGGAAATTCCAGAACAGTCATGTCAAACTTGTCCAAAAACAAAATGCAGTTGTCCTAACAGAACAAGTGTGAAACTAAGTGGCCTCAAATCAGGGAAGGTGTATACCACCTACTTATTTAATCTGCATGCTGAGCAAGTAATCCAAGAGGCTGGACTATATGAAGAAAACACAGCAGTAGGATTGGAGAAAGGCTCATTAACAACTTATGATATGCAGATGACACAACCTTGCTTGCTGAAAGGAAAGAGAACTTGAAGCAGTTATTGCTGATAATCAAAGAACATAGCCTTCAGTATGGATTGCACCTCAAGGTAAAGAAAAAAAATTTTTCACACAACTGGACCAATAAACAATAATTCAATAAATGCAGAAAAGATTGAAGTTGCCAAGGATTTCATTTTACTTGGATCCACAATCATTGTTCATAGAAGTAGCAGTCAAGAAATCAAACAATATATTGCATTGGACAAATCTACTGTAAAATACTAACACTAATACTAATCTTAGTATTAAAGAGCAAAGATGTCACTTTGAGGACTAAGGTGCACCTGACCCAAACCATGGTATTTTTAATCACCTCATAGGAATGTGAATGCTGTAAAATTAATAAGGAGACTAAAGAAGAATTAAGGCAGTTGAATTATGAGGTTCATAAAAACAATATTGAAAGTACCATAGACTGCCAGAAGAGCAAACACATCTGTCTTGGAAGAAGTACAGCCAGAAAGCATCTCAGAAGGAAGAATGGTGAGACTTTACCTGACATACTTCAGACATGTCATCTTGAGGGACCAATCCCTGGAAAAGGATGTGACGCTTGGTAACTTAGAGTGTCATCAAAAAAAAAAAAAAAAAAGGAAGACCCTCAATTAGATGGGTTGACACAGTGACTGCAACAATGAACTTGAACTTAGTAATGATTGTGAGGATGGCAGGGGACCAGGTAGTCTTGTACTATGGGTTGGAGCTGACTCAATGGCAACTGCTTTAGTTATCTAGTGCTTCTCTAACAATGCGCAAGAGAACAGCTTTAACAAACAGAAATTTATTCTTTTACGGTTTGGGAGGCTAGAGGTCCTAATTCAGAGTGCTGGCTTGGAGATAGGTCCTAGTCTCGGTACACCATCTGTAAGCAGAGCATTTCTTGAAGGTCTCATATATCTTAGCATCAATCTTTCCCTGGATCTAGGAGTTTCATGGAGTCCTGATGTGTGGCTGTATCCAGGACCCAGGTCCAAAGGACGCATTCAACTTTTAGCTTTTCTTTCTTGGTGGTTGTTGTTGTTATGAAGTGCCATCGAGTCGGTTCCAACCCATAGTGATCCCGTATATAGGGTTCCCGAGCAGCAGCTGGTGATGCTGAAATGCCTACCTTGCAGTTCAAACAGCTTTGCAGTCTGGCGTATTAACCCACAGCGCCACACCAGGACTCCCTTCTTGGTGGTGGTTGTTGTTGTCAGGTGCCATCGAGTCGGAACCAACTCATAGCCACCCCATGCACAGCAGAACGAAACAATGTCCGATCCTGAGCCAACCTCAATACCACTGCCACACTTGATGCCATCAATGACGCCAACTGGCCGATCCATCTTGTTGGGGGTCTTCCTCTTTTTCTCTGACCCTCCATCTTACCCAGCATGACATCCTTTTCCAGCAACTGTTCCCTCCTGACATTATGTCCAAAGTATGAGAGACGAAGTTTAGCCATCTTGGCCTCCAAGGAG
>NW_006408632.1:9887175-9890310 GCF_000296735.1 Chrysochloris asiatica
ATATTTTATTATAGTATTTGGCTTTATCTTCTCAAGCTGATCTTTGAAATTTTCTGTTCAGCTCTTGGACCTCCTCAATTCTTCCATTTGCTTTAGCAAATGGTGGTAGTAGGTTCCTTTTCTCTGCTCGCTTCTCTTGTCTGCATACTATACTCCTGGAGCCTCACTTACATAGAATCAAAGGGATCAAGGGTGGTGTCATGGCCTAAAGGTTGGTTTGAACTGCAAAGTCAGCAGTTGAAACCCACCAATTGCTCCAGGGAAACTCTATACAGGGTCACTATGCATCAGAACTGACTCGACAGCACTTAACAACAACAACATTCCCACCATTCTCCTCTCACTGGTTCATCACATCATAGGGGAATCATCATCACATAACTGCCAAACCACTTAGAATCCTGGCCATGTGAAGCTGACACACATTTTGGGGGAACATAATTCCATCCATGGCAATGCCTAACAACAATGGCGCTTTGGACTTGGGCAGGACACCACCTCTCTCTGGGTTAATTGGCTTAAATGGCTCAGAACTACATCCCAAATGTTATCTCCAGGTGAGGACCAGAAATCTGATAGTAGTCTATGAAAGGGTGCTCCCTTACCCCAAAAGGCTGAACCCACACCCCAAAGATAAACCACTAAGCTGTAGGAGAAAATAGTAAAACTTCTATTTATAGGGTTTTTTTTTAATATACCATTGAATTAGGTTTTATGGCTGCATAACAACTTACTACAAATTTAGTAGCTTAAAACAACACTAATTTATTATCTTACAGTTTCTGTAAGTCCAGAGTCTAGCTGGGTCCTCTGTTTAAAGTCTCTCGCAAGATCAAAATCAAGGTATTAACAAAGTCTCATTCCTTCCTGGAAACTCTGGAAAGGAATCCTTTTCCAAACTCATTCAGATTATTGATTGAATTCAGTTCCCTGTGGTTATGAGTGAGGACCACATTTCTTAGCCAGCTAGACCTGATTTTCGCTCCTAGGAAAAAAGAATAGTTGTCACCAAGTCAGCCCAACTTATGGTAACCCTATGCATGTCCAAGCAGAACCAAGCTCCACAGGGTTTTCAATGGCTACCTGTTTGGAAATACCAGATAACCAGCTCCTAGGAGCCTTTGGGTGAACTTAAACCTGCAACATTTCAGTTAGCAATCAAGTACAGTAACCATATGAACCACCCAGGAATTCCTTAGCTTCTACTTGTTGCTGTTGTTATGTGCCATGTTGTTGTTAATTGTCATCAAATCGGTAGTTCTTAGAAACTCCGTATCCTCCTTCTCATGTTCTCCATGTGGCCTCCTCCCACAATGGTAGGTGGAGTCCCTCTCACGTAGACTTCTTCTGCTGTATGTCTCAGACTCCAGCCAGAGAACGGGCTCTGTTTCTAAGGCTCATTTGATTAGATTGGGTCTGCCTGGATGATCCAGGATAACTTCCTGATTTTAATCACATTTGGAAAATGCCTTTTGCCATGTAGAGTAACATATTCATAAATTCCCAAGACAAAAGTGTGGACATTTTTAGGTAGCATTCTCCCTACCATGTAATAAAGAAAAGGAGTCTTGGGCACTGCAGGATAACGTGCTGGACTACAAGGTCAGTTTGAATTGCAAGGTCGGTGGTTCAAACTCACCAGCTGCTCCTTGGAAATCCTATACAGGGTTGCTATGAGTCAGAACTGACTCCATAGCAATGAACAACAACAGTATTCAGTATGCAGACTTGCTTCAGGATAGGGAGTCTTGTGTCACATACAGTACTTGAGATGTTTTGAGGAAAAATTGAGATTCCCATGACAAGAAAGCTTTGTTTGTTTGTTTTTAGAACTCTAGGCCAGATTAAAGTGTGTACCATCATAGTGGCTGGGACTCAGAAATGAGAATCCCAATGCCCTTCTTCTATTTGGACTTACATATCTTATATTTTTCTGTTATGCTGTTACTGTTAGGTGACATCCAGTCGGTACTGACTCATAGCGACCCTATGTACAACAAAATGAAACATTTCCCAGTCCTGCGCCAACCTCACAATCATTACTACCTATGAGCCCATTGCTGCTGCCACTGTGCCAATCCATCTCATTGGAGTTCATCCACATATCCTCCAACTCTCCACTTTATCAAACATGATATCCTTCCTGACAACATGTTCAAAGCATGAACCACGGAGTCTGGCCATCTTGGCTTCTAAGGAACATTCTGGCTATAGTTCTTCGAACACAAATCGGCTTGGTCTTTTGGCAGTACATGGTACTTTTAATATTTTCCTCCAACACCATAACTCAAATTCATCAGTTCTTCTACGCTCTGCCTTCTTCACTGTCAAACTTTCACATGCGTATGAGGTCATTGAAAATACCATGGCCTGGGTCAGGTACACCTTAGTCCTCAAACTGATATTTTTGCTCTTAGACACTTTAAATCTTGTGTAGTAGATTTGCCTAATGCAATACATCATTTGATTTCTTAACTGCTACTTCCATGATTGGTGATGGTTCATCCAAGCAAACTGCAGTCTTTGACAACTTCAATCTTTTCTCCATGTAACTAAATGTTATTTATTGGTCCAGTAGTGAGTTTTTTTTTCTTTACATTGAAGTGCAACCCATACCGAAGGCTGTAATCTTTGATCTTTGTCAGTAAGTATTTTAAGTCCTCTTCACTTTCAGTAAGCAAGACTGTTTCATCTGCATATCACAGGTTGTTAGTGAGTCTTCCTTGAATCTTGATGCCATGTTTTTCTTCATATAATCCAGATAATTTGCTCAGCATGCAGATTGAATAAATTTGGTGAAAGGATACAATCCTGGCGCACACCTTTCCTAATTTTAAATCATTCAGTCTTCCTTTGTTCTGTTCAAACAGCCACCCTTTTGTCTATGTACAGTCTCCTCATGAACAGAGTTTCCAGAATACTCATTTCTCCACAATGCTGTCCATGGCTTGTCATGATCCACATAGTCGAAAGCCTTTACATAGTCTATAAAGCACAGCTAATCTTTCTGGTATTCTCTGCTTTCTGCCAAGATCCATCTGACATCAGCAATTGTTGTTGTTGTCAGGTGCCATCGAGTCGGAACTGACTCATAGCGACCCTATGCACAGCAGAACGAAACAATGTTCGATCCTG
>NW_006408632.1:9892560-9907635 GCF_000296735.1 Chrysochloris asiatica
ATTTCATCTTCACTGGCTTTAGTGGTTGGTGCATAAATTTGAATAATAGTGGTATTAACTGGGCTTCCCTGTAGGCGCATGGATATTATCCTATCACATCAGCAATAATATCCCTCATTCCAAGTTTTTATCTGAATCCAGCTTGAACCTCTGGAAGTTCTCTGTCAATGTATGCTTGCAGCCATTTTTTAAGTATCTTTAGAAAAATTGTATTTATATGAGATATTAATGATATTGTCCAATGACTTCTACATTCTAATGGGTCACTTTTCTTTGGAATGGGCACAAATATGAATCTCTTCCAATCAGTTGGCCAGGTAGTTGTCCTCCAAATGTCTTGGCATAGATGAGTGAGTGCCTCCAGTGCCTCATCAATTTGTTGAAAGATTTCCATTTTTATTTCACCAATTTTTGGAGCCTTGTCTTTTGCCAATGCACCTTGGACTTCTTCCTTCAGGATCATTGGCTCTTCATTATATGCTACCTCTTGAAATGGTTGAACATCAACCATTTCTTTCTGGTATAGTAACTATGTATTCCTTTCATCTTCTTTTGATGCTTTCTGCATCATTCAAAATTTGCCCATAGAATCCCTCAATATTTCAAGTTAAAGCTTGAATTTTTTCTTCAGTTCTCTCAGCTTGAGAAATGCTGAGTGTGTTTTTCTCTTTTGGTTTTCTAGCCCCAGGTTTTTGCACATTTTGTTATAATATTTGACTTTATCTTCTCAATATGCTCTTTGAAATTTTCTATTTAGCTCTTTTATCTCCTCATTTCTTCCATTTGCTTTAGCATCCCTAAGATGGAGAGCAACTTTCAGAGTCTCGTCTGACATCCATGTTCGTCTTTTTCTTCTTTCTTGTCTTCTTAATGACCTTTTGGTTTCTTCCTGTATGATGCTCTTGATGTCACCCACAATACTTCTGGTCTTCTGTCATTAGTGTCTAATGCATCGAATTTGTTCTTCAGATGATCTCTAACCAGTGGGATATGTTCAAGGTCATATTTTGGCTCTCGTGGACTTCTTTTAATTTTCTTCAGTTTCAGCCTGAACTTGCATGTGAGCAATTGATGATCTGCCCTGGCCTAGTTTTGGCTGATGAAATGAAGCTTTTCCACTGTCTCTTTCCACAGATGTAGTCAATTTGATTTCTGTGTATTCCATTTGGTGAGGTCCATGTATATAGTTGTTTTTGAGTTATTCAAAAAAGTATTTACAATGAAGAAGTCATTGGTCTTTCAAAATTCTATCACATGATCTCCAGCATCATTTCTAGCACCAAGGCCATATTTTCCAACTATTGATCCTTCCTCTTTGTTTCCAACCTTTGCATTCCAATCACCATTAATTATCAATACTTCTTGATTGCATGCTTGATCAATTTCAGACTGAAGAAGTTGATCTAATTCTTCCATTTCATCATCACTGGCTTTTGTGACCGGTACATAAATTTGAATAATAGTGGTATTAACTGGTCTTCCTTGTAGGCATTATACTTCAATACAGATCTTGATATGTTCTTTTTAATGATGAATATGACACCATTCCCCTTCAATTTGTTATTCCCAGCACAATAAACCATGTAATTGTCAGATTCAAAATAGCCGATACCAGTCTATTTCAACTCACTAATGCCTAAGATATTGGTATTTATGCATCCACTTCATTTTTCACAACTTTCAGTTTTCCTAGATCCATACTTCACATTTTCCATGTTGCTATTATTAATGGTTGTTTACAGCTGTTTCTCTTCATTTTGAGTTATGCCCCTTAAGCAAATGAAGGTCCCAAAGATTCTCCTCCATTCACGTCATCACTGTCAACTCTACTTTGAGGAGGCATCTCTTCCCCAGTGGCATTCTGAGTGCCTTCCAACCTGAGGGACTCATCTTCTGGCACATAGCTGACAACATTCTGGTACTCTTCATCGTGTTTCAATGTTCAACATTCTGGTGCTGTCTGACAATGTGCCACTGCCAGTCATAAGGTTTTCAGTGACTAAATATTCAGAAGTAGTCTGTCTCTCCTTCTTCCTAGTCTGTCTTCATCTGGAAGCTTTATCTGAAACCTGTCCCCTATGGTTGACCCTGCTAGTATTTAAAAAAATACTGGTGGCACAGCTTCCAGAATCACAGCAACACATAAGCCACCGCAGTACAACAAACTGACAGACGAGTGGTGGTTTTCAGTTATAACAGGTATTAAAGACAGATAGTAAAATAACAAATTGGATGGAGGCTCAAGTTCACCCAGAAGTACCTTGGAAGAAAGGCCTGGGAATGAGCTTCTGAAAAATCAGTCATTGAAAACGTTGTGGAGCACAGTTCAACTCTAACATACATGGGGTCACTGTGAGTAGGGTTGATTCAATTGTAATTGACTTTTTTGGTGACGCGTTCAGACTAAAGTATGTGTACATAAATGATAAAAGAAACCTATGTGTGTATGTAGGTATATATATGGGAACACGGTGGCTCCATATGATAAGCACTGGACTTAGAACCACAAGGTCCATGATAGGAACCCACAAGCCACTCCACAGGAGAAAGATGAGGCTGTCTACTTCCTCAAAGATTTAATGCCTCGGAAACCCTATACAGAGTCACTGTGAATCGGAAGCTACTCCACAGCACTTGACAACAGTAATAGGGATATCTATTGGTTGGCTGGTTTTTTGCCGTGGAATTGATTCGGACTCATAGTGTCCCTGTACAGGGTTTCTGAGGCTGTAAATCTTTATGGGAGCACAAAGCCTTATCTTTTCTCCTGTGGAACAGCTGGTAGTTTTGAACTGCTGACCTTGCCATTCGCAGCCCAATTCATAACCACTATGCTACCAGAGCACCTTTGTTGTTGTTGTTGTTAAGTGCCGTCGAGTCGGTTCTGACCCATAGCAACCCTTTACAGGGTTTCCAAGGGTGTAAATCTTTACGGGAGTAGAAAGCCTCATCTTTCTTCCACAAAGCGGCTGGTAGTTTCCAACCGCTGACCTTAAGGTTCGCAGCCCGATTTGTAACCACTACGCTGCCAGAGCTCCTTAGGGATATCTATATATCCTGGTGTGGAGCTGTAGGATAAGCATTCAATCACAAGGTCGATTTGAAATGCGAGTTAGGTGGGTGGTTCAAATTCACCAACCAGAACCGATTTGATGGCACTTACCAACAAAATCCCATTATCTTTTAATTCCATTTTTTTCCAGGAACTTTCTGAAGCTCCTGTGTGTGTGCGTGTGTGTGTATGTGTATGTATAATATATATTCAAAGACATTTTTCCTGATTAAACTGCTCATGCAAGATTTGGAGCATAGAGTCTTAGGTCACAAGGCAGAGACTGTGCTGGGAGTAAACACAAATCTTCTGGAATTATTTTTAAAGCTTCTTCAAACTTCCTAAATATGCTGCTTTTCAAAATATTTGGTTCCTTGGTTGTGATTGATCTTTTTTCTTTTTTTCAGGCAATTTGGCACATTTCTTTTTTTAAGTAGCTTATTCCCCAGACACACTTGTGTGGGCCCAAGAGAGTTAAGAGCAGAAAATGGGGTTTTCTTCCAGGCACCACTGCCTAGGTTGCAAACTGAAAGTCAGGTCTGGGCCTCCTGGTGTCTGGAGTTGGGGGTCCAGCAGGCTGTGGGGAGAGCCTCTGAACAGTGGTGCCGGGGGGCTTCCTGTGCGAGACTTTACACATTTGCAGTCCCATCAATCCAGCACCTATGGGACAGGAAGCCAAGGAGGTTTGTGGAGCCAGATAGCCAAATAAAAATGGATCACTTTTTACTTTCCTGAAGTTAATTAATGCTGAACGGAGCCAGCCAAGTACAAAACCTGTCAGGCTTTCTCAGCAAGAGGACTCCACATTTTACCCATAAAGTCAAATAAACCTGACCCTGGGACCCCCACAAATGCAGGTCAGGCCTAGCTGGGAGGTACAAAGGAACTAACACTTTTCCCTTCACACTCCTTCTGGTGTCTCCCTTCTGGGTCTTATTTTTATTCATTTTTCCAGTTTATAAAACACGCTTACCGATGGGCCCTTAGGGCACATGTGGAAAAGCTTAAAAGACACAAGTACAAAAACAGACTGACTTCGAGTCAAGAACCAAACACATAAGACTTCTCCTTCATTCCAACCCCGCTCCTACCCCACGGAAGTTCTGTACCTTAGCCTCCCATGTTCCTGAAAGGCTCATCAAGTTGGGTTTTTTCAGAAGGAAAAGGAGGTGGGTTTCAAAATTCTTCCCTCACATCTCCATCCAAGTCTTTCTCTGGAGCCTAGTACTGTGGTTCTGAGGCAGTTTGGCACACAGCCTGCTTGAACAAGGAACTCAGGACTCAGCAACGGTCAGTCGGGCCTCTTCATCTGGTTCCAGGTCTGGATAGCTTCCAAGATATCCAGTCCACTTCTAAGAGATCCAGAATCCAGACCCTGTACATATTTATGGGGTGCTGGGGTTTCACACACAAGGAAGGGAAACAGAGACAGCATTCTTTGCTCACAGCCTAAACAAGGTGCTTTCAAAAGTCTACTCATCCTTGCCTGTTACGGAGTGTGATGTTGAAATTATTTCAATATACTATCTTAAACCACTGATGACTTGAAAGCTAGGGGAGAAAAGATAGAAAGAAACCCAGAAACCAACCCAAGATCCCTGGTGATACAGTGGCTAAAGCACTCCATGGTCAAACAAAAGATCAGAAGTTCAAAAGCATCAGCTGCTTCACTGGGGAAAGATGTGATAGTTGGCTTCTGTAATAACTATGGAAACCCCATGGGGTAGTTCTACTGTGTCCTGTAGGATTGCTCTCAGTCGGAATTGGCTCAATGAAAATGGGTTGATTTGGGGGTTTGACACCGTTCCAACACAGAGACATAGTACCATATACACCCATTCATTCTTACTAGCACTAAACATATTTCTTGCGTGTCTGCAATAGGCTTTGGGGAGCTTGGTGGCTCCATACAATCAGCACTGGACTCTGAACCACAAGGTCCATGGTGCAAGCTCACCAACTGCTCCATGGGAGAAAGATGAGGCTTTGTGTTACCACAAAGATTAAAAAGCCTTGGAAACACTGTTCAGGGTCACTGTGAGTCAGAGTCAACTCAAAGGCACTAAACAGTAACAACAAGTAAATACTTCAGGCAAGAGATTCATCTGCAAAGAAACGAAACATTTCCCTAGTCCAGCAGATCGTACAGTTTTGTAGGGAAGACAAACATTAAACAAATAATCACTTAAATAGCTAAGTAATTTCAATTGGGCCTCATTCAATGAAGAGAAAACACAGGGTTCTTGTTGTTGTTGTGAAGTGCCATAGAGTTGGTCCAGACTCATAGCGACCTTGTACAGGGTTTCCAAGGAACAGCTGGTGGGTTTGAGCCGCTAACCTTGAGTTTTGCAGTCCAATGCTGACCTTATAGTACCACAACAGGAGTCCAATGTAAGAACTAAGAAGGAAAAAAAATTAAGTCATCCCATTGCCTCTTAAGCAAATGATGAAACATGGCAACTGTCAGGAAGTTTGTTTTATTTTTTGCCGGAGAATTGCAAACACATTCTCCTTGAGGCAAAGGAGAACAAGGGAAACCAAGCTGTTGTGCAAAGTTTCAGGCAGACTCATCTCAAAATGTCAAAAGACCAGGATCCTTGAATCCTCTGCTTGCTCAGATGAACCTTCCAGAAGGATACTTTCCTGCAGTGTCTGTTGTGTGGTGTTTCTCACAGGAAAAAGAGGGAATGGGGCCTCCTTTGGAGACAGCTACATGCCCCCCATATCCCCAAAGTTAACGTAGCACGTGTGTTCTGCTCAGGCTTTCTCCAAAATTACAGTGTGTCCAGAGGCCGGGGCAGGGGGGCACGGGGCAGTCTTCTGTGATTTATTAACCCTGCTGCCACCCTTCATCCAATGCATGAATAAATGAGAGGGTGTACTCAGCTGAAGAGAAAAGAAAAAAGATGGGACTAAGAGCCATCCCCCTGGCCAAAACATGAAAAAATAGGCAATTTTCCCCAAAAGCTATTGAATAGGTTAAAACCACCCCAGGGAATGTTTAACTTGCTCCTTGGTCATTTATTTGCGCTGTAGACCACTTTTGGGCTGTGGTGCTTAGTGGAAAGACTATTTACCTTAGCAACCGCAGCAAACTGGGGATCCAGCAGGCATGCTGGGAGAACACAAAATACCGTCAGGAAGGAGGCCATTAGCTAAGAAGATGTCAAACTTCACATTTGGGAATGCCAGCAAGGGATCTTTTAAAAATATTTTTCTGTTCATGATGACTGAGGATGGAAAGAGAGGAAGAAAAAGGTAAAGTCAAGTTTCCCTCTATTTCTCACTATCACCCCCATGTTCTCCTCCTCTTCCTCTGTTGAACAGTCTGTAAGCAGACAGGAAACAGGATCATTTGGGAGAGGGAGTTTGGGGAGCAGTGCCTTTTTTCCTGCCATCTTGTTGCCAGCAGTGGCCAGTGTGCATACAGGACTCTGTAAAACTCCAGTGGCCATGTAAAACTCTAGAAGTCTTTCTCCCCCCTAATCAGAAAGCATCCACATGTATTCTCTTGGAACTTCTTGCCTCAATCATCTGACCCCCATACATTAATCACAAGAAGTAAAGTAACTGGCATTTGTACCTTCCAAGGAGTTCCAGCCAATGAGTTCTCAACCTGGCAATGTAGCAGAAAACTTGAAGGTGGAGTTCCCCCCACTTTTCATAGGAGGCTTCATGATTAAAGAGGGACAAGGTAAAGACTGAGAATGATGGAAGGCAGGGAAAGAAAGGTGAGAAGATTCAAGGGCAGCTACTATCTGGGAAATCTTGTTGCAAGCTAAAAGAGGGAGGATCAAGTTGGCACCTCACCTCCTCGCTCACTTCACACACACACACACACACACACACACACATCTCAAATGCAGGTGTCCACACTCATAGTCCACTCTTCAGTGTTGGCAATCTGTGCTTTTTGAAGACTGGATCACCAGATACACTCTATGTATTTGGTAGGAGAGGCCAAGGTGCAGTAGCAAATGAACCCAGAATTCAGGGGCTGATCCAGCATAAGGTGATTTCTTGCTCATGCAGCATCTTGGGAGGATGCTTTGGTCTATGGAGAGCTCTCTTCCACAAAGACTTTCCAGAGCCCAGGTTCTTTCCATCCTGTGGCTCTGCCATCCTCCCATGCTTTGTTTCTGAGGGCTGCTGAGATGAGAAAGGACATGAAGCAGTGTGGACCTGGAAATGGTATCACCCCTCTCTCATTCCTCCAGTGAGAGCTTGTCATGTCTCTGCTTCGTTATTAGGAAGGGACTAAGAAATGGAGTTCTGGCTGGGAAGTTCTTTCTCAGTGATAAATCTACAGTGTGGAAAGAGAAAGAGTGAACCAGTCAAGTTAATTCTGACACATAGTGACTTGACAGAACAGACTAGAACCTGCCATAGTGTTTCATGGCAGATATCGCCATGGAAACAGACTGCCACATCTTTCTCCTAAGACAGGCTAGTAGGTTCAAACTGCCGACCTTTCCATTAGCAGTCTAGTGTCTACCTCCAAACAGCCCACTGTTAACAAGTCAACGCCAATTCATAGAAATCCTGTATAGGTTTCCAAGGCTGTACATTTTTGCTACTGTTGTCGTTGTTGTGCACGTTGATTTGATTCTGAGTTATTGCTTTCCAAGGAGTGGCTGGCGAGCTTGAACTGCCCACTTGGTAGTTCAAACCAACCTTGCAATCCAGCGCATTAACCCATAGCTCCACACCAGGATTCCCAGGATCAGAAAGTTTCATCTTTCTCCCAACGAGCTGCTAGTGGGTTTGAATTGCCAACCTTGCAGTCCAGTGCTTGTCCCACAGCACTGCCAGGACCATAGGTGCCATTGCTGTTGTTGTTATGTGCCATTGAGTAACCTGCGACCCATAGCGATCCTGTCTGTATAGGGTTTCTGAGGAGCAGCTGATGAGCTTGAATCACCAACTTTGCAGTTCAAACGGCTTTGAAGTCTGGCGTCTTAACACACAACGCCACACCAGGACTCCATTTAGTAACTCGTAATTCAGCACAGTCCTATGCTCCCAGGGAAAATGTTGGTTTGCCCATGAATAAGACAAAGTGTGCTCAGTTCTAGATTCCCTGGGCGGTGCAATTAATTAAGTGCTGGACTACTAACCAAAGGACCCATGGTTTAACAGAACCGGTGAGCTACTTCTGAAAGGGTGGCCATTTAAATTCACCAAAGATGTCTCAGAACAGAGGCCTGGTGATCTGTTTCCAAAGATCACAACCTTGAAAACTCTATGAATCCGCTTACTCTGTACATATGGTGTTGCCGGGAGTCAGAACCAACTCGAAGATGACTGATTTTTATTTAGGTTGCAGCTTTACTTCTAGTTTATTTTATTTCTAGTTCATTTTTAAGGTTGAGGAGATGATCAAGAGAGAGAGAGATTAAATATAAGGGAATAACTTTCATTGGCTGGTTAGGACATGAGTAATGTTCCTGCTGCTGCCCACACCACCCTGGGTTTAACTCCATGTGAAGATCTTCATTGGTTCTAATTAATGATGGAAAAAAGAATGACATCCAAGAGTTTCATTGCCTGCAGGGTCCTGCTCAACCAGGTCCTGACTTCCTATTAGTCCCATCTCTTGCCTTCTCTTCCTTCCCCACCATCATTCAGCCCAAACACCAGCTACATTCAGCCCCTCTGCTTCCCAAGCCCACCATGTTCTTTGTGCATTGTCCCGTACACATCTATGTCCTTTCCCATATCCTATGCCTGGCACACTTTCACACACCATTCAAGGCCAGTCAAACCTTCCCTTTCTCTAGTTCCATAATCCTTTGAATATATGCATCTAGTGAAGCACTGACCACAGGAGAAGGAGAAGGCAGTCAGCTCCTATGAAGATTTCCAGTCTCGGAGAGCCTCGGGAGCAGTCCTATTCTGCTCGGTCAGGTCACTTTAAGTAGAAATCTATTCCATGACAATAGCTTAGTTAGTTAGTAGTTAAAGCACTTAACACATCACCCTGTGTCAGGTTTGTCTGTCTCCAATTAGACCAGTGGTTTTCATCTGAACTTATTTTGCCCCTCAGGGGCCAGTTGGCAATGTCTGAAGACACTTTTTATTACAGCCACTGGACTGGGAGGAGAGGGCTTGCTACTAGCATATTGTGTGGAGAGGACATGGATGTTGCTTAACCCCTCTCAACAAAGAATTATCCAGCCCAGAATGTCAATTGTGCTGAGGTTGAGAAATCCAGAATGAGACAGTGAATTCCTCAGGGGCAAGGGCATTCGGTACCTTTGGCAATTGTCACAATGTCACAATACTCTCATAGTAAGCTCTCAATAAATGTTAGATGGCTGGATAGACAGGAAGATGGCTCAATATCAGAGCAGACGTGTGGACTGAAGACCAATTATGTAAGACTGCACTGTCTTCTTGATACATAAAGATAAGGAATCTCTAAACTTTGAGATTCGTGCCCAAAGAACAACTGCCTAAAGTATGAGAGCTGCCGAAAAACCCATAGAAGGACTAAGCACTCTTGGAGTCCACCACTTACTTGGGCACTTAACTAAACACATTAAAAACCATTTCAATATATGGTTCAGTCTGTTGGTTTCTTTTCATCTTCTTTTTTTTTCTGGCAAGTCATATTTTTCAAAATGATTTTTATAAATTATGTTTATCAATGTATATAATTTGCATCTTGAACTGGTTTGTTTTGCTTTGTGCATCTTCACACCCTTTAATCCCTGGGAACCCTGAGGGACTAAGTATCATATAAACCAGTTAAAAAGCCTATTTTCAGCAATAGCATGATTTTTAAACAAGGTTTATTTAACTGTGGTTTGCCTGATGTTACTCAGGCAAGAACTAAGTAGGTGATTAGTAGACCCAGACTGATGTCATGCCCAGGGCACCCCCTTCCCGGCCCCTGCAGAGCTTTCAGTTACAAGTGACTACAATGCATAAGGTAAGCCTGTATTGTCCCTTTATTGTCCCCATGGGTCCCAAACAACAACCCCAGCTTTCTGAAACACAGGTTTCAGAGGGCAGCCCTTAGCCACTGGGAATGACTGTATCCCCAGGGACTCTGCATATTGCAAGCTCAAATATCTGGAAAGTTCTCTGGGCTCTCAAACACCACCAGCCCTATGGAATCTTTGGACTTTGGGCAAGCACATTGAGCTGAGGTCAGTTCAAGCTAATCCAAAAGATTTTAATGGACAAAGCTTCATGCCAGGCACTATGCTAGAAGCTAGAGATTCGAAGAGAAATACTGTGAAAGCCCACGTGTCCCTCAACAGGTGAATGATTAAATAAAATCATATCAACACAATGGAATATTATTCAGCCATAAAGAGAAATTACATTCTGGCACATTCTATGACATAAACAAACCTTGAAAACATTACTCTGAGTGATATAAGTCAAGCATCAATTATATAATCCCACGTATATGAAATATCTAGATTAGGCAAATGCATGGAGAACAAAAGTTGATTAGTGGTTACCAGGCGCTGAAGGAGAGACACTGGGAAGTTAGTACTTTAGTGGTCCTGGTTTCTGTTTGGGGTGATGGAAAATATTTGGAAATAGATAGAAGTAATGGTTACGTAGCCTGATGAATGTGATTAGAGTAATTGAATTATATCCTTGAAAATGGTTAAGATGGCAAATGTTTTGCCATATTTATTTTGTTGTTGTTGTTAAGTGCCATCGAGTCTGTTTCAACGCATAGTGACCTGTATAGGGTTTCTGAGGAGCAACCAGTGAGTTTGAACCGCCGACCTCATGGTTCAAACCAACCTTGTGGTCCAGCACATTATCCTGCAGCCCCACACCAGGATTTTATAACAATAAATTAAAACAAAAACCAAAAACCAGAACTATGAGAGGAGACACATGCCTACAAATGATAACAGGGCTGTGTGTAGGTGTGCAAATATGAAGGCACACGGGACCTAGGTCAGGCCAGGCCCCATCAGAGGAGAAAACAGCCGCTGGCTGGAAGAGAAGGTACACTGGAGGGCAGATTCTGACCTCCAGCCTCAGCTAGGTTTCCTGTGACTTTGATGACAACGCTGGACCCAGTCCTCCCCCTTGGACTTGAGAGAGAATCAAGTTTCCTGCATACAAACCCCACACGTTCCACTTCCCAGGACGGGTGGTGGTAGATGGCTAAGTCAGGTCTATCAGGAGTTGAGCCCGCTGGGGCCTGGGGTCTTGTGCAGACTAAACACTGAAAACCCTGAACTCCCACAGATGTCAGTCTGGCTGGGCAGCACAGTCGGACACCTCCGAGAGGCCGTCCACTCCCTGTCTGAGAATAAACAGGGCCATGGACGGTTGGATTTTCTTTTTCTTTTTTTTTTTTTTTTTTGCTTATGTATGTGGGGTTTTTTTCTTCTTCTTTAAGGAAAGAAAGAAATGGCATTTCCTTGGAGGTCAGAGGCTCAGCCCTTCCCACCTCAGCCCACACACAGGCCGGTCCCCCTTGGCCCCACTGAGTGGCTGCAGGAGACAGACTTTCCCATGCTCTGTCCCTCTTCACCCTCACCCAACCAGATGCTATCAGCACCCCTTTACTTCCATGAAGACTGGGGCCTCCTCCTCTACCAGTTTTTACCTCAATCCAAGTATTTCAGATTTGGACAAAACCAGGTACCAGAATAGACTGTACTGGACCACCTCTCTCCTTGTCTGGGGCCCTGGCCTGTAGGGGGTGACCTGCTGTAACACCCAACATTACACTGGGTGGAGCTCAGAGGCTGAAGAAGTAGCCCCTCCAGGCCCTGATGTGGACCCCCTATTGTAAAGCTATGGTTCCCAGAGGCTCCCCGCAGCCCCACCCAATCCTGTCTCTATCTCTCTCCATCTCTCCCTCTCCCAGACAAACAAAAAGAGCCTAAACCAGCTGCAGTCTAGCAAATGCCAACTCGTGATAACCCCACGTGTGCAGAGTAGAATGGATGATCTGTCTCCCAAGTTGTGTCTGGGTGAGTTTGACCCTCCAGCCCTTTGGTTAGTAGCTAAGTGCTTGGTTTGCACCACTCAGAAACTCCTCTCTAGACCAAAACCACTGCCAGTGAGTCACTTCTGAATCTTATCAACCCTGCAAGGCAGATCTGCGTCCATAGAATTTCCAAGGCTATAAATCTCAACTTTCTCTTGCCAAACAATAGGTGGATTCAAGTCACCAACCTTTCAGTTAGCAGCAAAACACTTTAATCACTGCACCATCAGGGTTCCTCCTGTCTTCACCAGGGAATGCTGGACTCTAACACCCTGTGAGGGAATGTGCATGGTACCCCCAGAACATCCTCAGTGGAGGATGTTAATTAGGGTGATTCCATTTTCAACCTTCCTGGAATTCAGAGGCATCCAGTGTGCACATGTTTAATTTAATTACTATTTGTTATTTATCATCACAAGCCTTGAGGCTTTTCATCTTTAAAGAATTAAACATGTACTATGCGACTAAGGCCTGCAACCCAGAGCATAGCAAATGAATCACTGGCCTTTTATTATTATTATTATTATTATTATTATTATTATTATTATTATTATTATTATTTTAAAGGGCATTGTCATTCCTGTTTCTCCCAAAATGTGTTTCAACTGAACAATCTTACAGGTTAAAAAAAAAAAAAAACTTCCCCAGGAAGCAAGAGGAGGCCAGGTATATTATTGATAATGAACTCAGAGCTGACCTTTAACCCTTGGTCCTTTCATCAGAAGACTTAGCACATATTAAGTGAAAGGGCTGAACCCAGGGCAACCCCTACTGCTCGTGGCCCCTCATCCTTATCACAGAGCGGATGCCTCTTCTCCCAGGCTGGCTCGGGTCCAGGAGCTAGTACAATCAGTCAGGCGCAGTTTCCCATGGCCTGGCTGGTTCCAGGATCCAAGGTTTTCCCATTGCGCTCAGGAGAATTACCACCACCCAGACCTCAGATAGTAAAGGCCAGCAAAGACTGGCAAAACATCACATTCTGGATGGGACATTTGTCCTGATGGGAGAGGGAGGCTGTGGGTGAATAGATATATTTTATTGATGTGATATTCTTGCTTAGAGCTACTGGATACTAGATCTTCCAGGTTCATATTTATCAGATCTCTACTGTTTAATCTGAAAGAATTTGGGTATATAAACAATGCAACGAAACTGTGAGATTTACTAGGAACATGAAGGAAAACAAAACTGTTGTCATTGAGTTGATTTCAACTCCTAACAAAGCCATAAGACAGAATAGGGTTTCCAAGGCTGTGAGCTGTGTAGGATAAGCACGAAACTGCAAGATCAGAGTGAATCACAAGGTCAGTGGTTCAAACTCACCAGTCACTCCTCAGAAACACTCCACTTTTTTGGGTCACTATAAGTCGGAACTGACTGGACGGTACTTAACAACTACAACCTTTCTATACACAGACTGCGGTGTCTTTCTTCCACAGAGCAGCTGGTAGGATCGAACGCGGAAAAGTACATCTAAATTGGCAGTAATACTAAATTGTTCTTCAAGAAGTTCATGAGAAGACCACGTAACTCAAGGTGATTTTAGAGCTCAGGGAAAGTTGTCGCCCTTTCTGATCCTCTGTTCCTAAAAAACATCCTTCTCATCTTTCAACCTGATACCTGAAATCCCTTCTTTAAATAAAAAAACAGTCACAAATCTAGAAAATACAACAAAGAGGTAACTAGTGGGCTTTAGTTTACCTAAATGAGGTGTAGACCCTTTCTCTGAGAGCATTAGAGGACAGAGAAAGAGTAAGCTCTGGGAGGAGCCTGGTATTTGGAATTAAGTAGGTCTGGTATAAACTGTATGATCTTGGTTAAGTCACTTAGCCTCTTTGAAGGTCAGTTTCTCCATATGAAAAGCGTATGTCACTGGCTTTAACATTGAGCCCCGAATTAGCATCAGTTGCAGTGAAGTAGAGGAAGACCCCCAACAAGATGGATTGGCAAAGTGGCAGAATCGATGGACTCAAGCGTGGCAACAATAGTGAGGTTGGCCCAGGATCAGGCAGTGTTTCGTTCTGCTGTACATAAGGTCGCTATGAGTCGGTACTGACTCGATGGCACCTAACAACAAGAAGCAGTGAAGTAGACTTTGACACATGACAATTGCAGGTGTGTCAGAGTAGAACTGTGCTCCCTTTGGTTTGCAGGGGCTAATTTTTCAAAAATAGGTTTCCAGGCCTTTATTCTGAGGTACCTCTGTTGTTGTTGTTGTTAGGTGCCATCGAGTTGGTACTGACTCATAGTGACCCTATGCACAACAGAACAAAACACTGCAGGATCCTGGGCCAACCTCACAATTGTTGCCATGCTTGAGTCCATTGATGCTGCCACTTTGCCAATCCATCTTGCTGGGGGTCTTCCTCTTGTTCTCTGACCCTCCACCTTATCAAACATAATATCCTTTTCCAGCGACTGGAAGTATGAGAGACAAACTTTGGCCATCCTGGCCTCCAAGAACCAGTCTGGCTTCACTTCTTCCAACACAGATCTGTTGGTTCTTTTGGCAGCCCAAGGCACTTTCAATTTTCTCCTCCAGCACCAAAACTCAAATTCATCAATTCTTCTACGGTCTTCCTTATTCACTGTTTAGCTTTCACATGCATATGAGGTTACTGAAAATACCATGGCTTGGGTCAGGCTCACCTTAGTCCTCAAGCTGACATCTTTGCTCTTCAACACTTTTGAAATGTCTTGTGCAGCACATTTGCCTAATGCCATACATCATTTGATTTCTTTATTGCTGCTTCCGTGAGTGTTGAGAGTTGATCTAAGAAGAATGAAGTCCTTGAAAACTTCGATCTTTTCTCCATTGATAAGAATGTTGTTTATTGGTCCAGTGGTGAGGATTTTTGTTTTCTTTACACTGAGATGCAATCCATACGGGAAGCCTGTGGTGTTTGATCTTCATCAGTATGTATTTTAAGTCCTCTTCACTTTCAGCAAGGAAGATTGTATCATCTGCATTTCACAGGTTGTTAATGAGTCTTTCTCCAATTCTGATGCCATGTTTTTCTTCATATAACCCAGCTTCTTGGATTAT
>NW_006408632.1:9910955-9927675 GCF_000296735.1 Chrysochloris asiatica
GGTTGGCCCAGGATCGAACATTGTTTCGTTCTGCTGTGCATGGAGTCGCTATGAGTCGGTTCCGACTCGATGGCACCTGACAACAACAACAACAATACTCATACTTCGCAATGTTGTCCATAGCTTGTCATAATCCACACATTTGAAGG
This sequence comes from Chrysochloris asiatica, assembly GCF_000296735.1. Lineage (NCBI taxonomy): Eukaryota > Metazoa > Chordata > Mammalia > Afrosoricida > Chrysochloridae > Chrysochloris > Chrysochloris asiatica. The sequence goes on from NW_006408632.1 coordinate 9,911,105, forward strand.
CCTTTGCAAAGTCAATAAAGCACAGGTAAACATCTTTCTGGTATTGTCTGCCTCTAGGTAACTCTAGGTGAACTCAAACCACCTTTCAATGGGCAGCCAAGCAGTATAACCATTTTCACCACTCAGGAACTGCAGTACTAAATTTACTGAGCTGTAAATAGGAATTCTTCAGCAAAATAAGCTAAGTAACTGGCAGCTATGCCAATGGTGTTTCAAATATCTATAGTGGACAGGTTTTAGTGATGTCTTCAGATAAAGGAAGACTAGGAATAAAGACCTCGTGACCCACTTCCAACAATTAGCTAATGAAAGCCCTGTGGATCACAACAGACAGTTGACGGATATAATGCTGGAAGATGAGACTTCTAGGTTGGAAGGCACTCAAAATACACAGAGACCTCAACAGAAGCTGAAACACAGAGATGTCTTTGATTCTGTCATACATGAGATCTAGTGCATTGACTAGTGAGCAGCTACCAACAACAGCATGTTGTTGTTGTTGTTGTTAAGTACCATGGAGTCAGTTCCAACTCATAGTGACCCTTCATAGGGTTTCCGAGGCTGTGAATCTATATGGGAGCAGAAAGCCTCATCTTTCTCCCATGGAATGGCTGGTAGTTTCCAGCTGCCGACCTTGAGGTCAGCAGCCCGATTCGTAACCACTATGCTAACAACAGCGCATAAACAGTGTGTACTGAGAGCCAATGCTAGGTCAGACACTTTGCATACAACAAGGAATTCAACCCTTATTATTATCTCCATCTTCAAGATGAGGAAAGATGTTTCCCATACAGCTTCAAGTAACACTCGGGGTTTTAACCCAGGTGTTAAACTGTGTGCCTCCAATGTCTTCCTGCCTTTACTGACTTAATGGGGGTGTCTCCCTTTCATCATGCCAGAATGAAGTTTCTATGATTCTAAACAATGGTCGGGGCACACAGTGGCTCCAAACAATAAGCACTGGACTCAGAGCCACTAGGTCCTGGGTTTGAGCCTGCCAGTCGCTCTGAGGATGAAAGATGAGGCTTTCTGCTCTGGCCAAGATTTAAAGCCTACCCAGGGAACTTAGGAGCTCTGATGAACCTTAAAGTCAGCAGTTGGAAACTACCAGCTGTTCCGTGAGAGAATGATGAGGCTTTCTGCTCCCGTAAAGATTTACAGCCTCGGAAACCCTGTATGTACAGGGTCACTGTGAATCAGAAATGACTCCAGGGCACATAACCATCACCACCACAGGGCGCAACAACACAGCATTAGCTTGGAAGTGGCATTCACTGATAGCGCATTCTCCCTCTACCTGCTGTTAAACTAATCAAGGTCTGAAAGGTGAAGGAAAAAAAGAGACTAGGATACCTACCAGCTTCTCCCCCTTCTATAAGGAAGCCCAGAGACACTGGATACACACAGGCATCACTGCACATCCCAGCAGGGGCTGCAGTGACAAAGACAGATGTCTATCCATGATTAAGGAAAGATCATCAAGTTCTGGTGACCAAAGCCAGAGGTGAACTGGGGTCCACAGAGATGGAAAGTAGGCCATCAGCCCAAGCTCCCTACTTCTCACCGATGCCAACAACGAAGGATAGCCCGCCCCACACACCCTCTCCCTTCCAGCCGCCACATTCCAGCTCCTTTAAGGTTTCAGAGGATGACTGGACCCTGAGCTGCTGAGCCAAGCTCACCTTCAAGGACAAACACACGGAAATGCAGAAATACAATACCTCGGTCCCCCACCCCCGACCTCCAGGAGATCAGCAAAGCCTCAGACAATCCCCAGGACTACGGGGAGGAAGGGAATGCAGACAGGGCTGACCCTCCAGGCCTTCTCATGCCACCACATTTTTAAAAAACCATGTGATGGGTCAAATTTCATTCATTTCTCCTGGTTTACGAAAGCCAGCCGGAGAGTTTGGGCGGGAAGACAGCAAAGAGGCAAGTCTCTTAGGTACAGAAACCTAAACAGACTGTAGGGGGGTGAGGGGGCGGCACATTGTTTGACAAAGGTGTCATGTGATATTAAACATGGTCTCAGACCTTAGAATACTGACCTTCACCCTCCTTCCGCCCCACCCCCCACCCCACCCCCATTTCAAATCTGAAATGTAGATTTGGCTGGAATACAAAATCCCTTCCATGGACCAGAACTGAACGTTTGCATACCCGACTGCATTGAAATGATACAATGCCGGGGTCAGAGTAACACAAAATACTAGGACCACTAGACATAACACAGACTCTTTATTTCTAAACACCATTATGGTAGTTGGCAGTCCCCAACCCCCACCCTCAACCCAAGACTCAAATGTAAAAGAATTTTTATTTTATCTCATCTGGTTTGTTTTTGCCTTTCCTTGCCTGATTCATATAGGGTCCTGGTGTTATATTTTTGCTTGTATAAAATATAACAAAGAACTTTTTTAAAACAGCCACAGAACAGGAGAAAGGGTATAGAAATCTGTTTGCAACTTTCTGAAATGTAATTCTAAACCACAAGGAAGAATATCCTTCCGCCCTGTGCAGCTAAAAAATTTAACAAACCACAACTGCCTGGCTCACTCAGAGTCCATTGAAAACTGGACTTGAAGGAAAAGACCATGTGTGAAAATTAGTCACAAAGAGAATGTCCTGCCTCCTACACTCACCTTTGGGTTGTGAGTATTTGTGTGTGTGTGTGTGTGTGTGTGTGAGTGTGTGTCCAAGTGAGTGAGTATATGCATGTGGGCGTATAGGAAGTGTACATTGTATGATGTGTGTCTATGTGTGAAAGAAAGTATGTATGTGTGTGAGTATATATTTACGTGAGTTTATGACCAAGTATGTAAACTTGTCTGTGAATGGATGTTTATGCAGGTGACTCTATGTATTGTGTGTGAGTAGTGAACATATGTGTTAGTTGTATGTATAAGGGTGTGTAGTGCGTATGTATGTGAATGTATGAGGTATTCATGAGGGGACTAGGTGCTTCATAGAGAACCTCCACACCTGATTAGGCAGGTGATTTAGCAGAGGAAAGACTCCGGTTGGCACCTACCATATAACCCTGCTTCTCAGTCAGGGCAAGGTTGAGGTTGAAAAACCTAGAGGCATGTGATGGCCTAAAGGCCAGAGACCCAGAAAGCAGAGCACCCTCCAGGGAGCTAATTCTGCTGCTGAAAACACTATTTACAGACTTTGCTGCAAATTCCAGGAAAAACCTTTTGCAATAGGGAAAGACTATGGCAAGATAGGGAAACTCCCTAGGACAAAAGCAAGAGGAGGAGCAGGAATCATATTAGCTTGTTGGTGGTGTTAAGTGCCCTTGAGTTAGTTCAGACTTGGAGAAGCAGCTGGTGGGTTTGAACTTCTAACCTTCTAGTTGGCAGTCAGTGTTTATCCCACAGCACCACACCAGGACTCTAGCTGTTCATCTGCTTATTTCCTTAGTTGACACATCTGCCCCAACTGACCAAAACTGATGCAGGAAGGCAGAAGGACTCATTGTGTTTCTACATTTGGGAGGCACTCGCCTGAAACACCCAAACTGACTGTTGTTGTTAACTGCTAGTCGGTTCTGACTCATAGTGAGTCCTTGTGTGGTACTGTAGGTTAATGCGCTGTACTGCAAAGTCGGTTTGAGCCACAAAGTCAATGGTTCAAGCTCACCAGCTGCTCCTTGGAAACTCTATACAGGGCTACTATGGGTCAGCAGCATTTAACAACAATATTGTGAACCTGTATAGGGTTTCCGAGGAGTGTCTGGTGGGTTTGAACCATTGACCTTGGTGATTAGCAGTCCAGTGTTTATCCTACATCAACACACCAGGCCTCTCTAGGGTTTCCGAGGAGCAACTGGTGAGCTTGAACCGCTGACCTTGTGGTCCAAGTCTACTTTGTGGTTCCGTGCAGGACTCCAGTTAAGCCCTCTTAACAGAAAGCGTAACCATGCCTCAGTTCATCTCTACCTAAGCATTTCCTCTATTCCCCTAGTCCCAGCACTCTAGTCTGTCTCCAATTGACTCTGGAATTAAATTTCCCTTTTTTCCCCATAAATTTATGCTCTTCGCTACCCCCTTATATTTCTAATCTCCTAAACTCATTTAATTATGTCCAGAGTAATTAAACTTGCTATCAGGGGGCATCTGGAAGGAAAGTTAATACATTTTCATTGTACTTATACAATGAATATTCGATCCCACATACAAGGTGGGGGAGGTGCATGTACACACATTCTTGCATAATATGCTCTCGGGGATCATCAGTTGCAGGAGGTTCTTGGGGTGGAAGGTGTGAGAATTCACCCAGACCTGCCAGGAGACCGTGAACACTGTGGACGAGGCCTTGGGATGAAAAGGGATTAGTGGGAAGTATTAAAACTGTGCAAGGTGGGGCTTTAGAAATCTGAAACACCTTTTCTGAAAAAAAAAAAAAAAAAAGTCCAGAGGATTTAAACCAGATAAAAATTTTCCTTAATAAGACCTGAGGATTTGTATTTCTTTCTAATAGCAGAAAAGGATGGGGTAAAATAATAATAATAATAATAAACTGTGCTCTATCTGGAACTTATCTCCCAAATGAAATTCTTAATGAAGCATTTTTCCTGAACTAGCCTGGCTGGGGCCAGTGGGCAAAGGGACTCTCACACATTCTCCTTCTGACCGAGGTGTGGTAACTGCAGCCCTATGTAGACACAGGGTCTCTTGTCTACATTCAAGCCAGGCCATGCCCCCCCATTCCTTAAACATGAACAGAACTCAAGTTCCTGTGACTTAGAAAGAATCCTGAGGCTAGAAGTTTGGGTCCTATCTTGACCCTGAACAGGTTCTGTGAGGTTGGGCAAATCCCTTCACTCCTGGCTCCCTGGGACAAGCCAGCCTCCGTTCTGTCATCTGCGAAGCAAGGAGTTGAACCAGAAGCTTGCCAAAGTCCCTTGGAGTCAGGGTATTCAATGATTCCACACCTTCTCGCTTCAGCCCTCCCTGGGGAGTCGTACTTCCTGGTGAGAAGGGGTTGCAGGCCAAGATCTGCTGGCAGTAGAGTTCCTGAGCAAGGGACATTAATCCACATGGGGACAGTTAGCATAACTGAAATTTAATCAAATAAATGGCTAAAACGTAATTGTTAAGTGGGATCCCGCCTATGCCATCTGACAGATGGCACAGTCCTTAATCCTACAGCTTATTGCACTGCTGGACACCATCTGAGGGGCAGGGTGGGACAGAAGCAGTTCCTGCTCACCTCCAATTGGCTTCAGACCACTCACACTCACGCACTGGGGAAGCCACTTGTCACCACAAGGCTCCATTATGCTAACAAGCAACCAAGATAAAACATAGAACTATTTGAAGGGGTCAAAAATCCCTGGTGGGAAAGACTCACGGTAAGAGGACACGCCTCCCTGGAAACAGATGTCCTGGTCCTATAACACAAATTGCAGTATCACATCCCCAAAATACAAGACCTCCCATAAATCATTCAGGGGAGCTTGTTTCGTTTTCCTGTTCTGATGAAAGTGACCCGTGTGTGGGGCTCAAGGCCAAAAGTACTGCCACACTCCAGCAACCCCACACTTCCCCACAAGTTACTGTAAAGGTGGTGACCAAAACCACCGTGGCTAGAACCACTTCCCCAGCCTGTCCTTGAGAAGTGGGCATTCCCCAGAGTACTGTCCACAGCCCAAGCCCCTGGTCTTCCCCTTCTTCTGTGCCAACCCTGCCAGATCCTCAATGACCGTCCATACAATTCTTATATCCTCTTGACTTTCCTAAATCATCTCACGTCTAGTTTAGAGATCCAGATGTCGTTTTAGACCATCTTTAGTGGTAGGTCTACACCTCCTATTTGGATGTCTCGTCTTCCTCAACCTTGCATTATTTCATGCCAGCTTGTTTATGTTTTCTGTCTCCCCGTTGTATTTCCTTTATTCAGCTTCATGGAGGTGTAATTTACATAAATAAAACTCACCAATTTTCAGCGTGCAATTCAGTGAGTCTTGATCACCATATACAGTCATGTAACCCCTGTCACAATGATCACCTAGTGCCCCTTTGTAGTCAACCCCTACTCAGATCCCTTGGCTCCTGGCAACCTTTGCTCTGTTTTTTATCACTCCAGTTTTGGGTTTTCTAGAAATTCATTTAAATGGAATCATTCAGTATGTACTCTTCTATGTCTGGTTTCTTTCACTTAACATGTTGTTTTTGTTGTTGTTGTGTGCCATCCAGTCAGTTGCCACTCATAGAGATGCTATATAGCATTTCCAAGGCTTTAAATCTTCAAGGGAACAGAAAGCCTCATCTTTCTCCCAAGGAAAGACTGGTGGGCTCCAACTACAGCCACTGCACTACCTTTGCTTAGCATGTTGTTGTTGTTGTTATGTGCCGTGGAGTCGGTTCCGACTCATAGAGACCCTGTGCAGGGTTTCCGAGGCTGTAAATCTTTACGGGAGCAGAAAGCCTCATCTTTCTCCCGCAGAACAGCTGGTAGTTTCGAACTGCTGACCTTATGGCTCGCAGCCCAATTCGTAACCACTACGCTACCAGAGCTCCTTAGCATAATACCTTTGAAATTTACCTAGGTTGTATCATGTATCAGTACTTCGGTCCCTTTTATCGCTGAGTAGGATTGCATTGTGTGTTAATGCGCCAGACAGTAAAGCCATTTGAACTACAAGATTGGTGGTTCAAGCTCACCAGTCATTCCTTGGAAACCCTATACAGGGTCGCTATGGATCGGAACCGACTCAATGGCACTTAACAACAACAACAACAACAATGGATTGCATTGTAAGGCTATATCACAACTTATTATTTAGTCACCACTTCATTGACATTCCAGTTGTTTCCAGTTTTTCAGTGTTACAAATAATGCTGCTGTGAACATTTGAATACAAGTCTTTGTATGTAAATTCTCATTTAGCTTGGAACTATACCTAGCAGTGGAATTGTTAGGTCTTCTGGTAAGGGTTTAACTCTACAAGAAACTGCTGTTGTTAAGCTCCAGCAAGTCGATTCCAACTCACAGCGACACTGTATAGGGTTTCCAAAGAGCAGCTGGTGAGTTTGAACTGCCAACTTTGTGGTTCACAGTCCAGTGCTAATCCTACAGTGCCACACCAGGAGTTCTACAAGAAAGGATGAAACTCTTTTTCAAAATGGCTATATCATTTTATATTCTCAATGTATGGGAATTCCAATTGTTCCATCTTTTTGTTGTTGTTGTTGTTGTTGTTTTGGGGGGGAGGGATTAAAACTTTTTATTGTGAATTGAATGAAGCAGATATCTGTTTTACATTCAACAAATCATGCACTTTGTTTCATGTCAATTGTAATCCCTTCCATGTAACAACAGTTATCCCACTTCCTCCTGTGGTTCTAATTTCTAGTCCACCTTCTTTCCCAACCTTTTTGAACCTTGTCCTTAGGTAAATGTTGTCCTTTTGATCTTGAATGGTTGACCATTCCATGGTCATCATACTAGCATTTTTGTTCCTTCTATATACCTTCTGTACCACTTGACTGAAAATTGGGCCAAGAGAGTGAATTCAGTTCTAGACCTGAAGGATAACTGAAGGTCATAGTCTCGGGTTCCTCTAGTCTCTTTCTGACCAATAAACCTGATCTTTTTTATAATTTTAAATTCATTCCACATTGTCTTCCACTCTCTCCAGGACCTTCTAATGTGATCTCTTTTAGAGCAATTGGTCTTGATAGCCAGGTATCATCTAGTTCTTCTAGTCTCCAGGTCATGGAAACTGATGTTCACATGTTCCATTGATCCATTGGATTAATTGAGTGAAAATGTCTTCAATTTTCATCACTCTTCTTTCTTTCCCAAATGGAGAAATCAATAGTTACACCTTAGATGGATATTCATGCTCCATATCTTTGTTAATGCTTGTTATTGTTTATCTTTTTCATTTTAGCCATTCAAGTGTATGCATAGTGGTATCTCTTTGTCATTTAAATTTGCTTTTCCATAATGGATTATGATGTTAAGTACCTTTTCATGTCTTTATTTGCCATTTGTGTATATTCTTTGTGAGATGTCTATTCAAATCTTTTGTCCATTATTACTGGGACATTTGTTTTCTTATTTTTGACTTGCTCATTGTTAATTCTGGGTACAAGTTCTTTATCAGAATTATGTTTTGCAAATATTTTCTACTAGTACATGCCTTGTCTTTTCATTTTTTTAAACAGTGTCTTTTTAGAAAAATAAAAGTTTAAACTTTTATGAATCCAATTTAACTATTTTTTATTGTAAAAAAAAATCTATAAAGTTTGGTTTTGTGTATGTGCCTTATATAAATTTTACTTACCTAATCCAAGGTCACATTAATTTTTCCCTTATGTTTTCTTGGATAGTTTTAGCTCTTACATTTAGATCTATAATTCCTTTAGGTTAATTTTTATATATGGTATGGAATGTGATCAAAGGTTTTGTTTTTTTTGCATATGGATATCCAGTTGTTCCAGATCATTTGATGCAAAGGTGATCTTTCCCTCCACTCAGCTGACTGCATCTTTGTTGAAAAGCAGCTGACCACATATGTGTGAGCCTGTTATGGACTCTATTCTGTTCTATTGATCTAAATGTCTGTCTGTCCACACCAGTAACACTATGTCTTGATTACTACAGACTTATTTTGAGTATTGAAATCAGATAAAGTTCTACAACCTTATCCTTATTTTTCAAACTCATTTTTGCTTATTCTATACCTTTGCCTTGCTCTATAAATTTTAGAATCAGTTGCTCAACTTCTACAAAAAAGCCTGCTGAGCTTTTGACTGGGTTTGTATTGAATCGATTGATTGGTTTTTCTCTGTAACTGAATCTTTCTGAAGCTTCTAGAGGCCAGGAAATCTATCTTACATTTTCACATGGTTCCTGAGTGTGTTGGTATCCTAGGGCTGGTGACTTCACCAACACACAAATCAACCAGTATGTTTTCTCTACAAGTCACTTCAAGTCAACTTTGTGTTGCGCAGGTATTTGGTGAAAAGGGAAGTGCTCTGAACTGGAAGTGAGGAGGCCTGGTCTCTGGGTTTCCTGCCTGCCCCTAACTCACCAGACAAATCACTGGCCTATCCTATGCCATGTTTTTTCTTCTGTATCAAGTGAGGGCCATATGCCAGCTCTATCTGCTAGAAGGTGTTACCAGGACACAGTGAGAACAGGGCAGAAGTACCCTCAAATGCCTGTAATGTAGCAGCCAGTGGAAGGTACAAGGGCGAAGATAACAGACTTCTAAAAGACAAGTGACAAAGGTACACATTCTCTCCCGCTGTTGAAATCTCTCCTACTTCTAAGAAGGCCAGAGTCAATCCTTTTATTCCATATGTGTGCGTGTGCACAGAGCGTTTGTGAGTATAGGGAAAGGAGCACCCTAAATCTCTGCCAGTTCTTCCTCTCCATCTCTCTAGAAATGGGCCTTTCCCAGAGAGATTTAGTTGTAGGTTCACCTTTGCCAGGCGCTCTGGCAGCACTGTCTACACCCACTAGCCACTCAGAGGGAAAAAGATGGGCTGTCTGCTCAGAAATCCTAGATAGGGTCGCTGTGAATCAGACTTCACTCGATGGCAATGGGTCTGGTTAGCTTTTGCTATGATCTGGCAGCTTCCTCCTACTCCCAGATAATTGAGCTGTTCAGTCAAGTCCTAAGCTTGCAGTACCCCTATTTTCCTTCCCAAGCCAGGCCAGTATTCTGACTTATCTCTTGAGAGGTCTCCAATTCTACCCCTGATTTTCATCCTCAATGATTGCCTCAGACAACCCTAATGCTAAATTCCCCATAAGCCTGCCATGCCTAAAACTGAGATTGTCTGTTTAACAGAGCTTGAACCCACCCCAGTAATATTAAATGGGAAAGACCATGGAAGTCACTAGTAATCACATCGTGAATATCAAGCAAGTATTGACCATCCCAAAAATTCCCCAACAGAGCAATTCCACCTAGCTCCCAAAGTGGTTCCTTTGACTTGTTTTTCTCTCCTCAGAAGGCAGTGGACCCATCTCTGCTGATACTGGACGCTGCCCCCAGAGTTGGTGATACATGCTGTTGAGTGCATTCTGACTCATAAGGACTCTATATGGCAGGGCAGAACTGTCCTATAGGGTCTCCTAGGTTGTAATCATTACAGACACAGGTCACCAGGCCTTTTCCCTGTGAATCAGCTGATGGGTTCAAACCACTGGTCATTTGGTAAGTAGCCAAGAGTTTAACTATTGCCCTACCAGGGCTACTTGCTCCTATAGAAAGAACCTTTTTAGGTGAGGCAGGATTTAACTCCCATTCCTAGAAAGCACTAGAATTGACCCTAGGATTTGCTTATCTTGCCAGCTTTGAACAATTGAATTACTAAATTAATATCATTATTTTTCTAACCACAAATGGTGTTAAAATGATCAATGTCACTAATGGGTAACTGGTCCTCCCTCGAGCCACCTCCCCCACCCACATCCTAATTCCACTCCCACATCCCCCCAGGAGAACCCAACTGTCTGGTCTCCACGTGAGAGTGCCACATTTCCATGCAAATTGAGTGTCCAGATGAATGGAGTGGGGGCGGTGCCCTGACTTTCTCCATGGCTGAGTTGCTGGAGCATTTGCATAATAAAATGTGTTAACAGCTTGGAATTAATCATTGCTGTGTACACTGGATGGCCTAAAGAACTATTTTCCAGGCCCTCTTCTGTGAACAGTATGAATGGCATTTGTAGGTAATGGAGATTCTGCATACTTTTCTAATTATGGCTATATTTTTCTGTCTCCAAAATATGCCCCCATCCGAGAATATCATAAATTGCTGTGAATTTCTTTGGGTTCTTTTTTTCTATTGTTATTATTAAATGAAAATCATCACACAGGAATTTACCCACACATGCATTTGTGTATGAAGACTGTTGGAATAGGATGAGTAGAAGTTTTTCTGAAAGTAGACAGATCCATCACCCTGATTTGAGATCCTAGTATGACATTGTAGGATAAGCACTGAACTGCTAACCACAAGGTCAGGATTTAAACCTACCAGCAGTTCTCAGAAACCCTGTACAGAGTTGTAAAAGGGCTGCAACTAACCTGACGGCACAAAACAACAACCCTGGTTGGAGTCTCCCTCCAAGTATGATTTAGGCAAAGTCATGTGTCCTTGCTAAGCCTTGGTTTCCTCTCTTGCAAAAAGGGGTATGTAGGCAGACTTCTAAGATGGCCCCAATGATCCTTCATCTTCTGTTATCCCCTCCCTTGTGTAATCCCTTCCGGTTGAGTGTGAGCTGCCTCTAGTGACTTACTTATAATAAATAACCAGTTGCTGTGGAGTCAAAGCTGACCCATGGCAACCCCATATGTGACACAGTACAACTGGATTCCATAGTTTTCAATGGCAGATATTTCTAAAGTAGATGTCCAAGTCTTTCTTCCAAGGTACCTCTAAGTATACTTGAACCCCCAACCTTTCCATTAGCAGCTGAGTACGTTAATCTTTTGCACTGGCCAAGGACTCCTTCTAATGAGTTGTCGTTGATGTTATTAGGTGTCATCGAGTCAGTTCCTACTCATAGTGACCCTGGTTTTCAAGGAGCAGCTGGTGAGTTTGAACCACTGACCTGCAGTTCAAATCAACCTTGCAGTCCAACACATTAACCCACAGTGCCCCTCTCCCCACAGGACGCCTTCTAATGAGTGGTGGTTATGTGCCGTGGAGTTGGGTCTGACTCATAGCAACCCTGTATAGCGTTGCTGAGGCTGTAAATCTATATAGGAACAGAAAACCTTGTTTCTCCTGTGGAATCACTGGTAGTTTCGAACTGCTGACCTTGAGGTTATCAACCCGACTCATATCCACTACACTACCAGAGCTCCTTCTAATGAGTAGAACACAACAAAAGTGATGGAATAGCAATTCCAGGATTAGGTTACAAAATACTGTGACTTCTTTCTTGCTGTCTTTCTTGCTCTTTCTCTTGGTTCACTCTGATGATACCAGCTCCTATGTTGTAAGCTGTCCTCTGGAAAGTCAGGTAGCAAGGAACTGAGGGTGGCCTCCAGCCAACAGTCAGTGAGGAACTCAGGACCTCATTTCAATTCATATGAGGAACTAAATCCACCAATAACCACTGAGCAAGCTTTCAAGTGGATGGTGCCCTGTTGAGCTATGTGATGACTCTGCTCTGGTCATCATCTTGATTGTAGCTTGGGGAGATCCCAGAGCCTGTTTGAACTGAACCTAGATTTCTGACTCATAAAAACTGTAAGAGAATAAATGTGTGGTGATTTAAGCCATTTCATTTTAGGGTAATTTATGTCGCAATAGATAACTGATCAAGGGGATAAAAGCATTTTACCTAGTTCACAGGAATGTTTTCTCATATGCTCCGATGAGCTTTTAAATAATGAAGCACCATATAAATGTATATTGTCATTTGTTTTTGACCCAGTAAATAGGTCACTTTTCTAAATGCTTAATTTGCTTTATTTGAACACCCAGAGGAATTTCAGCACTCCTCCAAGTGCCCCATCCATATATTTTCCAGAATATTTTATCTTTGTAACAAGTTTGCTAAATGGGTTTGCTGTGTCTGGGTTGTGGACATGGGTCTTAGTAGAATACAGTGGGTGGACAACCATGAGAAGTGAGTTGAGAGTAACAGAAAGACCATCGCCACAAAACTATTCTTTCTTACCTGGGCTTTGTCACTGACAAACCACTATCACTCATAATAATTATAATCAGAAAGGCAGTGGCTAACTACCATTTACTGAGCAATCACTTTATGCTAGAAATTTTACAAATATTAACTCATTTGTAACCTGTGGTATGTGTAAGTACCTCTTAACATTTTCCACCTCTGAGATTTCTTGGGAGGGTTTTCTTCTCATGCAGTTCATACTGACTTCAGAGCAGAGACTTGCATTGTTGTTGTTATTGTTGTTGTTGGTATGTGCTGTGGAGTCAGTTCCGACTCATAGTGACACTGTACAGGGTTTCCGAGGCTGTAAATCTTTACGGGAACAGAAAGCCTCATCTTTCTCCCGCGGAACAGCTGGTAGTTTCGAACTGCTGACCTTGCGGTTCGCAGCCCGATTTGTAATCACTACACGAGTCGGTAGCGACTCATAGCAACTCTATGTACAACAGAAGGAAACACTGCCCGATCCTGGGCCACCCTCACAATTGTTGCCATGCTTGAGCCCACTGATGCTGCCACTTGGCCAATCCATCTTGTTGGGGGTCTTCCTCTTTTTCTCTGACCTTCCACCTTACCAAACATGATATCCTTCTCCAGCGACTAGTCCCTCCTGACAATATGTCCAAATTATGAGAGACAAAGTTTGGCCATCCTGGCCTCCAAGGAGCACTCTGGCTGCACTTCTTCCAACACAGATCTGTTGGTTTTTTTGGCATCCCATGGCACTTTCAATATTCTCCTCCAACACCATAACTCAAATGCATCAATTCTTCTACAATCTTCGTTATTCACTGTCCAACTTTTGCATGTATATGAAGTTATTGAAAATACCATGGCTTGGGTCATGTACTCCTTAGTCCTCAAGCTGACATCTTTGCTCTTTAATACTTTAAAAAGGTCTTTTGCAACAGATTTGCCTAATGCAAACATTGTTTGATTTCTTGACTGCTGCATCCATGAGTGTAGAGACTTGCATAAGTGCATAAAATAGAAGGAAGTTTGTCAGCAATATATTGTTATGTTGAGAGATTAATAGAAGTAGAGAATCCTGATTGTGTAAAACTTTCTTTTCTTTTTCTTGAATGTTTTATTGTGAATTATGTGATAGTTTACCTGGGAGAACATTAGTTTTACATTCATTCTATCATATATCATCTCATTGCCATGGTTACAGTCCCCTCCATGCATCATCAACCAACCAAAGGGTATACCCTGCAATCCTTCCCCCATATCCCCCAGGTCTTCAGCACACAGTCACTCTCCCTCTCTGGATCTAAAGTTGTGTAAAACTTTTATCTCTGGGCTTCTATATAGCAAGATAAGGCTTGTAAGTATATTTACTGCTTCCTTGTGTTATTGTGAAGGTAAAATGCTCAGGATTCATTGATATTCAAGTGAATGTTTTTTCCATGCCTCATTCCATCTATCCTACCACCAGAGTCCAGTAGGACACACACATACCACATAAAATTTATTTATCGAATCTTTTTAAAAACTTTTAAAATACTCAATGACTCAGCATGCATTCCATGAGCTAAAAAAACATAGATACAAAATCTTGCAAACAAAAATAATTTAGTAATGTTAAGAACCTCACCATAACCCTGAAAAAATGCTCTGGCGATTTAAATCATTTGATCAATGGGAAGCAGTTATAAAGTGTGCAAGGTTAGGTTAGAATCAAATACTTCAGTTTTCAGTTCTGCTCTACATTATATGACCCAAATATTATAATTAGAGATGATTTACTTTGGTTTCTTATAGTTTCAACTATTAAAAGGCAAACTGACTCTTGGAGAGGTAGCACCTTAAACTTTCAGAACCAAGTAGTTCTTATCCTTTCCCTAGGTGTGGGGAGCTGACCTTAATAATGGTACCAAGGGCTCAGGTGCTGACTTAGGAAGGAAGGTCCAAGACAGAAATACCTGTGTCTCCTCCAGGCATGGCTCACAACCACTGTAAAAAAAAACTCTCCATAGCAGGACTCACAGGCAAGTGGTAAAAACATAAAAATGTTACTCTGATTACAAACCTTTTCGTTTCTGTCAAGTCAATGCCAATATATAGAGCCAACAGAACAAAATATTTCTCAGCCCTGCCTCAGCTTCACAACCATTGGTTCACTCACATCTTTTGCTGCACCCACTGTGTATTTTGAGTGCTTTCCAACCAAGGGGATTCATCTAGAACTATATTGGACAGTATTCTGCTATGATCCAAAGGGTTTTCATGAACTAATTTTCAGAACCACCACTCATTTCTTAATTCATTGCATTGTGATAACTTTCATGAGACTGGAAGCTATGCCACTAGTAGTTTAGACACCAACAGGATCACCCATATTGGAGAGGTTTTGATGGGACTTCCAGACTAAGACAGACAAGCAAAAATGACTTAGCAACCTACTTTTTTTTTTTTTTCAAGTAAGTACTAAAGTCTCTGGTAGTGTAGTGTTTATGAATCAGGCAGCAAACCTCAAGGTCAGCAGTTTGAACTACCAGCTGTTCTGCAGGAGAAAGATGAGGCGTTCTGCTCCCATAAAGATTTACAGCCTCGGGAACCCTGTACAGGGTCGCTATGAGTCGGAACCAACTCCACGGAACGTAACCACCACCACATTCTCTCTTTATCATGTCACAAACTTGTATTTTGTGTTAAATCAATTGTATGGTAAAGACATAGCACTTTACGTGCAACTGTAGAGACGGCAAAGTATAGATACCTCCAAATTAAAAAATGGATTGTACTGTAAAAGTCCCCTGGATCGTTTGATATATAAGTTAGAAAACATTTTTCGGCAGAAAATAGTAAAAATGGTTAATATTTTCCAGACTAGCTCAAGTCCAATTATATCAAGGAATAGCTGAATTATACAATATGTTTTGAGCTCTGGGATTCAGGGGAAACTTTAGCTCCATTTATTCTAAAAGCCATGTTTTTGTGTGTGTTTTTTCTTGAAATTAAGGTGAATACAGTGAAATCCCCCCTCTTTCTTATTCCTAGTTTGTATCTGATTCCCCCCCCCCGCCGCCCTTTTAGGCTAATCCATATCAAAGGAGCTCTGATAACACAGTAGATTATGAACCAGCTGCTCTGCAAGAGAAAGATGAGGCTTTCTGCTCCCATAAAGATTCACAGCTTTGGAAACCCTACGCAGGGTTGCTATGAGTTGAAAATGACTCCACGGCACACAACCACACTCTGTATCAAGGTTTTAGCTGTCCAGTCCTATATGACAGATACGGTTGCGGTTGTTAAGTACCATGGAGTCGATTCCAACTCATAGTGACCCTGCACAGGGTTTCCGAGGCTGTAAATTTCTATGGGAGCAGAACGCCTCATCTTTCTCCCGCAGAACAACTGGTAGTTTTGAACTGCCGACCTTGAGGTTAGCAGTATGATTCGTAACCATTACGCTACCAGAGCACCTCTTAAAATGCTTGAAAAGGCATCCTCCCTAAATCATGAAATGTTTTGGTGGTTATTAAAGCATGTCTAGTATTCAAGCAAAAAAAGAGAATCTATAGAACAAACAAGATGGCGGATCAGGTGACTGTGTAGTAAAGAGCTCCACCAGCAACAACACAGAATACCCAACCAAGCAGGCTCAGGGGATGGTCCCAGAACTCTGAACCATATATAAAGGAATATTTAAAAGGTTGGAAGGCTTACAGTTGGGGAATTTGTGGCAGAAGCAAGAAATCCATTGCTTTTTAGTCCAGGACGCTCAGCTGCTCCAGGAACTGCCATCTTGGGTGAGACCAAGCAGGGGAACAATTGAAGCGGCCACAGACACCTGGCAGAACTGCAGAGACAAAGGTGTGGACATTCTTTTCTTTTGGTAGCTGTTCACTGGTCCCTTGCTATCTGCGCACCTCCATTCTGGTGACTATAGGGGTGCCTGA